>NC_083532.1:4717968-5027500 GCF_032362555.1 Amyelois transitella | reverse complement strand
TCAGCCGCGCTACCCCATAAAAGTAAACCATAAGATAACAAGCTATGAAAATAGCTGAAATAAACAAGCCTAGCTGTAGCTACATCTGTCAATTGTCGGATCCTCCTAACAGCATAAGCGGCAGAGCTAAGTCTATTGGATAGTTTAGAAATATGAGCACCCCACTGTAGCTTTGCATCAATTATAATTCCTAAAAACTTTGTATTTTCAACAAATTCTAATTTCTGGCCTTCCAGTATTATGTCAGTATTGGCCTGCCTTACGTTTGGAAGGGTAAATTTAATGCATTGGGTCTTATTAGCATTTAAAAGAAGATTGTTGGTTGAGAACCAGATAGATATGGCCGACAGTATATTATTAACCGAACTTACATTTTCGCTATGGCGATCTAATTTAAATATTAAAGAAGTGTCATCGGCAAACAGCACTATACCCGCCTGTTTTTCCACCATAAAAGGCAGGTCATTGACATATACCAAGAAGAGGAATGGTCCTAAAATTGAGCCCTGAGGAACACCCATTGAGACGCTTGATCCGCTTGACTTTACTCCATTAATATCTACAGTTTGAAGCCTATCAGTCAAATAGGATGCCATTAGTTTAGTTGATTTGTGGTCAAACCCATATTGACGAAGTTTACGCAAAAGTGTCTGATGATCTACGCAATCAAATGCTTTAGAGAGATCGCAAAAGACTCCAACTGAATCCTGTGAACTCTCCCACGCGTCATAGATTTGAGTAACAAGTGCTACTCCCGCATCAGTGGTGGACTTCCCGGCAGTGAACCCATATTGTTGGGAATGGAAAATGTTATTGATTTTAAAATATTGTTGCATTTGATTAAGCATCATCTTCTCAAACACCTTGCTCAAAACTGGCAATATAGAAATAGGTCTATAATTGCCAAGGACTGTTTTCTCCCCTTTTTTGAATAGAGGTATTAATTTGCTACATTTCATTAAATTTGGAAAAATACCCTCATCAATACATTCATTAAATATAAAAGCTAGATCAGATGCAATAATATCTATGATTTGACTTATGATACTAACAGACATACCCCAATGGTCTTCAGACTTTTTCAAATTAAGTTGTTTGAACGCCTTTAATATATTATCAGAGTTAACATATTTAAATTTAAAGACAGATTTGATGGGAGTTGTGTTATTATTAAGTAGGGTTTCAGCGCGCAATGGACAAGAGTCAACGTCAGAAGTTAGCTCCACAGGGATCAACTCTAATATAAGACTAATGTAGCGGGAGCTTGCGTGAAGAGAGTTATGAATGTGGATGAAGCAAAGGAAATATGCAGAGATCGTGGCAAGTGGAAAGAGGTAGTCTCTGCCTACTGCTCCGGGAAAGAGGCGTGATTTTATGTATGTATGTATGTAGCGGGAGCGATGATTCGGCTCGACCGCCACCAAAGGGAAGATCTTCCGCCAGGCTGGTGTGACGCCTGGGGAACCGCGGCTTCCATTCTTGGGCACATGGTGAAGGGGTGAAGCCCATGCTGATTCGGAAGACCGACAAGTACATTGTAACATAGATTCGAATTCCGATTAAGCAATTTTCATAATAACACAATACAATAGAATAGAATAATTTTCAAAATTGGATACAAGGTATCACTTATTGACGTCACATAACTTAAATCTAATTATAACTACTGCCGCTTCCAAAGCGTCATGTGCAGAAGAAGCGGCGGAACAAACTACACTGCAGCATTTTCATCGGACGCTAATTTACAAATATAGATCTCTTAAATTTAAATCGTGGACGAATGCACATTGTCTACATTAAAAAAACATGAACGAATGTAGAACTGATTATGTCAATACGAATATTTCGTCAAATAAAATAAAAATAAAGATAAAATAAAATTTGTACACACTGTACAAATTATGTCAAGATCATGTCAAAAAT
This sequence comes from Amyelois transitella, assembly GCF_032362555.1. Taxonomy (NCBI): domain Eukaryota; kingdom Metazoa; phylum Arthropoda; class Insecta; order Lepidoptera; family Pyralidae; genus Amyelois; species Amyelois transitella. Next base: position 5,025,577 of record NC_083532.1, on the reverse strand, counting down.
GCACAAGCATTTAAGAGGCCATTATGTCAAGCTCGGGCCACACATGTTTATCATTAATATAATCCTCCGTGCTGTAATGCTTCCTACAAAGCTCAACTTTAATATACTTTTTGAATTTTCTATCGTTCATTTCAAGAACACTTTTTGGTAATTTATTATAAAATCTTATACAATTAATCAGAAACGATTTCCCTACCTTAGCCAGCCGATGTGCTGGGATCGACAACTTGTAATTGTTCCGCAGTGATCTACTAGTACATTCACCTACTTTTTTGAAAAAGTCTAAGTTTTTCCTAACATGCATAATGTTATCGAAAAGTCAGTCGCTCGACGCAGTCGAATGCGTGCGGACGCGGTTGCTTTGTGACCGTGACTCATCGATAAAGGCAATTATGACTTCGAAAATAGTAAAGTGCGCGAGTTGCAACGTTGTTATTAACGAACTTCTTGCATTTCTGGCTAATGTGTTAGATTATATGGATGAGGAGAGCATCCATCAGTTGGTTAGTTCCTCTTTCAGTGTCGAAAAAATTGCGGAAGCGAAGTCATTGTTGTATGACTCTTTGCCCAATGCCAAGAAAATGCCAATACGAAGAAAGGAGGGCAAGAAAAGAATGGCGCGAGATTTGGATGATATTATTGGTGTTATGAAGTCGACGAGTGCAGAAGTCCTTCCAATATTTGTGGCTAAGGACTTACATCTCGTACCGAGCGTTGGTTTTGATCACATTGATTGCTCACGTTTGCTTAAAGATATTGCGAGACTTCAGAACCAAGTAAGCTCGTTGCAGCAGGTAGCCGTTACGATAGACATGTTTGAAAACCTTAAATATGAGATGGAAAACTTGAAGCATGCATCGATTATTCCAATGGATGCTTGCCGTTCCCGCAGTTTGGTAAACAACAGAAGAGGAGCGTGTCTGCAAGATAGTTTGTATGACTTAAATAGCGGGCCTATAGGTCTACAATATGTTCCGATAAAAACTGTGCGGGTATCTACGGATGAGGTCAATGACCACTCGACTCCTGCGCGTGCATCGACCCGCCCGAGTAAGTCTGTCTCCTTTACACGCGAGCAAGTGAACGCAACAGACGATCTCGAGAGACACGTGGAGGCCTGTACTGCGGTTCCGACATGCGAGAGCGGAAAGGACAGCAAAACTGGTCCCATAGAAGACTGCGCAGTGAGTGAGACAGAGACGTCGCGATGTACAATGATGGCGGAGGCGCAGGTGAGCGTAACCGAAGTATCATTAATACCTCAAACGGAGGGAGTTTGTGCTGTTGCTACGTGCGGCGAGCGCGTAGATGTAAACAATCCGCTAATGGTGAGCGATCGATCAGCTGTTTCTAGTGTTTGTGCGGGAGTGCGTAGCTATAGCGATCAAAGAAGTGAATTTATGGTGAAAAATTGCACGCAAGTGCAAGTAAGTGATGATGAATGGCAGGTTGTTCAGTCCAAATCGGCTAAAAGATATAAATTGATTGGTCAAAAAGGTCGCGCAGCGATCGCTCCCGATGTTAAATTTAAAGCCGCGGATGTGAAAATTCCTTTGTTTATCTCAAATGTTAGCAAAGAAACGTGTGAAGAGGACATTATTAATTATATTAAAGAAAAAACAAACGTGTGCGTGTCGTTGAAATTGATAAAAATGAAATCTTTGAAAAAATATAATGCGTACAAATTGTTTGTACCTAAGAATAGGGTTGATATGTTTTTAGATGGCGCTCTGTGGCCAGATGGCATTACGTTTAGGCGGTTTGTTAAGTTTTTGTATGGAACTAAACAAGGAGACCGCAATGTTAAAGTCAAAAAAGATTCTTAATTATGGATTATAGTTCTAATAATAATAATAACCTTATTTTAGCAAGTTTTAACTGTAAATCTTTTAAGAGGTCCATTGAGGATATTAGATCTATATGCTCGATGTCTAGTGTGGTATGTCTACAGGAGACCTGGCTTTTAGAGCACGATATACCGATGCTCAGTTTAGTTAGTAATGACTTTGAGTACATCGGTAAGTCTGCTGTGGATTCATCGGCTGGTATACTGAGAGGGAGACCCTACGGTGGGCTGGCCATACTCTATAGGAAGTGTATATTTGATTCGGTATGTGTTATTGATTGTAGCAGCCCAAGACTTGCGGCGGTTAAACTTACTCTTAGAGGACGGGATATTCTGGTATTTTCAGTTTACATGCCAACTAGATGTCATAATAACTTGCCGATTTTTACTGAAGTACTAGGTGAAATTAGAATTAGGGAACATATACTTTTTCCGACTCCTACCACGGGACGAGGAGTTGGCTGGACCATAGTGTGGTATCCCAATCAGCAATGATGTCGATTGTGAGGGTCAGTGTACTTGAGGATGTCTTTCTCTCTGATCATTTACCATTGTTTGTAGAATGCAATATGGACATCGTGAGCCCCAAACTCATGACCCGCGGCGTAACGGGTTCCGCTGTAATTTGGGGTGAAAGGGATGACTCACAAATAAATAGATACCAGAGCCTTTGCCATGCGTGTTTGCGAGATATTGACTTACCTAAGGAATTGGAGGAGTGTAGCAGCGGGTCATGTGACTTGGCGGATCATAAACGTATCTTGGATGGGATGTATGAACAGATAGTTCTCATATTAACAGAAGCGGCAACCAAAACTAAAGAACGTCATAAATGTAATATGGTTGTCAAAAATAAGGTATTGTGTGGTTGGAATAGCCATGTGAGAGACGCACACAGGGAGGCCCGGTTCAGATTTGGCATATGGGTATTCCATAATAGGCCGGCCGCAGGCCCATTTTACGATCAAATGTGTGAGTCTAGGAAAATTTACAAGGGTAGATTAAAATGGTGCCAAAACAATCAGGACCAAATCAAAATGGACAAAATAGCAAAATTAAGAGCGGATAAGAATTTTGGGAAATTTTGGAAGGCCACAAATGTACTGGGTAAGGGACCGGGACTGCCTGTGTGTGTAGACGGAAAGAGCGACGCTGAGGAGATCGCAAACATGTTCAGAGAACATTTTCAGGTGCGGTCCCCTCTGGGTCAATCCACTGCAGGTTTTGATGCTGTTCTGAGTCACCCGGGGATTGAGCCATTGCTTTTGTTTACTGCGGGTCATGTAAATGACATAATAACGGGTATGTGCAGAGGCAGGTCCCCGGGGCACGACGGACTTAGTATTGAGCATTTGAAGTATGCGGGGAGTCATCTGCCGAGGGTCCTGTCTTTGTTTTTTAATATGTGTTTTAGACATTCGTACCTACCAGCTAATCTTATGAAAACAATAGTTGTGCCAATAGCTAAAAACAAGACAGGTAACATCTCAGATAGAAACAATTATCGTCCAATCTCTCTCGCAACTATCGTGGCCAAGGTATTGGACGGTTTGCTTGATTCTTGTTTACAGAAGTACCTAAAAATACACGACGCCCAGTTCGGTTTTCGACCGAAACTATCCACTGAAAGCGCAATTCTGGCTCTCAAGCACACCGTCCACTATTACACCAACCGCAAGACACCGGTGTACGCCTGTTTCTTAGATCTCTCCAAAGCCTTCGATCTCGTTTCATACGATGTGCTCTGGGGAAAAATGAGGGACAGGGGTATACCGGTTCAGTTGATTAATTTGTTTCGGTATTGGTATGCAAACCAAACCAATTCTGTGAAATGGTCGAACAGTATCTCTGAGCCATACGGGTTGGAGTGTGGAGTGAGACAGGGGGGGATATCGTCTCCTACACTCTTCAACCTGTATGTTAATGATCTCATAGTTGAGCTTAGCAGCAGGCGTGTCGGATGCTGGGTGGGGGGTGTTAATGCTAACAACTTTAGTTACGCAGACGACATGGTGGTGCTGGGACCGACTGTGAGGGCCATTGCAGAGCTGTTAGAGGTATGTGAGTCATATGCCAAGGCACATGGTCTCATATACAATGTTAAGAAGAGTCAGTACATGATCTTTAAGGCCGGTGGTAAATGTCCTGAACACATCTCCCCCGTATTAAACGGGGTGAAATTGACGCGTGTTTATCAATTCCGTTACCTGGGACATATTCTCACTGATGACCTTAGGGACGATGCAGATATAGAGAGGGAGCGCAGGTCTCTGGCGATTCGCGGAAATATGCTGATAAGAAGGTTCGCCCGTTGTTCAGACCAAGTAAAAATAACACTCTTTAAAGCCTACTGTCAGAGTATGTACACGGGCAGCCTTTGGTTTAGTTACACTAAAAAATCGCTAAATACACTGCGCATACAGTATAATAACATTTTCAGGATGATGTTGAAACTCCCTCGCTTTTGCAGCGCCTCCGGTATGTTTGCTCAGGCCCAAACGGATGGGTTTCATGCCATAATTAGAAAGAGAGTGTCATCTATGCTAAGGAGGGTGCGGGGGAGTGAAAACAGTATCCTGAAAATAGTGGCTCAGGATCTCAATGCACCTCTGCTGAGACACTTCGTCCGGGTGATGACGGAAATAGAAGACTGTCGTATTGGTGTACGTGATCATCCGCACGGAGTGCCTCGCAAGTACATGATTTACTGATTTTATTTTTTATGTTTTTATTTTTATTTCTTTTTGTGTTGTCTATGTTTTTATACTAACATATTTATAAGTACCATTGTTACTAAACAAATGGATCCTGTTATCCGAAATAAATAAATTTTGAATTTGAATTTTGAATTTGAATTTGAAAATGTATTGTGAGGGCAATGTTAAAATATTAAGGTTTTTGAAAAAATCTCTTTCACTATATGAATCTCAATTCTATCATTAAGCCAAACGGCTGAACGTGGCCATTCAGTCTTTTCGGGACTATTGGCTCTGTCTACCCCGTAAGGGATATAGACGTGACCATATGTATGTATTTATGTTAATATATAAAAGTACCCGCAACCGCCGAGCTTGCATGAAGCGAGTTATGAATGTGGACGAAGCGAAGATAGTATGCAGAGATCGTGGCAAGTGGAAAGATGTAGTCTCTGCCTACCCCTCCGGGAAAGAGGCGTGATGTTATGTATGTATGTATGTATAACTCACCCGTGAGGCAGGTCCAAGCGGTGATGCGCCGGTACAGGAGAAGACTCTTTGGTGCTGTTAGCATCCTCGGAGCTGTCTGCAGACGCGGCTCTCGCTATTGCATCACTGCAAATATATATATATATTTATATATATTTATATTTATACTAAATCTACTAATATTTATAACTAAATCTAAATCCACTGAGAACGATCTACCTGGCGGGTGTCTTAACAGTATTGAAAGCAGCTGATATTGATTTTTTATTGTTGTTATAATAACTTTCATTAAATAAATATATACGGGACAAATTACACAGATTGAGTAAGCCTCGAAGTAAGTTCGAGACTTGTGTTACGAGATACTAACTCGACGATACTATATTTTATAATGAATACTTATATAGATAAACATCCAAGAAAAAGTTCTTTTCTCATCATGCCCTGGCCGGGATTCCAACCCGGGACCTCCGGTGTCACAGACAAGCGTACTGCCGCTGCGCCACAGAGGCCGTCATAAATAAAATGTAACGTGTGGTGTCCGATACCATTAAAAAAAAAAGGATAGGACCACTCCATCACGTTCCCGTGGATATAAAATGCGACTAAGGGATAGCCCACCACTCTTGAAATGACTAAGTTGCTACCCCGACGCCTAAAAGAAGAATCCCAAGTTTGTAAGCCCACCCCTTAGTCGCCTCACACGAAATCCATGCGAAAGCGACGTAGTGGTCCTATTATTAGGTGGCGGGCAGAGAGAGGCAGATAGAAAGGTGCTAACATAAGAGAGAGCGAGAGAGGTAGAAGTGCTAATATATAAGAGAGACAGAGAGTGAGAGTTTGTGAGAGAGAGTGAGAGTGAGTGAGAGAGAGTGTGTGTGAGAGAGAGTGAGAGTGAGTGTGTGAAAGAGAGAGAAAGAGAGACAGAAAGAGAGACACACTAACTTGTTATAATGCCCGTTCGGCACGCCATTGTGACCTCTATTGGACAACGTGACGTCAGACATCTGGCTGATGCCGGAGTCTTTGCTGGACATGTGGTTACCGCATTCGGCTGTAAAATGAAACGGAAATAATAACATTCAATAATATATAATAACACTAGCGACCCGCCCCGGCTTCGCACGGGTGCAAAATTATAAATGTTATTACACATAAAAACCTTCCTCTTGAATCACTCTACCTGTTACAAAAAACCGCATCAATATCCGTTGCGTAATTTTAAAGATTTAAGCATACAGACAAACAGACTAAAATAGCGACTTTGTTTTATACTATGCAGTGATGTGTAAAAAGAGAACCGCCTTAAATCGATATCCACCTTTCACTGACAGTCGGTTAAATTTCAAAAACCTTCTTTTTAGTGTACAAAATTAGTTTCAACAAACAAAGATAGGTATATACATACAAACAAACATACATACATTCACAAAAATATACATACACGTCAAAATGAGAACCACACCTTTTTTCCGAAGGCGGTTAATAAGTTGTGGCAATGCGTCCGAACGTCACATGCCACGGCCAATATTCAGTGCGTATTCTGAATCGCGCAAACGAAATTTTTTTTTAACTAGAAATTACTTAAAAAATTATTAATATGGCAAAAAAAAAGTTCGCCGGCTAGTATATATCCTAATATAATATATAATATATGTATATACTAATAATTTAAAGCTGAAGGGTTTGTTTGTTTGAACGCGCTAATCTCAGGAACTACTGGTTCGAATTGAAAAATTATTTTTGCGTTGAATAGACCATTAATCGAGGAAGGGTTTAGGCTATATAACATCACGCTGCAACTATAAGGAGCGAAGAAATAATGGAAAATGTGAAAAAAACGGGGAAAATTATTCATTTTTAAGGGCTTCAATGATGACCAAAATAACTATTCCACACGGACGAAGTCGCGGGCGTCCTCTAGTTATATATATACATTCAGTCAGAAAAGTATCGGGAATGGATTATTTATTTATGGTTCCAAATTCAAATTTTTGTTTTTTTTTGTTGTTGTTAGATTGGCACAACTGTTTTCCATTTTGGCGCGGAGTTTGAGTTGCATCTTTTGTTTACATTAAATACAGTGCTATTTTTAGTTATATCATATCTAGTGTGTATTGCTAATTTCATAATGGATAAAAACATCGAACAAAGAATTTGTCTTAAATTTTGCATTGCCAATGGAATATCGTGTTCGGAGTTACTGAAAATGTTACAGAAGGCTTACGGTGAATCGACTTTATCAAAAACTCGTGCTTATGAGTGGTACAAAGCGTTCAAAAGCGGTCGAGATGTGATGGAAGATTTGCCTCGCCCTGGTAGGCCATCAACGTCTGCAACTGAAGTTAACATCGCAAAAGTGAAGGAAATAGTGACTGAAAATCCTCATTCAACTTTGAGAGAGATAGCCACCGAACTTTCTGTATCTCACGAGTCGATCCGTACCATTTTAACTAATAATTTGGGTATGAAACATGTTGCCGCTCGGCTAGTCCCAAAAGACCTGAATTTTTTTCAAAAACTCAATCGCATGAGAGTCGCTGAGGACATGCTAGAACGAGTCAATTCCGACCCAACATTCATGAAACGCATTGTTACTGGTGACGAGACGTGGGTTTACGAGTTTGACATGCAAACTAGTCAACAAGCTTCGGAGTGGCGCCTTCCAACTGAACCGAAACCGAAAAAACCACGCCAAAGTCGTTCAAAAGTCAAAGTCATGTTGACTGTTTTCTTTGACTATCGCGGTGTTGTGCACTCGGAATTCTTGCCGGAAGGTCAAACGGTAAATAAGGAATATTATTTTAGTGTTATGCGGCGTATAAGAGAGCAAATCCGACGAAAAAGGCCAGATTTGTGGAAAGAAAATTCTTGGATTTTGCACCATGATAATGCACCTTCGCACAAGGCCATCATTGTGAACGAATTTTTAACCAAACACTCAACAAATACCATCGAGCAACCACCATATTCACCAGATATGGCTCCAGCCGACTTTTTTCTTTTTCCTAAACTCAAATTACTACTTCGTGGCACCCGTTTTCAATCGGTAGAAGACATAAAAGAGAATTCGCGGCGAGAACTGACCTCAATTCCGGAAACAGCGTTTAAAAAATGTTTTGATGATTGGATTATTCGTTGGCGTAAGTGTATCGTTTCTAAAGGAGCATATTTTGAAGGTGATAAAATAAATTTGGATGAATAACAAACAGTTTGTGTATTATTGATCTTTTCCTGCTACTTTCTTGACAGAGTAGTATATATCCGTCCGCATGGAAACCCTATCAATCCCGCGGGAACTCCGGGATAAAAAGTAGCCTATATGTTATTCTGGGTCTTCAGTTACCTACATAATATATACATATACATATATACTATATATTACGTATTTAGGATCGTGGATTTTGATACTTTTATTTTTTTTCGTACTTTCTGAAATACGAACCGATATTTTTCATTTAACGTTTTTAAATATCCTTTAGATGAGTACACTTAACAGTTAAATTTATGCAGTTGTTTTAAATGTCACCCTGTATATATATTTAATTATATAATATACAAGAAATTCTATTATTCATTCTAAGTGTCCCTCTATCCATTTCAGTCAAAAATACTAAATGTACAGACAAAATATTTTTACTGTTTTATTATATGTATAGATAATATCCTCACCATTGGAGTGCTGCTTGGTGTAAGAGTGTATCTCAGTCGTGGTCTTCCGTATCCTGGAGTACACGTCCTCAGCGTTGGCGGAGTTGCTGGCGCTGCTGACTGTACGCAGCGGGCTGTCGCTACCGGCTGTTGCGAATATAACATACATACATATATATGGTCACGTCTATATCCCTTGCGGGGTAGACAGAGCCAACAGTCTTGAAAAGACTGATAGGCCACGTTCAGTTCAGCTGTTCAGCATAATGATAGAAATGACCACACGGCAGTTTTTTTTTATATCTATCTATTATATCTTATATCACGGCCTGTAGGCGCAGCGGTAGTACGCTTGTCTGTGACACCGGAGGTCCCGGGTTCGAATCCCGGTCAGGGCATGATGAGAACAGAACTTTTTCTCATTGGCCATTTATCTATATAAGTATTTATTAAAAAATATAGTATCGTTGAGTTAGTATCTCTTAACACAAGTCTCGAACTTACTTCGCGGCTAACACAACCAGCGTATTTTGTCCTGTATATATTTACATATACATAGTCACGTCTTTATCCCTTGCGGGGTAGACAGAGCCAACAGTCTTGAAAAGACTAAATGGCCACGTTCAGCTATTCGGCTGAATGATAGAATTGAGATTCAAATAGTGACAGGTTGCTAGCCCATCGCCTAAAAAAAAAGAATCTCAAGTTTGTAAGCCCATCCCTTAGTCGCCTTTTACGACATCCATGGGAAAGAGATGGAGTGGTCCTATTCTTTTTTCATTGGTGGTTTCATTGTGCATAAATATATATATATATATATATATATATATATATATATATATATATATATATATATATATATATATATATAGTACATATATATAAGTTTTGGTCACCAACACATGTTCTTCTGTAATTCACCGTGCGTATATATATATATATATATATATATTTATTATAACACTCACTGCTGGACGTTCGTCTCACGTGCTGTTGGACCACACCATTGACGAGAGTCTGCGTTTCCGGCGGAAGTTCGCTCATCAGCGCCGTGAACTGTTGTGACAATTTGTTCTTTATAAGTTTGGATAATAATAAGAGTTATGAATGTGGATGAAGCGAAGGAAATATGCAGAGATCGTGGCAAGTGGAAAGAGGTAGTCTCTGCCTTCCCTCCCGGGAAAGAGGCGTGATTTGATGTATTATAAACATACATGTACATATTTATTTATTTATTTATATACACAGAGAAACATAGACTGATAAACACAAGAGACAAAGTTACAGAGGTTACTTATATATATACATATAAATATAATCACATCTATATCCCTTGCGGGTAGACAGAGCCAACAGTTTAGAAGACACGTTCAGCTGTTTAGCTCGATCATAGAATTGAGATTCAAATAGTGACAGGTTGCCAGCCCATCGCCTAATGAATATAAAAATGAATGAATGGGAAGAACCCCAAGTTTATAAGCCCAATCCCTTAGTCACCTTTTACTTCATCCGTGGGAAAGAGATGGACTAGTGGTCCAATTCTTTTTTCTTTTGGTGCCGGTAACCACACGGTATAAAATAAAATGATACATATGAAATTTACCTTATTTGTCTATTCTTGAAATTATAATTAATAAAATCACAAAAATGCGTGGATGAGTAAAGATGTGCAAGAACTTGTGCGATTAAAGAAGAAAGCATGGCTGGATTTGTTAGCAGCAAAAGCTAACTTAAGAATGCAAGAGGTTATAGATGAAGATGTGAATGAAGCACGTAAGGAATATAAGAAAATGAAAGATTTGGTTAAGAAAGCTGTGATTAGAAAGAAAGAAGAGTATAAAGAGGATTTTGATAAAAGGCTATCAGAAGACTTTCAGTCAAATCTGAAAGTATTCTGGAAATCCGTAAGGTCAGCCCGAGGAAATACTATAACCAGAGAGCTGACTAGGATCAGATGCCAGGATGGTAGCGTTGTGAAAGGAGAAGAATGTGTACTAAAGATATGGAAGGACTATTTTGAAAGTTTATTTGAAAAAAAGGAAGGAAATAAGAAAGATTTCTGCTATAGCAAAGAAAAAGAGAATGAGATGGAAGGCGAAATTGAAATGTTCGAAATTGTGGAAGCACTTAAGAGTATGAAAGCGGGAAAGGCTGCTGGGTGTGATAGAGTGTCGGTCGAGATGCTTAAAGCAGGAAAAGGCGTAGTAGCTAGTCAGTTGTACTGCCTTTTCAATTTGTGTTGGAGAAGCGGCCGAGTACCAAAAGATTGGTGTAAGGCTGTTATCGTGCCACTTTACAAAGGAAAAGGGTCACAGCTGGACTGCAAAAATTATCGTGGTATAAGCCTGCTTAGCGTCGTCGGCAAATTGTATGCTAAGGTATTGATTAATAGAGTCAGGAATGAAACTGATGACAAAATATGGGATGCTCAAGCGGGATTTCGAAAGGGAATGGGATGTACTGATCAGGTCTTTTCCTTGCGGTGCATAGCCGAAAAGTTTTTGGCCAAGAGTCAAAAAGTCTATTGCACATTCGTAGATCTGGAAAAGGCCTATGACAGAGTTGAGAGGAATGAATTGTGGTCAGCACTTTCTATGCATGGGGTGAGCAGTCTCTTAATACGAGCACTGAAATCCTTATATGAGGATTCGAGTGCTTGTGTCAGGATAAACGGAGCGCACACTGAGTGGTTTAAGATTGAGAAAGGCGTTAGGCAAGGATGTGTTGCGTCACCGTGGCTGTTCAACCTATTTATGGATAGCTGTTTGACAGATTTGAAAGAGTCTAAAAGTGGATTAAGGATGAATGAGTTACTCGTCAAATGTCTGCTCTATGCCGACGATCAGGTTATACTGGCGTCATCAGCGTAGGAGTTACAGGAGATGGTAAACTGTATGCATGAAGCTTTAAAAGAGAAAGGAATGAAAGTGAACGTAAGTAAAACTAAAACACTGGTTTTTGAAATGGAGAAAGAAATGACAGCATGTAATATTTTGATTGGAGGAGAAAAAGTGGAGCAAGTGAAAGAGTTTGTATATCTAGGATCAAAGTTTACATCAGATGGCAAGTATGATAGTGATATTGAAAGGAGAGTGAACGCGGGGAACATGGTGAATGGAGCTTTGCATGCCTTTATGAGCAGTCAGAAACTATCCAAAAAGGCTCGACTGGCTGTGCACAGGGGCGTGTTGGTCCCGACATTAATGTATGGGAGTGAAAGTTGGGTATGGCAAAAGAAGCATGAAAGCAGAATAAATGCAGTGGAAATGAGAGCGTTAAGGAGTATGATGGGTGTGAAATTGAGTGACAGGATAAGGAACAGCGTGATAAGGGAATGTTGTGATGTGAAAGAAGATGTAGTTACAGGAATAGAAAAGGGTATGTTAAGATGGTTCGGTCATGTGGAGAGGATGAATGAAAGCAGGTTGACTAAGCAGATATATAAGGAGAGTGTGGAGGGAAAGGTCGGAGTGGGAAGACCTAGACGAACGTATCTTGATCAAATTAAGGACGTCCTGGTAAAGGGTCAGGTCAAAAGTACCCGAAACCGCCGAGCTTGTATGAAGAGAGTTATGAATGTGGACGAAGCGAAAGAAGTATGCAGAGATCGTGGCAAGTGGAAAGAGGTAGTCTCTGCCTACCCCTCCGGGAAAGAGGCGTGATTGTATGTATGTATGTATGTATGTTGAAATTATATTTTATCTAGTAGGATCATGAATAGGACCAAAATTAACATTTCCTCGGAACCTATATATATATATTCTACTGAGCGAATCTCGATAGCGCGTTTTAGAAGTCTCCAAAAGGAAAATCTCACCGGCACGGGGTTACAGTCGTACAAGCAAGCCAGCGCCCTCCTTGCGGCCACCCTGACGTCGGCGGCGCGCGGGTCGGCGGCCAGGACAGAGACTTTCGCCAGCGCCCTGCCCGCCACGCCGGTGGCGCCACCTGTGAGGAAAGTATAGAATAGAATAAACATACATACATACATACATATGGTCACGTCTATATCCCTTGCGGGGTGGACAGAGCCAACAGTCTTGAAAAGACTGAATGGCCACGTTCAGCTATTTGGCTTAATGATAGAATTTAGATTCAACTAGTGACAGGTTGCTAGCCCTTCGCTTAAAAAAGAATCCCGAGTTTATAAGCCTATCCCTTAGTCGCTTTTTACGACATTCATGGGAAAGAGACGAAGTGGTCCTATTCCTTTTTGTATTGGTGCCGGGAACTACACGGCACAGAATAAACATATTTTCATAATTGGATACAAGGTATCACTTATTGAAGCCACATCACTTTAATATAATTATAAATACTACAGCTTCAAAAGCGTAGTGTGTTGGAGAAGCGGTGGAACAAACTACACTGCAGCATTTTCACCGGACGTCAATTTACATAATCTCTTAAATCTTAATCGTGGACGAATGCACATTGTCTACATAATAAAAAAACATGAATGAATGTAAAACTAATGATTCAACGATTCAAGAGCCAACAGTATTGAAAAGACTGACAGGCCACTGTGATTCAAATAGTGACAGTTACCTGTCACTATTTTAAAGTTCTATCATTAAACCATAGAGCTGAACGTTGCCTTTCAGTCTTTTGAAGACTGTTGGCCCTGTCTACACCGCAAGGAATATAGACGCGATGATATTGTATGTACATATGTATCACTCGACGGCCTCAGTGGCGCAGCGGTAGTACGCTTGTCTGTGACACCGGGTTCGAATCCCGGCCAGGGCATGATGAGGAACAAACTTCTTTTCTGATTGGCCTGGGTCTTGGATGTTTATCTATATAAGTATTTATTATAAAATATAGTATCGTTGAGTTAGTATCTCGTAACACAAATCTCGAACTTACTTCGAGGCTAACTCGATCTGTGCAATGTGTCCCGTATATAATTATATTGTCCTGTATATATTTATACACCGCAAGGGACATAGACGCGATGATATTGTATGTATGTATGTATGTATGTATGTATGTACCATGCAAAGCCGCAGATAAACTGGCCGGAGTGCAGTAGTCATGAGCTAAATCCGCCAGGAATCTGAGCGCGGCCACTTTGGTCTTCCCCGTGGGAGCGGTGGCGCCATCTGCCAGGAACCTGTTCACACACAAAGATAATATGTTTATAGACTTTTATTCTTATAAAGACATAATTTTACATCACTTACATAAGAATATAAAATACAAAAAAAAATAAAAAAATACATAAGTTCGTTGTCACACTAATAAGCGAAATATAACTGCAAAAGTTCAGTAAATTGAGATTATGTGCTCGGCTAATTGTCTCTTGAATACATCGAACGAGGTAATATTTTTGATATAGGAGGGTATCTTGTTAAAAAGGCGCGCACTATTGTCAACTGGCCCTAGTATTATGTTCGTGTCCTAGGCAAAATGATGAATATAATTGTTTAATTGTCATTTTGCCTCATATTTCCTCTTGGCTTTAGTCCCGGTCGCATCCTCACCACTCTGGAGAGGAGCCCGGGGTGCGCCTTTGACCATGGCCCCTGGATTGTGAGAGTCAGGTTTTTACACGAAGCGACTCCCGTCTGACCTCCGCAACCTTTGCAGGGAAACCTAACCCGTATTGCATCGATCATGGTACACACACACATACAGTTGCCTGAATGTGCAGGTTTCCTCACGATGTTTTCCCTCACCGTAAGAGCATCGGTTAGTATTCAAACTAATGTACATTACTTTGGAAATAGTCATGGCCAATGTGGGATTTGAATGTGTATCACTTTTAAACTTCACCGATTCGACCATTGACGCTATAATGTTAATTATAGCTTATTTAATAAGAAACCGGCATATTGAGATTAAATCTTTAAAGAAATTAATTTTTCACTATTTATAAATAATTAGCTGTGCCCGCGACTTGTTGTTATTTTGGGCATCATTAAAGCATTAATGCCTCCCCGTTTTTTTCACATTTTCCATTATTTCTTCGCTCCCAATAGTTGCAGCGTGATATTATATAGCATAAAGCCTTTCTCGATAAATCAACTGTCTATTCAACACAAAAAAAAATTTTCAATTCGAACCAGTAGTTCCTGAGATTAGCTTTTAAATTTATTAGATTGTTAAAACGCGCGGTATTTAAAGCGTCGGTGGTCGAATCGAAAATCGCAAATCTTTGCTTGCGCGATTTAGACTCTTCGCTGTTATTGGCTAATGTTACTTGTGGCGTAGATACGTCGCCACACACTTCATCATTTTAAGAGTTTACATACATACATATGCTCACGTCTATATCCCTTGTGGGGTAGACAGAGCCAACAGTCTTGAAATGACTCATAGGCCACGCTCAGCTATTAGGCTTAATGATCGAATTGAGATTCAAATAGTGACAGGTTGCTAGCTCATCGCCTTAAAAAAAAGAATCCCAAGTTTATAAGCCTATCCCTCAGTCGCCTTTTACGACATCCATAGAAAAGGGATACAGTGGTCCTGTTCTTTCTTGTACTGGTGCCGGGAACCACACGGCACGTTCAAGAGTTTACTCGCCTGAATATATTGTGAAGCTGTAGTTCTGCAGGGAAACACTCGTGTATCACGTCCAGAGTCTTCATTATCTTGCTTTGCACAGAGCCTAGAATGTCCGTGCCAAGTTTCATTAACAATCTGAAAGAGGTGGGTACTATTAACATATATACATACGTAATAATCGCGTCTATGTCCCTTGCGGGGTTGAACAGAGCCAACGGTCTCGAAAAGACTGAAAGACAACGTTCAGCTGTGTGGATTAATGATGGATTTTAAATTCAAATGGTGACAAGTTGCTAGCCTATCCTTTAGTCGCCTTTAACGACATTTGCGGGTAAAAGATGGAGAGATCCTATCCTAAATTGCCGGGAACCACGCGGTACTATTAACATTATTTCTAAAGTTGAACTCCAACTGTAAAATCTCTTTGCTACTTAAGAAATGACCTATCAGTCGTTAGTTGGATGACAGTATAAAATTCATTTTAAATAAGCTAATGACTATATCACAGTGTAAAGATGTCGATCTTACACGCCAAAATATTACCTTTCTTCCGAGATCACATCTTGGCGAGCAAATCTCGATAGCGCGTTTAATAGCTCACCTGAATATCAGCTGGTGTACCAGCTGTAGCTAATCTTTCAACTGCTACCAATGAACTAATTATAATAAACGTTCACACTACATATATAAATAAAATAACTATACATACTGAACTCATATACATACATATATAATATATATTATTTACGAATCTAAGCATGTCGATCCAACACGCCGAAAAGTCAAGTTTATCTTATATATCCTGACGAGAGAATCTCGATAGCGCGTTTCAGCTCACCTGAACATCAGCTGGTACAGCCAATCTTTCAACTGCTACCAATGAACTAATAAACGTTCACACTACATACATATAGAATAAAATAAGTATACATAATGAACTCATTACATTAATTTTATTTACGAATCTAAGCATGTCGATCCAACACGCCAAAATATCACTTTTCTTCCGAGACCTATATATCCTGACGAGAGAATCTCTATAGCGCGTTTCAGCTCACCTGAACATCAGCTGGTACAGCCAATCTTTCAACTGCTATCAATGAACTAATAACATTCATATTATCTCCTAGTCTAAGCATACTGAAAAGTCGACTTTAGTTTGGACCTATATATCCTGACGAGAGAATCTCAATAGCGCGTTTCAGCTCACCTGAACATCAGCTGGTACAGCCAATCTTTCACTGCTACCAATGAACTAAAACCTTCATAATTATCTCCTGGTCTAAGCATATTGAAAAGTCGACTTTAGTTTGGACCTATATATCCTGACGAGAGAATCTCAATAGCGCGTTTCAGCTCACCTGAACATCAGCTGGTACAGCCAATCTTTCAAGTGCTATCAATGAACTAATAACATTCATATTATCTCCTGGTCTAAGCATATTGAAAAGTCGACTTTAGTTTGTACCTATATATCCTGACGAGAGAATCTCTACAGCGCGTTTCAGCTCACCTAAACATCAGCTGGTACAGCCAATCTTTCAACTTCTACCAATGAACTAATAAACGTTCACACTACATATAGAATAAAATAAGTATACATAATGAACTCATTACATATATATATATTATTTACGAATCTAAGCATGTCGATCCAACACGCCAAAATATCACTTTTCTTCCGAGACCTATATATCCTGACGAGAGAATCTCTATAGCGCGTTTCAGCTCACCTGAACATCAGCTTGTACCAATAAACTAATAATACATAGTTCACTTCAAATATCGGATAAAATGAGTATACATAGTGAATATTATTTACTAATCTGAGCATGTCGATTACCTTTCTTCCGAGACCTATATATCCTGGCGAGAGAATCTCTATAGCGCGTTTCAGCTCACCTGAACATCAGCTGGTACAGCCAATCTTTCAGCTGCTGCCAATGGACCAGCAACAGTTCGCACACAGCGTCCAGTAGCAGCGAGAAGACCTTCGTGTGGGCATCGACAAACATCTTGTTCAGCAGTTCTGTCAATCTCTTCAGCTGTTCATCTGTCAGGAGTCGACCGCTGTTGAGATAATTGGCCTGAAAATAAAGAATAAAATGTTTTTAATGTTTTTTTTTAAATGTTTCTCTCCTCTCTGTCCAGTGCGTGCACGCATACAGTCATAATGAAAAAAAAGGACATCCCCTAAACAAAAAATACTGAACTAAAATTTTCCACAGATTTATTTAATACAACATACATACATACATATAATCACGTGTATATCTCCCGCGTGGTAGACAGAGCCAACAGTCTTATAAAAGACTGATAGGCCACGTTCAACTACATGGCTTATTAATTTTAAAACAATGATTTAATGCAAAATCTTTGTCGTGTGGTACCCGGCACCAGTTGAAAAAAGAATAGGTCGTAAAAGGCGACTAAGGGGTAGGCTAACAAAATTGGGATTCTCCTTTTAGGCGATGGGCAAGCAACCTGTCACTATTTGAATCTCAATTCTATCTTAAAGCCAAACAGCTGAACGTGGCCTATCAGTCTTTTCAAGGCTGTCTACCCCGCAAGGGATATAGACGCGATTATATGCGTGTATATGTATATATGTCGAGAAAATGTCAATAGCGCGTTTCAGAACTGACCAAGTGCGTGAGGCCGTCCTTCCTCTCCGTCCAGTGGGTGCAGGCGCACAGCGCGATGATGTCGTCGGGCGGCGGCGGCGGCGGCGGCGAGCCGCACTCGAAGCCCCGCGAGCCCGACCACGACATGCCCTGGCGTGACGGAGAAAAAAAAATAACTATATGAGAACATTGAATTTATTA
Source organism: Amyelois transitella (assembly GCF_032362555.1). Lineage (NCBI taxonomy): Eukaryota > Metazoa > Arthropoda > Insecta > Lepidoptera > Pyralidae > Amyelois > Amyelois transitella. The sequence goes on along the minus strand of NC_083532.1, from coordinate 5,007,557 downwards.
CTGGCTGTTTGCAAAAAAAAAAAAACTTTGAATTCAATGCTGGCTGTTTGCGAAAAAATAAAAAAATAAACTTTCAAATTCATTACTGGCTGTTTGCGAAAAAAAAACATTGAATTCATTACAAGCTGTTTGCGAAAATAATAAAAGAAAACATTGAATTCATTACTAGCTGTTTGCGAAAAAAATAAAAAATAAAAACTTTGAATTAATTACTGTTTACGAAAATAAAAACTATGAATTCAATACTACTAGCTGTTTGCGAAAATAAATTAAAAAAAACATTGAATTCATAACTAGCTTTTTATCGAGGCTCTGTCCTGAATTTTTTTTAGAATAGATCAATTTATTCGTCAAAACAATATATGTATATAATCACGTCTGTTGGGGGTCTGCTTCTAAATAGATACAATATGAACTCTGTTGCACATCGCAATTTTGTATCGGCTATTTTGATGAATGTAAAAAATCATAAAAAAAATGTCATTTTATATTTAAAGTAATTTAAAATTAATATAAGTTATATATTATGTAATAATAAAAAAATATTTTGTGCCGTGTGGCACCAATAAAAAAAATTATAGGACCACGTCTCATTCCCATGGACGTAGTAAAAGGCGACTTAGGCTTTTAAAATTGGGAATTTTCTTGAACCGGTCACTATTTGAATCTCAATTCTATCAGTCTTTTCAAGACTGTTAGCTGTGTCTGTCTACCCCGCAAGAGATAAAGACGTGATTATATTTATGTAAAAGAATAATAAAAATAATTTAAATACCAATCCGCCTAGAGCTTTGAGTCGGGAGTTAAAAAACAATTTCAGGAGACAAACTCACATCATGCCTCCTGTAAGAGTCCAGACTCCGTTCTGAACAAACGCTGGATGCTTCAGAGTCGTCGTCTCTGCCGCGGAGACCTTCGCAGCCTGAACTGTCTTCGGGACTCTGTGAAGAAAGAGAAATGATTAAAATTCAAGTCCAAGTGTCAGAAATACTATGGCGCAATTCAATTAAAAGTCTTCATTGTATATCATAAAGGCAAAACAACAAGGTTTGCCAGGGCTGCTAGTGTATGGTATATATACAGAGTGACATTTAAAACAACTGCATCCTTTTAAACATAGACTATACCCATGCTTCTGAGCCGTTTGAGCCTATTTAAATTAAACGTCATCATTTTCACACTTAAAAAACCCTCAAAAACTACGTCACATGCTTTATTAAAGACCAATACTACAAAAAGAAATTAAAACTAAACATGTAAATAAATGTCTGAAAAATAAATTATTTTTCTAGTATCAAGATCAAGTAAAGTACAGAGTTGTCGAGATCGCTCAGCCTAATTAATTGTGTCGTTGACCTCTGAATCTTACGCGTCGCTTTTCCGCCGGCCGGGGTGATATTACGTATTTAGGATCGTGGATTTTGATACTTTTATTTTTTTCGTACTTTCTGAAATATGAACCGATATTTTTCTATTAACGTTTTTAAATATTCTTTAGATGAGTACACTTAACAGTTAAATTAATGCAGTTGAATTAAAAGTCACCCTGTATATATATATATTATCTCACTCTCAGAGCCCCCTCGGCGTCCCTGGTCTGCTGCAGCAGCCGCAGAGTGGCTGCCGGTGTTCTCGACACCGCGCCCCTCTCCGCCGACTCCCTGCGCCGCATTGCCGACACCACGCTGCTTGACCGACCGCTTCTGTGTGACAAAATATTGTATATATATAAAATTCTCGTGTCACAATGTTTGTCTCCGTACTCCTCCGAAACGGCTTTACCGATTTTAACCAAATTTTGCATGCATATTCTGTAGGTCTGAGAATCGGCTAACATCTATTTTTCATACCCCTAAGTGTTAAGAGTTGTCCACCCTTAACATTTTTTTTAACTAGGAATTACTTTATATGGCAAAACAACGTTTGCCGGGACAGCTAGTATTGTATATATAAATGCTTACATACATAAAATCACGCCTTTTTCCCGGAGGGGAAGGCAATGACTACACTTGCCACGATCTCTGCGCTTCTGTGTGAGAAATATTGTATACATACATACATATGGTCACGTCTATATCCCTTGCGGGGTAGACAGAGCCAATAGTCTTGAAGAGGCTGATAGGCCACGTTCAGCTTTTTGACTTGATGATTTAGAATTGTGATTCAAATAGTGACAGGTTGCTAGCGCATCGACTAAAAGAAGAATCCCAAGTTAAGGATCAAAGGTCAAAGGCGTAGCCCGGGCTGGTTTCCAGAGTGGCAGGAGTGAGGATGCAACCGGGACTGAAGCAGGAAGGAAGATTAGAAGAAGCTGTTACAGTAGTGGTAACCACTTTACCTGGTGGGGCTGGTCTCCCTGGACCCGGCCAGAGACCTGGGAATGCCCGAGGGCCTCCGCCTGGCGCTGGACAGCGACAAGGGACCGCTGGTTCTGGAGGAAGGTGACGATGACCTTGAAGTGGCTGCGGAGGCAAAAAAAAGACAGGGCAATTTCAAAATGTACATACATACATACATATAAAGTGGCTGCGGAGGCAAAAAAAAAAGTCAGGGCATTTTCAAAATGTACATACATACATACACATAAAGTGGCTGCGGAGGCAAAAAAAAAAGTCAGGGCATACATACATATAACCACCTTTTTTGTATTGGTACCGTCTGGTTCCCGGCACCAATACAAAAAAAGAATAGGACCACTCCATCTCTAGTCTTTCCCATGGATGTCGTAAAAGGCGACTAAGGGATAGGCTTACAAACTTGGGATTCTTTTTTAGGAGATGGGCGAGCAACCTATCACTGTTTGAATCTCAATTCTATCATTATGCCAAATAGCTAAACGTGGCCATTCAGTCTTTTCAAGACTGTTGGCTCTGTCTACCCCGCAAGGGATATAGACGTGACCATATGTATGTAGGTTTATAACCACGTCTATATCCCTTGCGGGGTAGTCTTGAGAAGACTGAAAGACCACGTGCAGATGTATGGCTTGAGGATGGAATTGAGATTTAAATAGTGACAGGTTACTAGCCCATCGCCTACAAGAAGAATACCTACTTTATGAGCTTGTCCCTTAGCCGCCTTTTACGACATACGGAAAGAGATGGAGTGGTCTTATTATTTTATATATTAGTGCCGGGAACCACACGGCACGTTTAATTTATGTATACAATACAATTACTATTTGCACCACAATAAATAAATATATGAATCTTAATTCTATCATTAACTTGGAATTCTTTATTTATGGCGATGGGCTAGCAATCTGTCACTATTAGAATCCGAATTATATCATTATTAAGCCTAACAGCTGAACGTGGCCTGTAGGTCTCTCAAGACCGTTGGCACTGTCAACCCCGCAAGGGATATAGACGTGATTATATGTATGAATATGAATGAAAAATTTGACGGCTTCTGTGGCGCAGCGGTAGTACGCTTGTCTGTGACACCGGAGGTCCCGGGTTCGAATCCCGGCCAGGGCATGATGAGAAAAGAACTTATTCTGATTGTCCTGGGTCTTGGATATTTATCTATATAATATTTATTATAAAATATAGTATCGTTGAGTTAGTATCTCGTAACACAAGTTTCGAACTTACTTCGAGGCTAAATCAATCTGAGTAATTTGTCAAAAACAAAACTAAGACGCTTACATACATTTAACTCATAAAAATAGTGACAATTGTACTTACGTTGAGATTGCGACACCCCCGGTCTGGATCTGGACCTGCCGACCACTCTCTCAGGGCTGGGAGGCACCCCGGCGTTGCTCGGGGACCTTTTCGCGCGAGCTGTTTGAAAAAAAACAGGTTATATGTTATGTGGATGAAGCGAAGGAAGTATGCAGAGATCGTGGCAGAGGTAGTCTCTGCCTACCCCTCCGGGAAAGAGGCGTGATTTTATGTATGTACGATCGCGTTCATATCTGCAGTCATAGTTTTAAAATTCTTACGGGTTAAAATAGCGTGCACTGTGGTTCCACTAGATACACACACACATGCATATTTAAAAAGAATAAATTTTCCATCAAATGAATACGGTCTTTAAAACCAATGATTACTAAGTAAAACAGTTTATTATTCTATGACATATAACATAACAAAACAGAAAGAGACGGTAATCAACGATTGCCGAACTGGGCCCGATAATTGTCGATCGAGATATCGTCGTCTCTTATTATTTGCATAAGATTTGCCTATAGAGGGAAGCCTGCGACTGCCAGACTTATGTCATTTCAATAAGGTTGAAAATTTGTCTGCACACGACCCTAACATAGGTAGTGGTTCCTTTGAAAGTTATTGGGTAGCAATTTTATTACTTCGTGTGAGCAAGTGAGATCTAAGATATATTAGATAATCTCGCTTGCTCACACTCGCTTGTTCTAGTTACTAGCGTTACTTGGATTCCGAAGTTATTCAAGGATTTTTTTTGTCTATTAAAAAAAAAAGTACTGACAATTTTTAATGCTTCAAGGTGCCATTTGAACTAAGTTACTGACTGACTAACTAACTAACTGATATCTAAGAATTACAATACCCGTGTTTCAAACACGGAAATCAGCAAGAAATGTTAAACAAGAGGGAGCAAAATAAAACATTCAATAATTAAAATTAGTAAATTTTATTGAAATAGTTTACCTATAGTTTTGTTTACATATTGATGATTAATAAAGCTATACATACAGCATATTGCACTAATTGTAACATCTACTTATCTCCTGTTATTAAGGTTACAGCTTAATTATTCGTTTTCATAAAGAAAAGATATTGAAGCTGTCCTTAATATACTATCTAAGTAATTAGTAGTTTTAATATAAACTGGCAGAACCTTTCACGCACTATATGGACTCGATGCACAGGGCGGTTGTCTTGCACAAATGATATTGTTGGTATATCATCAATCGGATAAATACACCGCACAGTTGGTAACATGGTTTCTTCCAGCACTTGCACATAATGAGCAGCTGTAGCGCGTCCTGCTATCCACATCTGTTCCCCAGGTCCAGCAGCACTCATCCAGCCCCACATATTTACAGATATGCGTCCAGACTCCATATTTTTTTCTTCATACCGAGTTGCATTTCTTCGCCATAAATGAAGCCTACCGTGTTGCGATGACGTAAACGAACTTTTCGTCCGTAAATATCGCTTTTTTCCAGTCAAAATCCAAATCCGTCGAGCAAATTCTAAACGTTTTTGCTTATTTATTTCGGATAAATACGGCTTTCTTGCTGGCTGTCTGTGGTGTAGTCCCTCACGGTGCAAACTCGACGAACAGTAACCACTGATGTGTCGAACTGTTCCGCAAATGTTCAGGTCGGTATGAAGCCATTATTTTCGTACTGTTCCACCATGGATCTCCGCTGTGTGGCTGTCGCTGTGTTGATTATTAGCGGACGACGGTCGCTGCGCGGTCGACTTTTTACACTACCCTCTTCTTGATGGCGCGTTACCCAACGTTTCACCGCTTGTTGTTTATTGTGTTATTTGTGTGAATGTGTGAGTGATAGCAGCGGTGCAAGCTATAAAGTTTTGCGAACTATGACTGCAATTATGAACGCGACCATACATACATATAATCACGTATTTATCCCTTGCGGGGTAGACAGAGCCAACAATATTGAAAAGACTGATAGGCCACGTTCTGCTATTTGGCTTAATGACAGAATTGAGCTTCAAATAGTGACAGGTTGCTAGCCTGTCGCCTAAAAAAGAATCCCAAGTTTGTAAGCCTATCCCTTAGTCGCCTTTTACGACATCCATGGGAACGAGATGGAGTGGCCCTATTGTTTTTTTATTGGTGCCGGGTACCACACGGCACTTTTACGAAGATATTTATAGATAAATAATAATTATAGAACGAATTGATTTCATAATGCTAGAATTAAGATATGAAAAACATAAATGCCTACTAAGTCATTGTCGAAATTATAAATATTATAAATAGATAAATAATAATAATAGAAAGAATTGATTTCATAATGCTAGAATTGAGATATGAAAAATATAAATGCCGAAGTCATTTTAGAAATTATAAATATGGCAAATGAGGAATTAAATAAATAAATATATCCCACTAATATTATAAAAACGAAAGTTTGTGAGTATGTCAGGATGTCAGTATGGATGTTTGTTAATCTTTCACGCAAAAACTACTGAACCGATAACGATGAAATTTGGTATGTAGGTAGCTGAAGACATACATACATATAGACACGTCTATATCCTTAGCTGGGTAGACAGAGCCAACAGTCTTGAAAAGACAGACACCTTTAGATTTTGTTATTTTGTACTATGTGTGTAGCAATTCAAAGTCTATCTTAAAATCTATCGAAAAATTTTATGCGTAAATTACCTAAAAAAAAACAAATCAAAAAGTGACTCCATAACAAGTAACTAGATTTCTAAGCCAAATTAAAAAAATGGCTATAAAATTGTATTAAAAAAAAAACAGGCGAGTAAATGATTCTGTCAATTTGATTAAGTGGATTTATATGTACAACATAAAAAAAAATGTGCCTGGGTATAGTATTTTAATATACCTTGTTGAGCAACTTCCCCCTCTTCAATGTTGGCATACACATAATTAATTATTTTAATATTATATTACAAGAATAGAATAGATTTATTTCAGAATTTTGTACACGAGGTATCAATTTATAGACGTCACATCACTTAAATCTAATTATAACTACTGCCGCAGTCAAAAGCGCAGTGTGTAGAATGAAGCGGCGGAACAAACTACACCGCAGCATTTTCACCGGAGATCAATCCACAAATATGAATCTCCCGTATCCAAATCGTGGAAAAATGAAATAAGAAATGTGAAAGAGTATAGAAGTACTAGCTGTGCCCGCGACTTCGTCCGCGTGGAATAGTTACATGTATTTTGGGCATCGTTGAAGAATCAACAATGAATAATTTTTCCAGTTTTTTTTTATGACATTTTCCATTATTTCTTCGCTCCTAAAAGTTGCACCGTGATGTTATATAGCCTAAAGCCTTCTTCGATAAATGGTCTATTTAACACAAAAATTTTTTTTCAACCGATTTCGATGAAATTTGGTATGTAGGTAGCTTAAGACTCAGAATAACATATAGGCTACTTAGTTCCCGCGGGATTGATGGGACGAAGTCGCGGGCGGCCTCTAGTTAAATTAATAACATAGAAAAATTATATACATGTATAATACTCACGTAAACTAGCCGTGCCGGCGGCCATCTTGGCCCTAGACATGTTGGAGTATAGCGCTCTCGCTCGCGCGCGCTGCGCAGCCGCCGGGTCCACGCACGACACCGAGCGGGCCGCGCCGCCGACCGCTCGCTCCGCTGTCAAATGATACGGCGGTGACAGAGACTCGTTTTAAATTTCTACGGGTTCGGCTTTGGTTCGGTCATGTGGAGAGGATGAATGAAAGCAGGTTGACTAAGCAGATATACAAGGAGAGTGTGGAGAGAAAGGTCGGAGTGGGAAGACCTAGACGAACGTATCTTGATCAAATTAAGGACGTCCTGGTAATGAAATTGTAACCTATGTATGTCATTTTGTTTCTTATGATCATTATTAATATCAGTCTCGATCTTTTTTGTGTACATAAATTAATAAATAAATAAATAGTGTTTACAAAGCCCAAACTGTAAAGCAAAACTCATACTTGCAAAAAATCACGCCTCTTTCCCGGAGGGATAGGCAGAGACTACCTCTTTCCACGATCTCTGCATACTTCCTTCGCTTCATCCACATTCATAACTCTCTTAATGCAAGCTCGGCGGTTTCGGGTACTCTTGACCTGACCCTTTATCAGGACGTCCTTAATTTGATCATTTAGAATTAAGAAAAATTATACACAACTTAATGATAGTGTAAAAAAAAAGGAAAACCTGACTTCACTTATAACATGGTCACACATTGCAGACTGTGTTATTTAATTTACTCGTAATGTAAGCACGTCGATCCAACGCACCACCATAAAAATTCATCCTCGCGACCTATATACCCTCGCGAGAAAATCTCAATAGCGCGTTTCAGAACTCACCGCGTCCACCAACATTTCTTGACTGAACTTGAATCATGGTTACACTTTCATTTACCTAAATTTCGCTAGCCGTAAGAGCAACGCTTGGCACTAAAATCACTGTATGATACTAGACGGATATTTCAACTACTTATCGCTGATACTATATATATGAAAGGATAATATATATAAAAACAAATAATTATCTACCTCAATTATAGATAATTTACATCCTATATTGAGATTATAAAGTACTAGCTGTGCCCGCGAATCCGTCCGCGTGGAATAGTTATTTTGGCCATCATTGAAGCCCTCAATGTTGAATAATTTTCCCCGTTTTTTTTTTCACATTTTCCACTATTTCTTTGCTCCTTAAATTATTATTTATAGTGTCGATGGCATGCATATATATACCTCGCATGGCGACAGGTATATGAGAAATCGGGGGTCGGTCCTGGGACGAGCGGCGCCTGCGCAACGAGCCACTACGACTTACACCAGACACTAAGTTTTCAGTTGAAGCTTATTTAAATTAATAAAATTACCAATATCCAGGTTTGCGTGAAAAGAAATGTTTTTCAAAGTAAGTAACGTTAAAATATTTGAAAACAATTTTTAATCCTTATGATTACAAAGGCTTATGTTAACGAGTACTCCTTCAAGGCGATAGGCTAGTAACTAACTATTTGTATCTCAACTCTATCATTATGTCAGCTGAACGTGTCCTTTCCGTATTGTCAAGACTGTCGGCTCTGTTTACTCCGCAAGGGATATAGACGTGATTATAAAGTATGACTCTTTAGGTAGTAATTTTGGTTACATTTCAGCTGTTTGGCTTGATGATAGAATTGAGATTCAAATAGTGACAGGTTGCTAGCCCATCGCCTAAAAGAAGAATCCGGTTGACTGGAGGAGATCCCTTCATGGGATAAGCCCGCCATTGCAAGTGATTTGTTTCTTTTATAACTATGTGCTTAATATTTTCTTGTTACTATGTAAATTTCTATGCAATAAAGATATTACAAACAAACAAATTAAAATCCTAAGTAAATAAGCGTAACGTTGACACAAGTTCAATACGTACAAAAATCAGGCGTCTTACCCGGAGGGATGGGCAGAGACTACTATGTTTTAGTGTCACGATCCGAGCACAATACCAGACAAAGTTCAGCTTTTATTGAAATTAGTAATAAGTGATTAAAAATAAAACATATTTTTTTTGTTTTTATAAAACAGTTGAGAATAAATTCTCCGGAATGTATTCGAAGATTTTTAGATTTTTATTTATTTGAAGTCTTTTCACAGCAATTTGAATTAACATTTCATTCAAATATGAATGTAAGACTTCCCTATAATAAATAAATATATATATATTTTTTCATTTCAAAATATACAATTATAATTCTCTAAATATACAATTATAACAACAATCATTAATTATCATCATTTTTAAACATAGAAAAATATAGCTTATATTAAAAATAAAATATATATTGTTGCAAAATAATTAAACAACAAAATCGTAACCATATTAAAATTTTATATTTTTAAATATATCATAATTTAAAATTGAAAATAAATAAAACTAGACAAAATTGTTCACCATAAAAAAAAAATATTATCACAATGTTCGTCCAATTATTCTCAATTCACTTCCATATTTTTGTCTCTTGCACACATTTGTACTTTGTACCTGTGTGAAAGAGACAAAACATAGAATTTAATAAGAGGTTTTGATATTTAGAAACTGGAATGTCGACTTTTTGTGAACACAATGATGTTTTTATTTTGTTAATATATGAAATTTAATAAAATAAATAATATGTAAAATGTTTTTAAAATAGTATGGTGGGGGGAGGGGATATCTTAAATGATAGATGGTAAAATTAGTACTGTTGTCTTGATTGATAGGGTAAATTTAGTATTTTAATAATAAGATGTTCATAATTAATTATGTATTATTTAAAATCCTAATTAATTTTGATGATCGGATCGAGATTACTTAAAAAATGATTGGAAAAAAACCCCAAAGGTTGACTGGAAGAGATTGCATTAGCAATAAGTCCGCCTTTGTACCATCTCTGTCTGTTTTGTATGTTTAACTCTTATGGTGCAATAAAGAGTTTTATCTATCTATCTATGTAAGTTGGTGAAAAATATTAATATGGATGGTGTAAAAAATACATATGCAAGGATCGTGGCAAGTGAAAAGACGTAGTCTCTGCCTACCCCTTCAGGAAAGATGCGCGTTTATATACATATAAAAGTTTGATTCTCCGCAGGTTAAGCACCATGGTTCTCCGGCTCAGTTATGATGGGTGTGCGAGAAATATTATAATTACCTGATACACTGGCCGAAGGGCTTCTGGGACTAGTGATAACTCTTCTTTCTGTAGAAAAAAAAAGAAATAACCATAATTAACAAATATTAAAGGAAAAGCACACCCCGGACTCCTCTCCAGAGTGGTGAGGATGCAACCGGGACTGAAGCCACACATATAATCAAGTCTATATTATACCCCTTGCGGGGTAGACAGAGCCAATAGTCTTGACAATACAGATAGGCCACGCACATCCGTTTGGCTTACTGATAGAATTGAGATTCATATAAAAGCCCAAAAGAATCCCAAGTTTACAAGCCCATCCCTTTAATCGCCTTACACGACATCCATGGGAAAGAGATTGAATGGTCCTATTCTTTTTTCTATTGGTGCCGGGAACGGGTAAATAAAATAAAAAACAAACAAAATACACAAATATTAAAGGCGCATTCCGGGCTCCTATCCAGAGCGGTGAGGATGCAACCGGGACTAAAGCCAGGACACTCTATGCCGTGTGGTTACCGGCACCAATAAAAAAAAGTCTCACTCCCATGGATGACGTAAAAAGCGACTAAAGGATATAGGCTTATAAACTTGTCATTCTTATTTCAGGCGATTAGCTAGCAACCTGTCACTATTTGAATCTCAACTCGATCATCAAGCCGAACAGCTGAACGTGGCCTATCAGTATTTTCAAGACTCTGTCTCCCGGAAGGGATCATATGTATGTATGTATGGTAATCAACAAATGTCAGTATTTTCAAGACTCTGTCTACCCCGGAAGGTATCATATGTATGTATATAGTAATCAACAAATAACCAACCCGATCCGACGTGATGTAAACTATCAACGCTTCCGATATGCCTCTCTCGCTCTATCTGCTTCTGAGCGCCGATGTCCAACCTCTGGAACAACGCTTCGGCGTCCTCTGGAAAATGGCGTTTGTACGCCCAGTATGCCCTGTGAACAAATTAATAAATAAATTATAATAAATATATGTATACATATATATATATATATATACGGGACAAATCACACAGATTGAGTTAGCCTCGAAGTAAGTTCGAGACTCGTGTTACGAGATACTAACTCGACGGTACTATATTTTATACATACATACATATCATCACGTCTTTATCCCTTGCGGGGTAGACAGAGTCAACAGTCTTGAAAAGGCTGAATGGCCACATTCAGCTATTTGGCATAATGATAGAATTGAGATTCAAATAGTGATATGTATAGTTAGCTATGCTAGTTTGAACGTGGACCTCGAACAGGCTCCGTTTTACCATGTAAAGAATTAAGAATAAAATAGATTTATTTTCAAAATTGGATACAAGGTATCACTTTATGACGTCACATCACTTAAATCCAATCATAACTACTGCCGCTTCCAAAGCACGTGTGTAGCAGTAGCGGCGGAACAAACTACACTGCATACGTTGCTATATATAACGTCACATCACTTAAATCCAATTATAACTACAGCCGCTTCCAAAGCGCATGTGTAGACGAAGCTGCGGAACAAACTACACTGCATACATTGCCACATATAACAGTATCTATTGTAGTTTTTATGTATGTATATATTATAATTATTTTATTTCATATTTTGTGTAGGTATAAATATATTTATTTAGTTTAACCCCACATTAAGTTCTCTGTAAGACCCAATGGTTGACTGGTAGATAATGCTTCTAGCATTAAGTCCGCCAATTGTGCTATACATTTGTATTTTGTGCAATTAAGTTTAAATAAATAAATAAAAATAATGCTTCTAGCATTAAGTCCGCCAATTGTGCTATACATTTGTATTGTGCAATTAAGTTTAAATAAATAAATAAAAATAATGCTTCTAGCATTAAGTCCGCCAATTGTGCTATACATTTGTATTTTGTGCAATTAAGTTTAAATAAATAAATAAAAATAATGCTTCTAGCATTAAGTCCGCCAATTGTGCTATACATTTGTATTGTGCAATTAAGTTTAAATAAATAAATAAAAATAATGCTTCTAGCATTAAGTCCGCCAATTGTGCTATACATTTGTATTTTGTGCAATTAAGTTTAAATAAATAATAAATAAATAAAAATAATGCTTCTAGCATTAAGTCCGCCAATTGTGCTATAGGTACATTTGTATCTTGTGCAATGAAGTTTAAATAAATAAATAAAATAAACAAATATACTGACTTCCTCGCGCAATTCCTGGCGTTGCTGTCTGCGTCCACGCACGCCTTTCTTATTGCGTCTCTCACCACCGGCTGCTGTTTCTCTATCGCCGAAGGAGACCACCTCTCCAGCAGTAGCACTAGGACTTCACTGTAACAATGATAATAATATATGATTAATCATGCATACATACGGGTCACGTCTTTATCCCTTGCGGGGTAGACAGAGTCAACAGTTGTGAAAAGACCGTATGGCTGTTTGGATTAATGATTAATCAACAAAAAAAATATTCAAATGTTTAAAAAAAAAGGGATGATGTTAGGAGAATAGTGCCGTGTGTTTATTACACGGCACTATTCTCTTGTATCCAATTTTGAAAATAAATCTATTCTATTATTATAGAATAGATTTATGTATTTTCAAAATTGGATACAAGGTATCAGTTATTGACGTCACATCACTTAGATCTGATTATAACTACTGCCGCTTCCAAAGCGCATGTGTAGAAGAAGCGGCGGAACAAACTACACCGCAGCATTTCCACCGGACGTAATCGTAAACGTATAGAATAATATAATACTACTCCATCTCTTTCCCATGGACGTAAACGTAAACGGCGACTAAAGGAACGGCTAATAAACTTGCGATTCTACTTTTAGGCGGTGGGCCAGCGACCTGTCACTGAGGTTGGTGACCAACATTTGGACCAACCTCGGCCTATTAGCCAATCATTTACTATGTAACTCACCTCAACGTAGACCGGATCTCTTTGAGTTGCTGGTGGTGAGGTTGGTGACCAACACTGGCACCAACATTGTTGAATATTATGTACGTACAACATCGTGTAACAATATTCGTTCGGTCATCTTGAATTTGAACATGTGATGAATTGATGAGATCGGTGACCAACATTGTGACCAACCTCGACCAATACCCATCAACTACTATATAACTCACCTCAACGTAGACCGGATCTCTTTGGACTTGTTGGTGGTGAGGTTGGTGACCAACACCGGCACCAACCTTGGCGAATGTACATATAGTACTATGTACCGTACGCATACCGTACCCGCTGACGATACGACCTGCGGACAAAATTGTTTTTTAAATACATATAATCACGTCTATATCCCTTGCGGGGTAGACAGAGCCAACAGTCTTGGAAAGATTGATAGGCCACGTTCAGCTATTTGGCTTAATGATAAAATTGAGATTCAAATAGTGACAGGTTCTAGCCCATCGCCTTTTACGACATCCACGGTAAAGAGATGGAGTGGTCCTATTTCTTTTTTTCTATTGATGCCGTTAACCACACGGCACTTAAATTGTTGGCAAATTAATACATACATACATAAAATCACGCCTCTTTCCCGGAGGGGTAGGCAGATACTACATCTTTCCACTTGACACGATCTCTGCACACTTCCTTCGCTTCATCCACATTCATAACTCTCTTCATGCAAGCTCGGCGGTTTCGGGTACTCTTGACCTGACCCTTTACCAGGACGTCCTTAATTTGATCAAGATACGTTCGTCTAGGTCTTACCACGCCGACCTTTCCCTCCACACTCTCCTTGTATATCTGCTCAGTCAACCTGCTTTCATTCATCTTCTCCACATGACCGAACCATCTCAACATACCCTTTTCTATTCCTGTAACTACATCATCTTTCACATCACAACATTCCCTTATCACGCTGTTCCTTATCCGGTCACTCAATTTCACACCCAACATAATCCTTAACGCTCTCATTTCCACTGCATATATTCTGCTTTGGCCATACCCAACATTCACTCCTATACATTAATGTCCTTAATACAAATAACACTCACTTTGGCGGCGTTTTGTATCAAATTTATCAGCTCCTGAAGAATGTAAAGACTGAACTGTTCCAATTTGTTCTTCAGGACTTTGGCCATATGAGCTATTGTAATACAGGCCTCGCGCACCACCTTCAAACAAAAAGATGACATTAAAATTGTAATTAACTTTATTAAAACTATACATACACTAGCTGTGCCCGCGACTTCGTCCGCGTGGAATAGTTATTTTGGGCATCATATTTATTTTTGCAAACATCCTCCTCGGCTTTATCAATGTCAGGCGGTCACGCGTATTAGAAAGAACGCTGGTTCGACGTATTAAATGTTTCGCTGCAAATTGCTTATAACGACTATATCTCAAAACCTATTCGTCTGATTTATATACTGTAAATGGCAATTTTAGTCTACATGAAAAGCCGAAAGTAATAAACATATTTATTTGGATAAGGATTAATACTGAATTAAAGAAAATTGGTTTCAAAATAACTTATGTTTATAATGAAAAAATAATCTTAAAAAATGAACATAAAAGTGGTTATTGTAAGTAAACCTTAAGAGATAGGTATATGCTCTCGCGGACTTTTTTGTGGCAAAAAATGAGTACTTCACATCTTTAGTACATTGTTTTACTATATCTTTGTTGGTTTGCGCAGCGTTCGCGTGGAAAGCTCGCTGATGGCCGACTCATTCAACTTTCTCCTGCATTGTTGACGTTTCCCGTAGGAAATCCGGGATAAAATGTAGCCTATAGCCTTCCTCGATAAATAGACTATCTAACAGTGAAAGAATTATTCAAATCGGTTCAGTAGTTTCTGTGATTAGCGCGTTTAAACAAACAAACAAACAAAACAAACTCTTCAGCTTTATAATATTAGTATAGATATGGTAACGTCCATATCCCTTGCGGGATAGACAGAGCCAACAGTCTTGAAAAGACTGAATGGCCACGTTCAGCTATTTAGCTTAATGATAGAATTGAGATTCAAATAGTGACAGGTTGCCAGCCCATTCTCAGCCAGAAGAATTCTCATCTTGTAGGCGATGATGTGTATAGCAACCTGTCCAAGTTTATTAGCGTTTCCCCATGTCGCCTTTTACGACATCCATGTGAAAGACATGGAGTGGTCCTATTCTAAATTGCCAGGAAACACACAGCTTATTATAAAGTATTTCAATTTAATTTAGAATAGTTATAACATACCAATTAGTACATAAAACTGCGTAAGTTTGTCAATCTTTTCTTCGCTTCGCTTTTACGGCTAAACAGCGTAAATTAGTGCCGTGTGGTTCCCGGCACCAATATAAAAAAAAAAAGAATAGGGCCACTCCATCTCTTTCCCATGGATCTCGTAAAAGGCGACTAAGGGAAAGGCTCACAAACTTGGGATTCCTTTTTTAGGCAATGGGTAAGCAACCTGTAACCTGTGTGTCTTTTCAAGACTGTTGGCTCTGTCTACCCCGCAAGGGATATAGACGTGACCATATGTATGTATGTAGCATAAATTAGTAAATCATATCACATCGACTCACCTGACTCCTTAAATCCTTGATGACGACCAAGAAAGGCACTGACAAATCTTTGAGATTAGCCGCGAACTCTGTAGGGTATTGTATGTGAGCATTCGCCGTTAGAAGAGACCGGATCTTTTTGAGCTGTGAACAAAAAGTATTATTAAAATACATATTTAACATATTTTTTTTAAGTAGCGTCGTAAGACAGGAGCCCAGGGTGTCTATTTTTTCGCAGTTGTTGTAAGAGATCTCCCGAGAAAATCTCAATAGCGCGTTTCAGAACCAATCGCGAATCAGAAAACTCTCTTCTCCCAATCGGATATTTATTTCTTCTTTCTTTCATAGTAAACAAAAGACTTGACTTAATATAGACTTAAATCATATAGTATGCATTAAGAATGTAAGAAGCACGTCGATCCAACGCGCCACCCGAATAATCTTCCCCTGACCTATATATCCTGACGAGAGAATCTCAATAGCGCGTTTCAGGACTCACCGCGTCCACTCTCTTCTCCCAATCGGCGCTTCTATCTCCCAGTACGGCGGCGGCGTGTCTACACAAGTCGTCTAGACCTCTTGATACTAGTACTTTCAGAGTTAACAATTATACTATATCAAATGAACGCAATTTTGCGTACAATGAAGGAATTTGTACAATGAGGTAGTAACTAGACCCTAATCCTATGCAAAAGTTAAGTCCTAGAACACGTTAATTTATGAAGACACGTCGACCCAACGCGCCACCCGAAAAATCTTCCTCCTGACCTATATATCCTGACGGGAAAATCTCAATAGCGCGTTTCAGGACTCACCGCGTCCACTCTCTTCTCCCAATCGGCGCTTCTATCACCCAGTAAGGCGGCGGCGTGTCTACACAAGTCGTCTATACCTCTTACTATTTTCATAGTAAGCAAAAGAAATTAATATAAATATAGACCGATTTTGAATAGTTGACATTTTGACTTTGTAGACCCTAAATAATGCATTCAACATATTCTAGAACACATCAATTTATAAAGACACGTCGATCCAACGCGCCACCCGAAAAAACTTCCTCCTGACCTATATATCCTGACGAGAGAATCTCGATAGCGCGTTTCAGGACTCACCGCGTCCACTCTCTTCTCCCAATCGGCGCTTCTATCACCCAGTAAGGCGGCGGCGTGTCTACACAAGTCGTCCAGACCTCTCGCCCCGTAAACCGCGGCCGGTGCGGTGCTGGCGAAAGCTGCTTCGAACGCTTCGCACGACACCGCACCTGCTTCGCCGCCGCTACCCGTGCTTCCTATGGCGCTCGATACTGGAAGAGAAATATTAATAATAAATAAAAATAAAATAATAATAAATATGTATAATATATATATTATATAATGGGACAAATTACTATACTATACTAACTCAACGATACAAAATTTTATAATAAATACTTATATAGATAAACATCCTAGACACAGGCCAGTCAGAAAGAGTTCGTTTCATCATCATGCCCTGGCCGGGATTCGAACCCAGGACTGTGACACAGACAAGCGCACAACCGCTTATTAATGATTAATATTAAATACTAGTTTATAGAATCTAACATTTCTGGTAGCCAGTAGCTTCCAGTCTTTGCGAGGCTGTTGGCCCTGTCTGCCCCGTGAGGGATATAGACGTGATACTTACCATTTCTGGCCGCTGTGGGTTTAGCCGGCGGCAACGGTTTCTTAAAATTTAACTATTTGAATATCTATTCCATCATTAAGACAGGTGCTTCCAGTCTTTGCGAGGCTGTTGGCCCTGTCTGCCCCGTGAGGGATATAGACGTGACACTTACCATTTCTGGCCGCTGTGGGTTTAGCCGGCGGCGGAGGTTTCCTGCTCGGCGGCATGCCGTACAATCCCGCTATAGTTTTCTTTGGTTCACATGCTGTTGTGTAGTGTTGAAGCGAAACCAAGTGAATTTGAGGGATTTTTAAGTGATCGCGGGGGATTTCGAGTGATGTTGAGTGATTTGAAGTGAATTTGAGAAATTATAAGTGGTATTGAGGGATTTAGAGATGTCGAGGTATTTTAAGTGGTTGTGAGGGATTCCAAGTGATATTGAGGGATTTGAAATGAATTTGAGAAATTGTAAGTTATATTGAGGGATTTAGAGATGTCGAGGTATTTTAAGTGGTTGTGAGGGATTCCAAGTGATATTGAGGGATTTCAAATGAATTTGAGAAATTGTAAGTGATATTGAGGGATTTAAAGATATCGAGATATTTTAGGTGGTAATGGGGGATTCCAAGTGATATTGAGGGATTTGAAATGAATTTGATAAATTGTAAGTTATATTGAGGAATTTAAAGATATCGAGGTATTTTAGGTAGTGAGGGATTTCAAGTGATATTGAGTGATTTCAAATGAATTTGAGAAATTTTAAGTGATATTGTGGGATTTAGAGATATCGAGGTATTTTAAGTGGTTTTCCAAATGATATTGATGAATGTCATGTGATATTGAGGGATTTTAGGTAATATTGGAAGATTTCCAGTGATTTCGAGAAATTACACGTGAAATTGAAAAACGAGAAGTTGGAAAATTTCAAGTGTAATTTGAAGATTTCAGGTGATATTAGAACATTTACACGTTATATAAGATGGTTTGAAGTGAACATGAACAATTTCACGTAATATTGGAAGATTTGAAATGAAATTGAGGAATTTAGATTTATATATATAAATATAGAGATATTTGGGAATATCAAGCGATTTTTGAAGATTTCATTTGGCATGATGACATACAATGCAAACAGCATAGTATACAATTTTTCACAACATGCCAAAGAATATATATTGTATTCAATGAGAAATATATGTCGTGTTATTGAGGGATTTGTTTTTTTAATGGTATTAAATGTGTATTTATAAAAGTTTCGATTTATGTGTAGGATACAGGATAGTATAGAATTTTTCACGAAGAATATGACATTCAATGAGAAAGATATGTCGTGTTATTGATGGTATTTTTTTTTAATGGCATTAAATGTGTATTTATGATGTTTCAATTTGTGTTATGCACGATGTGTAGGTTAATTCCATTGTTACGATGGCGGCCGGAGTGCGCATGAAAAGATATGAAAAACATTGCGTTAGTTGGGTTACAAATGATTTTATTTGAAAATAAAAATCAATGAAATTAGTGACGACAAAGTTGAAATAGACGTGAGGATTTATATAGAATAGCTGTGCCCGCGAATTCGTCCGCGTGGATTAGTTATTTTGGGCATCAATAAAGCCCTCAACGATGAATAATTTTCCCCATTTTTTTTTTCACATTTTCCATTATTTCTTTGCTCCTTATAGAATTTTTCAATTCGAACCAGTAGTTCCTGAGATTAGATCAAACAAACAAACAAACCTTCAGCTTTATAATATTAGTATAAGATAGGACCAGTATATATACAGTAGCTTCGTGTAAAATCCAGACTCACACAATCCAGGATCATATTCAAAGGAACACTCCGGGCGACTGACAGGAGAGGTGAGTTGCGATTTCCCAAAATTCCCATAGGAACTCAGATAATGTAAGATTTTTAAAGATATAATAAAAAATGACAAATTTCTCAAATTGTTTCGAGTATGTATTATGGCTATGGGAGGATTTCCCAGAATTCCCACGGGAACTAGCACATTTTCTCACGTTGCTTAGCACGCATACAGGAGGGCTATAGTAAAATACCCACGGGAACTAGCAAATTTTCCCAAGCTGCTTACTGGGAATTCCCACGGGAATCAGGGCATACACTGACCTGGCGTGGACGCCCCCGACGAGTCTCCGTCCCGACTCCTGGCGGAGGTGGGTATGGTCATGGTGCGTTTGGCCGACCTCGCTATGAAGTCAGGTTCATCGGCGCTCTGGCCCTGCGTCGCTGTTGGGAATAATTATTAAATAGTAATTAATTAGTTGAGTAGAATCAACATGGATATCGTAATAGGCGACTAAGGGATAGGCTTATAAACTTGGGATTCTTATTTTTTTATGGCTCACTATTTGAATCTCAATATTATCATTAAGCCGAACAGCTGAACGTGGTCTATCAGTCTTTTTGAGCCTGTTAGCACTGTCTACCCCGCAAGGGATATAGACGTGATTATATCTATGTATGTATGTATCAACAAATATATATATATATAAACATACCCAGAATACAACACAAATATTTTTTTTATGAATTCTTCTTTTAGGCGACGTGCTAGCAACCTGACACTATTTGAATCTCAATTCTATCATTAAGCCTACCAGCTGAACGTGACCTATCAGTCTTTCAATACTTCTAGCTATATCTACCCCGTCATATACAGACGTGATCATAAGAATAAATGACTGAATAATATCCGTAATGATACTTATCGTGGGGTTGATGCTATATACGTAAACAGACAGACAGACATACCTGTAGGCAACAATAGGCCTGCCTCTCTCGCCTCGTCAAACTTCTGTTCCAGTAGAGCCAACTTCTGTGCCGGCACTAATTCCTTCTTCTTCAAGTCTTGTCTCAGTCTTTCACCTTAAAAAAAAACACAAGACAATATTTTAAAACCTGTTTTTTCTTTTTTATTAAAATTCTTACACTTGTCGAGATTTTTTCATAAAATTTCGCTCTAGGTATTCGTCAATATTTATTGACTGATTGATTGACTGACCTGCCCACTTCTGGAGCGTGCAGTCGCAGAACCCCGGACAACGCCAATCAAAAGATTACTACTAAGACGCATCGATCCAACACGCCAAGGAGCGGACAACTCTCCTGCTATATACACCCTCGCGTGGAAATCTCTATAGCGCGTTTCAACTCACCCACGTGGCGGTACACGTCGACCAACAGTTGCATCGCCGCATCTCTAACGGCGCTGTTGGGGTCGCCCACCAGCGCCGCCAAGCTGGGCATGGCGCCGCGTAATTGTAGTTCTGCTACGCCGTGTCTGAAGATAGAGAACAACATACATACATACATACATATGGTCACGTCTATATCCCTTGCGGGGTAGACAGATCCAACAGTCTTGAAAAGACTGAATGGCCACGTTCAGCTATTTGGCTTAATGATAGAATTGAGATTCAACTAGTGACAGGTTGCTAGCCCATCGCCTAAAAATGAATCCCAACTTTGTAAGCCTATCCCTTAGTCGCCTTTTACGACATCCATGGGAAAGAGATGGAGTGGTCTTATTCTTTTTTGTATTGGTGCCAGGAACCACACGGCACATAGAGAACAATAAAAATTCAATTCAGGATCCCTATGTGACATCTTGCTAACCGCTGAGCTATATTATATCATTTGACGGCCTCTGTGGCGCAGCGGTAGTGCGCTTGTCTGTGACACCGGAGGTCCCGGATTCGAATCCCGGCCAGGGCATGATGAGAAAAGAACTTTTTCTGATTGGCCTGGGTCTTGGATGTTTATCCATATAAGTATTTATAATAAAATATAGTATCATTGAGTTAGTATCTCGTTACACAAGTCTCGAACTTACTTCGAGGCTAACTCAATCACGTACCTGTCGGAAATAGCCACTTACCTGTCAGAAATAGACACTTACCTGTCAGAAATAATCACTAACCTGTCAGAAATAGACACGAAAACAGGGTAGCCAGAGCCAATCCGATAGCCACAAGACCATAAGCTGGGCGGTTTAATGATTGAAATAAACAAACCACTCACGTGTCAAGTAACGCCTGTATACACCTGACCGTCTCCTCTCTGGCGTGCGGTGCTTTGTGCTGCAGCGTGGGCGTCAGCCTGGCCAGCAGAGCCCTGGGCGAGACCGCCTTGTTGTCTCCATAGAGCAAAGTAGCCATTAACTCCACCAGTTAGTTATAGTCACACACGTGTCGTAATGAGTCACTTTAGTATTGCTTTAGTCACTGGCTCGTTGCAAATAGTCACTTACCTGTCAGAAATAGTCACTTACCAGTCAAAAATAGTCACTTACCTGTCAGAAATAGCAACTTACCTGTCAGAAATAGACACTAACGTGTGTTAAATAAACCACTCACGTGTCAAGTAACGCCTGTATACACCTGACCGTCTCCTCCCTGGCGTGCGGTGCTTTGTGCTGCAGCGTGGGCGTCAGCCTGGCCAGCAGAGCCCTGGGCGGGACCGCTTTGCTGTCTCCAAGCGAGGATATGCACACGCGTGCCATATGACGGACACCCTCTTTTGTGTCCGCTAGTCTGTGAGTGGAAAAAATTATATTATGAAGCTACCCGCATTTTTATTACAAAGTGAAATTGATTTGAATTTTTTTTTGTATGTATCGAGTGCACACATAAAAACTAAGTAGCCGGTCTACCAGAGATGGCGCTGATATAGTTTCTTAAAACGCGGTTTATCTTGGGAACCGAGCTTTTCTTGAACCTAGGACCTTGATAAATCGATTCCTTGAGCCGAAAAGCCCCTAATCTGTAACTTTCATGAAAATCATTGGAGCCGTTTCCGAGATCCTGATTATATATATACAAGAATTGCACGTTTAAATATATTAGATGAAGCGATATCATTCATTCGACATATTATCAAGACTGTATCCCTTGCGGGGTAGACGGAGCCAGCAGCCTCGATAGACTGACAGGCCACGTTCAGCTTCATGGCTTAGTGATGAAAATGAAATTCAAATAGTGACAGGTTGTTCTCTCTCTCTCTCGTGGCTCTGTCTTCCCCGCAAGGGTATATACCCTTTTGGGAAGTTATGATTCTTTTCATGTCAGACAGGATTTGAACCTGAATTCCCGTTCCGTTCACATTGGGTTGTCGATCGCTCACATAACATAAAATCACGCCTCTTTCCCGGAGGGGTAGGCAGACACTACTTCTTACCACTTGCCACGATCCATGCACACTTCCTTCGCTTCGTCCACATTCATAACTCTCTTCATGCAAGCTCGGCGGTTTCGGGTAAATAAATAAAAGAGACGATACAAATAAATAAATGATTATATGTATGTATGTATGCACTTGTTGTACATACATACATACATATGGTCACGTCTATATCCCTTGCGGGGTAGACAGAGCCAACAGTCTTGAAAAGACTAAAAGGCCACGTTCAGCTATTTGGCTTATCGATAGAATTGAGTTTCAACTAGTGACAGGTTGCTAGCCCATCGCCTAAAAAAGAATCCCAAGTTTGTAAGCCTACCCCTTAGTCGCCTTTTACGACATCCATGGGAAAGAGATGGAGTGGTCCTATTGTTTTTTGTATTGGTGCCGGAAGGCACACGGCACATGCACTTGTTGTGTTTGGAGATAAACCTAGACCTAGACCTCCTTGTGTCTGTGATTTTTCATAACTCTCTCCATGCAAGCTCCGCGGGTACTCTCGACGTGACCCTTTGCCGGGACGTCCTTGATTCGATCTAGACAGACAGACGTTCGTCTCAATCGCTCACCTGTCAATAATATGAGGCAGAACCGTTGGCACGTTGTTTGAGAACTCATGTCCGAGGCGCTCGGCCACCGCCGCCAGCACTTCTAGGCCATTCTGGGCCACCTGTGAACAAAATTGACCGGAATTATCAGTATATTATATGTTCAGCTATTTGGCTTAATGATAGAATCCCAATTCTATCGTTAAGCCAAATAGCTGAACGTGGCCATTCGGACTTTTCAAGACTGTTGGCTCTGTCTAACCCGTTAGACGTGACCGTATGTATGTATGTTGACCGGAATTATTGATTTGATACGTACATATGTACAATATAGTCACGTCTACTATCCTACAGGCCTATCTGTTTTCAAGACTGGTGGCTCTGTATATCCCGCTAGGGATATAGACATGATCATATGTATGTATGTTTATAAAACACTAGCTGTGGCCGCGACTTCGTCCGCGTGAAATAGTTATTTTGGGCTTCATTGAAGCCCTCAAAGATGAATGATTTTCCCCGTTTTTTTTACATGGCAAAGCCATTATTTCTTCGCTCCTCATAGTTGCAGCGTGATGTTATATAGCCTAAAGCCTACCTCGATAAATGGTCTATTCAACACAAAAGAATATTTTTATGCGTACCAGTAGTTCCTGAGATTAGCGCGTTCAAAACAAACAAACTCTTTAGCTTTATTCTAATCATAATCATTCCTAATAGTAGTATAGATACATTCGTAATAGTAGTATAGATAGTATAGTTGAATTAGTATCACTTAACACGAGTATCGAACTTACATCGAGGCTAACTCAATCTTCATTACCTGTCCCGTATATATACCTATTTATTCATTATTATTTACTATGTAGTTTCACAAATTTCTTCCACTGTTTCACAAAGACGCTAAGAACAAAGATGCGAATTACCTGTCCCGTATATATACCTATTTATTCATTATTATTTAGTATGTAGTTTCACAAATTTCTTCCACAAAGACGCTAACAACAAAGATGCAATGTGTCTGTCTGCCTGTATGTTTCGCACTAATCATTGGCTCGCTGGCCAGCCGACCGCTGTGTTTAGTGACGCGAGGAGAGCGAACGGAAGCCACAGATTATATATTAACACGCTTCTTTGCGACTTTAATTAAATAATAAATCCTACTAATATCATAATAATAAATCCTTTTAATAATTATACAAGGAGAGTGTGGAGGGAAAGGTCGGTCGATCAAATTAAGGACGTCCTGGTAAAGGGTCAGGTCAAAAGTACCCGAAACCGCCGGGCTTGCATGAAGAGAGTTATGAATGTGGATGAAGCGAAGGAAGTATGCAGAGATCGTGGCAAGTGGAAAGAGGTAGACTCTGCCTACCCCTCCGGGCAAGAGGCGTGATTTTATGTATGTTTGTATGTATGTATTATAAATGCGAAAGTTTGTGAGTACCTATGTCTGTATACGTACATACATATATCTACATAATCTGTTCTATTTCTTTCATTATGTCAGTATGGATGTTTGTTACTCTTTCACGCAAAAACTACTGAACCGATTACGATGAAATTTGGTATGTAGATAGCTAAAGACCCAGAATAACATATAGGCTACTTTTTATCCCGGAGTTCCCGCGGGATTGATAGGGTTTCCATGCGGAAGAAGTCGCGGCCTGTCTCTAGTATTTAATAAAAAAAAACAAATCTGCCTAAAGGTCGTTTCAAAAGATTAACATAGCATAAAATAACGTCTACATGCGGGGTAGACAGAGCCAACAGTCATCAAAAGACTGAAAGGCCACGTTCAGCTGTTTGGCCTAATGATAGAATTTTGATTCAAATAGTGACAGGTTTTTAACCCATCGCCTAAAAGAGGAATACCAAGTACCTACTTATATAACTATCACTTAGACGCCTTGTACGACATCCACGAGAAAGAGATGGAGTGATCCCATTCTTTTTACTATTGGTGCCGGGAACAACAATATTGTGATAAAATTTCATACAAGCTTCTTTTATCTGATCATTACCACGGGAACGGAAAAAAACGAGAAATTCCTTTTTGGTTCGTCACTTTTAGTTGCCCGAAGTCCGATCGCCAAGTTCTACCCGTCCGTAATTGTCTATGTCTAATTGTCTGTGAATTAATAACGCGGACAGAGCCAGGGGCATAAGCTAGTTGTTTGTAAATTTATCTCTAGACTTAGGTCTAGAATAAGCGGCGCGCAATGAGCCGCGAATCTCGGACGGAATCAGACTGTGTATGATACATCATAGAGGCGCGTGCGCCGGTACTGTCGGCAAAACAAGTATTTTTATTTATAATGTGGTCATCAAATGTTATATATAACATGTTAAATCTTCTTCCTGGCCATAGTACCGGTTGCATTCTCACCACTCTGGAGAGGAGCCCGGGGTAAACTCTTCACCTTTTGATCTTGACCAGGTTTTTAAACGAAGCGACTCCCATCTGACCTCCGTTACCTTTGCATGGGAACCTAACCCGTGTTGGATCATATGGTTACACATCCAGTTACTTGAATGTGCAGATTTCCTCACGATGTTTTCCCTCACCGTAAGAGTTATATAACATGTTAAGTATCCTACTAATATTATAAATGCGAAAGTTTGTGAGTTATGTCATAATGGATGTTTGTTACTCTTTCACGCAAAAACTACTGAACCGATTACGATGAAATTTGGTATGTAGTTAGCTATGAAGACCCAGAATAACATATAGGCTACATTTTATCCCGGAGCGGAGAAGTCGCGGGCGGCCTCTAGTTAAGTTATATACCATAGTACGAGTATCGTTGAGTTAGTATCTCGTAACACAAATTTAGAACTTACTTCGAGGCTAACTCAATCTGAGTCATTTGTCCACGTATAGGTACATATATTTATTTATTATTTTTATTCTAATGGGTAAAGTATTGCAAAATTCTAAAACAATGTCCGATAATATGGACGTGTTATACAACAAAGTTTTAAAACACTGTTAAATAATCTGTAAGCACCGTAATGAATTTTATAATTATTATTTATGTAATTAATAAAACAACTTTCGCCCGCGCCTTAGGCCGCGTTAAAAGTACCCTATGTCATTCCTCTTACACAACTTACGTGTATGTATGATATACATTTTTATGCTGACCTTACATCGTACAAAGTGAATAAGGAGTGTCTATCTTTAAAATTACGCATTGGCGCTTCCGTCCGTCTGACAGACATGTTGCTTTTGTACAAATACATATAATCACGTCTATATCCCTTGCGGTGTAGACAGAGCCGACAGTTTTGAAAAGACTGATATGCCACGTTCAGCTGTTTGGCTTACTGATAGAATTGAGATTCAAATAGTGACAGGTTGCTAGCCCAACGCCTAAAAGAAGAAACCCAAGTTTCCTATCCCTTAGTCGCCTTTTACGACTTCCATGGGAACGAGATGGAGTGGTCGTATTCCTTTTTTCTATTGGTGCCGGGAACCACACGGAACCCGTACAAATATCGAAATAATTCGAACTTAGACTAATTTCAATTAGATTGAATCTAAATCAAAATTCAGTACACTCTGTACATAAATCTACTTAAAATTTGCAATCCAAAAAAAAAATATTTTTTTTTAAATCTCATATAATAAATTAATCTGAACAACGTATTCTCTCATCCACGTTCTATTCTAAGTTTGGCTATTTATGAAGTTGACATTGTTGAAGAAAATGCTGCAGTGCAGTTTGTTTCAGCTTTTTCTGCACTGACGCCTAAGAAGCCGCAGTAAACTTAGTTTTAAGTAATTTATTTGACGTCAACCAATATTGTGAAACCAAAAGATTTGACAATTATCAAGCGATATGAAGTATCCTATATATATAATAACGTATAAAAATTTGAAAGTTCCAAAAAAATAAAAATTTCTTAAAGACCCATCTTGTTTACCGCCAAAAATCAAAATGACAACTGACCTTGAAGTTCCCTCCATTCAACCACGCGACTAACGCGTCGACCAGTTGGTCGACCAGGTCCGGCGTTAGTTCCGGCTCCCGTCGAACTAGCGCGGTCAGTTGCTCGCCGAGTTGCTGCCGCAGCCTGAGGTCAGGCCTGGTCAGGAAGGGCAGGGCGGCCTCGAGCGAGGCCGGTTGGGGGTAATGCGCCATCTGTTGGTAGAAACAGGAATGTTTAGAGCGGCTATAGAACAATAAAGATTTATTACATATATGCAGGACAAATTACACAGATTGAGTTAGCCTCGAAGTAAGTTCGAGACTTGTGTTACGAGATACTAACTCAACGATACTTTATTTTATAATAAATACTTATATAGATAAACATCCAAGACCCAGGCCAATCAGACAAAGTTCTTTTCTCATCATGCCCTGACCGGGATTCGAACCCGGGACCTCCGGTGACACAGACTAGCGTACTACCGCTGCGCCACAGAGGCCGTCATTATATCAAAATTGGTTTCATTTATTGACGTCTATACATATAGACAGTATACATTGCAGCCATACACATACATACATATAGTCACGTCTATATCCTTTTTTTTTATGAAATATCTTTTTGTTGCCCAACTTAACCGGACTTTTTAGTGGCGGGGCCTGAAGGGCCTCCTGCCGACGCAGTGGCTGCTCAAAGGGTTCCCAGAGTGGGGCGAACCTCGGCTTTGACGCCACACGTGTAGGTTGAACCGTCTATATCCCTTGCGGGGTAGATAGAGCCGACACAAACATGAGAGAGAGGAGGCCACTTTCAGCTGTATGAATTTAACGATGGAATTGAGATTCAAACAGTGACAGGTTGCTAGCCCTACGCTTAAAATTAAAGTATGGTGATATTTTCCAGATTATAGTCTAGATATTGATTAGAAATCTTCAGGTCTGTTGAACCAAGAAACCTTATGCTGAAAATATTTTTTTTTATTGGAGGCGGCGTTATCCATCATCAAGAATAAATGATTAGGTACCTAGTTATCTTTTTGGCATCATCAGAACCCATCAGGAATGGTCCCACTCACAGCTATGTCGAGTGTACAAAGTTATGTACATTAGTTTCAATACTTACCGATGCTTTTAACGGTGAGGGCAATATTGTGAGGTCACATTGAAATGTAAAATGATGTGAAACAGTGCCTGCGAAGGCCTATTATCTGAATAAAATGTGGATTTTGATCTTTAACTGAATTGGCATTAAAGTCCAGAATGAAGTCTTGAAGTCAAATTAATCAATACTAAAATTAATTAAATGATAATTATTAATTAATTTTTATCTATACTAAAGCTGAAGAGTTTGTTTGTTTGTTTGAACGGGCTAATCTCAGTAAATTCTTGAATAGACCATTTATTGAGGAAGGCTTCAGGCTATATAACATCACACTGCAACTAGCACTAGCACTAGGAGTGAAGAAATAATGGAGAATGTGAAAAAAAAATCGGGGAAAATTATTCATCCTTGAGGGCTTCAATGATGCCCAAAATAACTATTCCATGCGGACGAAGTCGCGGTCACAGCTAGTATTAAAATAGTATTAGTATAGTATATAAATAATAAGTAATAGTATATAAATTAAAATCCAACTTACTGTCAAGTAGGTAATCCTATCCCGTCAAATCCAGATGGCACTGTACAATTCCAGTCTTAGCCGCTGTCATTTCATAAGTCACCACTAAGCACTTGTCACTGAGCACTTAACACTTTTAAAGGTGGCATGAAAAATTTAAGGGCTAAATAAAAGAAAAAAAAAGAATTATTTTTAAAATGTGTGTTCTCATTTTGAATTCGGTCTTTGTTACCAGTCCGTTGATTAACTAGCTATACCCCGCGGATTTGTTCACATGCAGTGCTACAATATTTTATTTTATTTAATTTATTATACACATAACAGAATACAACTAAGTACATATAATAAGATAAAAAAGAAATAATAGAAACAGATCTGGGTAGTATTCCACAGGATGTGCTTATGCAAAAAACAAACGGGGAAAGAGTTCCATGGCGTTAAAATACATTATATTACATTTCAATTAAATCAAATCTTACAAGCCTTGCCACAATTAGCACAGCAAAAAAGAAAAAGAAACAAAAACAAACAAAACAAAACAATATGAATATGAAATCTCTTTTTAGAGTGTTCCAATACCTAAAATGTAAAAGTGGAACCCTAATACTAAGCCACTGTCGGTCTGGTCATCAAATTCATAATGGGTGATAGCTGGAATGCTGAATTTTTTCACAAATAACATATTTAGTGCCTTGGGGTTCCCAGCACCAATAAAAAAAAGAATAGGAGGACTCCATCTCGTTCTCATGGATGTCATAAAAGGCGACTAAGGGATGGGCTTATAAACTTGGGATTCTTCTTTTAAGCGATGGGCTAGTAACCTATCACTATTTGCATTTCAATTCTATCATTAAGCCAAACAGCTAAACTTGGCCTATCAGTATTTAAATATCAGTATTTATAGTCTATTTAAAATCTACATACATACATACATTAAATCACGTCTATATCCCTAACGAGGTAGACAGGGCCAACAACCTTGAAAAGACAGAAAAGATAGAATTGAGATTCAAATAATGACAGGTTGCTAGCCCATCGCCTAAAAGAAAAATTCAAAGTTAATAAGCCTATCCTTTAGTCGCCTTTTACTACATCCATGGGGACGAGATGGAGTGGTCCTATTCCTTTTTTTTTATTGGTGCCAGGAACCACACGGCACATGTAGATATGTATCTAAATTTACATTATTCTTCTTAAGACTATTTTTATGCTATAAAGACTCTCAATCAATCACATAGTTAACCAGAACCAATCAAAACATTACATAAATGGGCCGCATCAACCTTTGATGTCCATTTGGTTAAGTGACTTCTATATTTAGTTAGGTGTTCCAAAAGTGAATGCTGTGAGAGGAAACAGGATGTGCTTAATATTTTTTTTTATCACACCACATCCTTATTCCTTACGGGGTAGATAGTGCCAACAGTCTTATAAAGATTGAAAGGTCATAATAATTTACTTTTAAGTGATGTTATCTACTCGTAAGATTATCTTTAAGTTGGGTTGCGTCATAATTATATTGATTTTACACTTATTTATATATATTTTTTTAATGTAGAAAACTTGTATCTATCTGTGATTTAGATTTAAGAGATCTATATTTGTAAACTGACGTCCGGTGAAAATGCTATAGTGTAGTTTGTCCTCCTGGACTTCGGGAGCGATAGTATATATGTATAATTAGATTTAAATTATGTTGACTTTAGTTAGTTTTACCTAGTATCAAATTTTGAAAGTAAATCTATTCTGTTTCATTGTATAATGACATGCAAAAATCGTTTTACACTTATTATACTTAGTGGGTTAAATGTTAAGAAAGGCTGACTGGAGAATGGAATCCAGGACAATTCAGAGGTGAGAACACAACTACTGTGCCATGAAACCACAATCTACGAATTATATTTTCCTGCTCCTTAGGGTAAATAAAGGAATTTATATATCTGACATACTCATTCCTAGATCATAGTTACAGGGAGACCCTAGGTTCCTCTCCAAGACAACAATTGCATACATACATATAATCATTTATTTAATTTATTTATTTGTATCTGTCTTTTATTTATTTACCTGAAACCATAGAGCTTGCATGAATACAGTTATGAATGTGGATGAAGCGAAGGAAGTATGCAGGGATCGTGGCAAGTGGATAGATGTAGTCTGTGCCTACCCCTCCGGGAAAAGGTGTCATTTTATGTATGTATTTATCTGACTTTTTTAGTCTGTTCAAGACTTTTGGCTCTGTCTACAGAGGACAAATATTTTTTTATACTCTTGAAAAAATATAATAACTAACCAATACCTACAACCTAAGATTTCTTATCATTTTGTGTCTTTGGAGAAAAATGTAGAATCCATACTAATATTAATTGTGAAAGTGTGTTTGTTTGTCAGTCATTCATGTCAAAAACACTGCACCAATCTCAATGAAATTTTGCATCCATCTATTGTGGAGTAAGGAGAAGGATATAGGGTGCCATTCGCGCGGGCGGAGCCGCAGGCGAAAGCTGGTTAGAAACCTTAAAATCCAGTCTTGGATGAAGGCCTCTTTCCTAACAAACAGATGAACAAGTAATGATGAAGCATTCAACTTAGTAATTTATACATTTTAATGTCACAATCAGGCAATTAAATAAGGAATAAAGCAGATGAAGATGGAATAAAATTAAAATGTATAGGATGTAGTATTATCAATTTTTAACAGGTAAGACTTCATTGGTGGGAGATATTACTCTTGATTGTGCGACCTTATAAACTGACCATGAATGTATATAGTCTGTGACGAATTAACTCATATTTTCCTTTAAGTACGTGGGTATTCGGTGTACATCTTGTTATGATGTCATCACAATCATACCAATTAACATTATTCGCTTACTTGCACATCGTATTTTCAATCTTTTTATCATGAAAAATTATCAGAAATATCTTCACTATTGTTGCAAAATGTATAATTTTATGCTAATTATAACATCAAGTTGCGAATGACGATAAAAATAGAGCCAAATGAATGAAATTCGATGAAAAACGCAAAGATGTCCCTTTATCTGACAGGTCGGATCACAGTTTGCAAATCGTCAATTTATGGCTTAACTCGGATGTGTTTATGCAAAGAAAGTACGGAATCATAATTATTTTACACTTAGCCAACGGACTGGTAACACGATCGCGCGTAAAACAAAGAAACCAAACAGATATTTGGAGTGAAAATAACATCACTTCGCAACATCAGACATATCCATTTTTGTATGACCTTTGATTAAAAAACACTTCCTTACACTAACTCACAAGCACTTTTCAATAATCACGTTCTCATTAATGTTCAAATGATTAAAAAGATACACAATAAACGCGTCGTAAACGTTTTATTACGCGAAAAAACGTCTCACCGTTCAAAAATCACGAAAAATTCAGCAGTATCGCGCATGCCCAACAAAAATTTACATCACGTGACCTGTCATGGCGTCATTGATAGGATTTTTTTCACGGTCTTTTACTTGATGAAGGTGTTGAATACAAACAGCCAAACAATCAATTTTTGGTCATCATGTCATGTAGTACAGTATTTAAAACATAATTTTCATAATAAAAATTTATACATATGAACACGAATGATTTTTGTTCATTTGTACGTATTTGAAACATAAACGAGGTTTCCTGAAAAATTTATTTCAGAAAAGTTTCATAAATGAAATCTTGTAGTGAGTAGACGAACTAAAATGTTTTCTATGGTTACTAAAATCCACAACAGAGGGTGTTGATCAATTATCAGAAACTACGTTGTACATTTTAATCTATAAACGACTAGAGGCCGCCCGCGACTTCGTCCGCGTGGAAACCCTATCAATCCCGCGGGAACTCTGGGATAAAAAGTAGCCTATGTGTTATTCTAAGTCTTCAGCTACCTACATACCAAATTTCATGGTAATCGGTTCAGTAGTTTTTGCGTGAAAGAGTAACAAACATCCATACAAACTTTCGCCTTTATAATAGTAGTAGGATTTGTTAATTTAATTTTAGTTTGTAATCATCTTTTTTATAAGTAGTTTTATGTACTAAGTGATAGAAGTTTTAATGTTATTTAAAAGTATCTCTCGAATATAAGTAATCTAATTCATGTATTTCCTGTTTTTTGCAAATTAAAAATCTTTGACAATCTGTAAACAAGAATAGATTCTATTCTGGGTCTTATTCCACAGAATTTACTTACACAAAAAACAATTTTTAATTTCAAGCAATAAAATTCATACACATACATACATATACTCACGTCTATATCTTTTGAAGGGTAGACAGAGCCAACAGTCTTGAAAAGGCTATTAGGGACCACACGGCATATTTTTGTTGAAACCTTTTTAAAAATAAATTATAAGATAAAGACATGTTTTATTTCGAGAAACATTTGAACTAAAAGTAACAAAAACTGGGAAAGGGCATGTAACACCAAAATCCACCTTCAGGAAACGGCATACAGTGTTTTTTTCTACTGCCCAAGAAACATTCGCACAACTCTTCTTCGTCTGGAGTTAGTATTCTCTGTCTCTTTCTAGGAGGATCTGGAATTTGTGGATCAGCTGCCATTCTGTGAGCTCCATCTGAAGAAGACACTCCTTCTGGAGTTACATGTGGTATGTTTGAGATGGTCGGACCACCATCTTGACGTATTGACGCAGCGTTTCGTGTGCTTTGTGGTACAGTCGAAATTGGTATATTAGGAACAGGTTGGGTCGGTGAAGAAACACCAGCTACGGCATTCTGAAACCCTTGGTAGTTTTGGGTTGATAATGCTAAAGGTCTAGATGACATCATGTTCAATGATTGTGCTGGATCTGGTAAAGTAATTCTTGGCGTTGTTATAGGTTGTTCAGTAGGATTTGAATAAGTTGGTATTGAAATTCGAGGAGAGATAGCTCTTGCTTGCGTTGGAGATAAAGGTCTAGGTGTAGAAGCAAGTGATTGAGAAGCAATTTGTGCTGCAACATTAGCTGTTGGAGGATGAGAAGCATTAGCATTATTTTGATCAACACATAATTCTTTATAAGTTTTTGGGGCACTTCGGTTGTCATGAATATCATAATTGTATCTCAAAGGAGTCTGTAATGATGCTCTTTGTTGAGGACTTAAATTTAAAGTGGTAGGGATGTCAATAGTTTGACGTCTTGTTTGTGCTCTTGGCAAAAATTTACTGGCCAAATCTGCACTCGTTGCAGGAAAAAGTTGGCCAGATCCCTGAATGACACTACTTTGTAAAGCTTCTGGTGGTGTTCTCTCTTTACTTGAAGGCAGAGTATGCCACGTAGTTGCCGCATTTGATACTTCAAGAGGCCCAGTTCTTGTGTTTGCAGGTAATGATTGCCAATGTTGGCTTTCATTTGCCGTTGAACCAGGTTGATACCATTGCATTGTTTCAGGTCTATCTTGAACAGCATGTCCTGGTGCATCTTCTGGTAGAAGAGTGTAATACTTTATACTTTCAGACGGTTGGTATCGTGATAAATCACCAGGCTCTGAGGCAAATGTTGGGTAATTTTGAGGTGTGGGTGGTTGATATTTATAATTTAGATCTGCTGAATTAAATGACGCGTGGCCAGATTGCCATCCATGTTGATTAAGCTGTTGACTTACGTTCATACTCGGTTGAAATCCATCTGATTTTCTTAGCGGTGTTGCTTTCCTTTTCGCCTCATTATTTTTTAATCTATTGACAAAATCATCTATTTTATCTAAATTGACTTCCGTATTAAGCTTTTTAAGGGACCTTGCTATTTCTTCTTTCATAGTTTTATCGGTAGCGCAGCTATGACCACTCTTTTCAATGTCAGTTAATCGTTTCGATAAGTAGTTTTTTAGTTGTTTCTTCTGGTCAATATTTTCATCTGGTATCACTTCTTCGAGAAAGTTCGACACCTCTTCTTTCATTTTAATTTCCTCGACGTCTTCTTTTATCGCAGCCTCACTTGGAATAGGAATTTTAGCCAACTCACACAACAATTTATTTTGTTTTATTAACGTATCTTCATGTGATTTGTCATCTACTTCAGTATAGTATTGAATAATAGCATCGCGTATCTTATTTTTATATATTTGTTTTCCTTCATAATCGTCTTTATTATAATTATATTGTACAAAACTATCTGCAACTTCATCAATGAGATCATCAAGAAAAGCTTTTTCAGGTGTTGTGTCCAAGGGCACCTGCAACATATTTTTTATTGTATTCCTTATTTCTTTTTTATATTCATGTCTTGCTCTTTCTGCTCTTATCAAAGGTTTAATTGTTCGAAGGGCTGATATTAATTGGTATTTGCTTAGCTCTGAATTTCTTTGTAGTTCGCAACACATGGGTAACGCTTTAAACAGACGATCTAATTCATCGTCTAAATAATCTTCATATATAAAATCGTCATCAAATATTTCCGGATTCGCATTTAGTTCGATTATTTTTCTAAGTATATTCGTCATTAGATTATCCTTGACCGTTGTTATATCTTGACCTGGTTCGGGGTTAAGAGGTAAAGATTGGCACCAACTTTCAACTATTTCTTGGATGATGTCGGCTGGTTTTCTTCTTGGTGTAGATGCTGCAATGCAGCAAGGATTAAGGCTCATCTCTGATACGTCACTGGTCTCTATGGAGCCAGTCCATTTTGGAATAGCCTGGCTAGGGCCAGCTGTTTGGCTCTTATTTTTTATTGTTTCAAATTTTTTGGTGAGTTTAGTTTTGCTTTGTGATTTAGTTTTCTTTAACGATTTGCCCTTTTTAGAAACTTTGTCTGCTTTAGATGTTGGAGTACATTTTCTGTCATTTTTCGATGATTTTAACCTGTCCTCTAACGACTTTGCATGCTTATCAATATTGTTTTCTTCGCCAGGGAGAAAAGGAAATTTTACTAGCCATTTAGTTATTTCGTTGTGAATTTTATCTTCAGCCTTTAAATCATTTTTTTCTAATTCGTAAATTCTTTTGGTTAACATTGCTAATATTTTGTCCCAATCCAGAAGTTCATTGAGATTTACTGCTTCTCTAATAGGTAAACCTTCAAACCATCCATCTATTTCACACCTTAATTTGACTTCCTCGACTTCTTGAATAACTGAAGACTCGTTCGGAATAGGAACTTTGAACAATGCGGAATAAAGTTCGTTATAAATTTCGTCTCTGCTCAAAGGAACTGCATTTCTCTTTTGGGCTTCTGAAAAATATTTATCGATCTCATCTTTAATTTTAACTTCGTATTTCAACTTAACTGGGTCATCACTATGATCAAAATTTTCTAAAATGAACATATTTGCCAATTTAGTTTTGTACAACTCAAAGCCTGGGTCATAAATTTTGTGTTTTGTAACTGGAGATGGCAATGATGATTCAATAGTATTTTCAAGTTTATTCCTGTATAAATCTCCAGCTGTATGTTCTCTGATTATACCTCGCGCTTCTACAATACTATTTACCAAGCTGGTTTTAAGATTGTCTTTTTCCTTCATCACATCATTAAATTCTTGCATATCTTCAAGTATACTATCTACTTCTTCATTTAACTGGTCTCTGTATAAAATATCATCATTAAATTTAGGATCCAAATTGAGGTCGCCAACCTTTTGGAATAATTTTATTGCAATGTTATCTTTAATATTTTTTTTATTTCCTCCGTTCTTGACTTTGATTGGAAGTTTGTTACACCAATCTTCTATAGCTCCCACTATCAGCTCACCTGAATTTCCAACCTTACTTTTATCGAAAGCTGAATTACATTTTCGAGTTTTCGAATGAGAACT
Source organism: Amyelois transitella (assembly GCF_032362555.1). Lineage (NCBI taxonomy): Eukaryota > Metazoa > Arthropoda > Insecta > Lepidoptera > Pyralidae > Amyelois > Amyelois transitella. The sequence continues at coordinate 4,971,004 of NC_083532.1, read as the reverse complement.
TTTAGAATCTTTTTGAATTGTTCTCATTGTTTGGTTATTTTGCTTATCATTAGAATTATTTTGACTTTCACTGTTGCCATTATTAACTCTCTTGACTCGGTTAGATAATTGCTGTATCAATACTGAGGTATCTACTTCTTTTCCTGGTTCCAGTGGTAAAGTTAATATCCATTTCATAACATAATCCATTTGTTCCGCATCGTCCTTGATATTGTTTATTTGCTTTTCAGACAATTTTTCTGCCAATTCACTAATCATTCTCACAATTGTGAGTGTTGATTCTTGATCTAAGGTAGATTGTAATGGCATATTCTTAATCCAATCTCCTATTTCATGGGCATACATAAGCTTTTGGTCAAATTTCGTGATAGAATCATTTCCTGGTATTGATATTTCAGCGAGTCTATTGTAAATTTTATTTTTTAATGAGGTACTTGATTCTGACTCTTGCATCATTCTATTTATTTCACTCACAACTCTTGCAGTCCATACTTCCAGCTTTTCAGGATCGTCTGCAATCTCTTTTCCATTGATGCGAATGTATTCATCGATAAACTCACCTATATTTTGTTCTTCAATATCTAAACTATCATTTGTGTAATTATTTTTACGTAAAGGCTGACTAAGTTCATATCTACTTTTTATAACTCGTTTAAGTAGTTCTTCTGCTATTTGAGTTTGATATTGTTTACAGTTTGGTAAAATGGGCAGTTTTTGAACATAATTACTATTTAATAACTGTGATAAATATTTGTCATGTTCCATGACATCTGCAGTTTGCATTCCTTCCATTTCAACTTTATTGATATCCCTGGCTAAGTTGACGATAAATTCTATTCTGTCCTTATTACCAGAAACATTGAATGAATTATCAATTGGAATATTTTTCAACCAATCCGATATCTCTTTAATGTAATGTAACTCTCTAGTAAGTTTCTGCGGGAACATTTCATTGGATTTCAAATTAGTATCACAATTTGTTAGTTTTGATTTATCTTGTGGACTCAGTCTTTGGAATTCTGTTTTCAGTAATTCACAGAAAGCACCTTTTACTATTGAATCATCTTCTTCACAATTGTGCTCAATAAACTTCTCAATAAAGTTTGTTAACGTTTTGTTAAGATTTAAATCAATAATTTCATTTTTATCTACATATTCTTGTATCTGGTGATAGGGTTCATTGATTATGCTATCATTTATTTTACTTTCTGCATCCAAAGTTTCACATAATGGCATTTTCACTATAATATCTTTGATAATTTCTGAGTACAATTCAATATTTTTCTTTTCATCTGGTTTAAGAATTTTGTCAAGCCATAGTCTTGCTTCATTTTTAATTCCCTCACTTGAACGTTTTTTACTTTTGAGATGATTATGTATTTTTAAAGCAAAATCATGCAAAATATTATTTCTAATATTCCTATTTTCATTAGAAAATATCTGGGAAGACTGTTCATTCATCCAGATAGATATTCCATCTTCAATAATATCTGTGCCCTCAGGTATAAAATCTATTCTTTCATCTGAAAAATCTCTTCTAAATATTTCGGCTTTCATATCTTTCCTGGTACCATATTGAGGCATAGTTAATATAGGAACTTGAATTTCTGAAAATTTTTGTATGAAATCATCAATGAAGGGTTCGACACCTTCAATAATTTTAAACGCGTCATCTTCAAATTTAATAATCCAACTTCTAATAGCACATTGTAGCATATTATCTCTAGTGCCATAGTATTTTTTATCTGGTGCATATTGCTCTAATTTTATTTCATCTATTAAATGGCCAGCCAAGTCTGATACCATCACATTTTTGTAATTCGCATCTTCTTTTATATGGGAAAGTACTGGTATCCCTTCTATCCAACCATTAATTAATTTAGTCAGATCGTTCATGTACTTCTTTTCTTCTGCATTCAATTTCGATATTGATTTTTTGGGTGTAGATGTTATTGGGTAGTTAGTAGGCATTGGTCCTGATAAATCATGGTCGGAAACATATACAGCAACATCTTTTGATAAGATATCTGCGTATAAAAAGACCGGTGAGCTGGCATTGTTATCTACAGCTGGTTTCATACTTTTTATTTTCTCTATAATTGCTTTAGTCAAATGCGAAGAATTTTGTTCAGTGACACCATAAGTGACATTTAAAAACTCGTAAATTTCATTTTGAACGCTCAGTTCGTTGCCTGTTTGAATTGAATCTATAGATTCTAGTAAAATATCAATAAATTCTTCTTTGCGACTGCTGTTGTTAATATCGTAATTATCAGTAAAATTATTTATTAAATGCATTATGTCTTCAGAAAACTCGTTTCTATTAATTTCATTGTTTTGCTGTTCATACAAAACATTTGTTTGAAAACTTTGATCGTACGACCTTTTCCTATTGCTTACATTATGAAGGACTGCTAGAACATCATCAGTCAGATCCTGGGCATATTTATCTAGGCTTTCAATCATATTATGGGAAAAATCTAGTGGTAGATCTCCAAGAATATTAACCAATTCTGATTTCAAAAACGAGTCATCATCTCCTGTCTGTGACATTACTTTGAAAACATGTTTCAAACGATGAGCTACGTATTTCTTTACTTCATCGTTCACATTGATTGGACAACCCCAATCGTCTACATCTATATACTTTAAATTTGAAATGTAGTTCAATACAAGTTGTTCCATTTGGAAATATTTATCTGTATTTCTATGAGAGGATTTTCTTACGTAAGTATTTTTATCATTATAATGTTCTCTATTCAGATTTTTAATTCTATCAAAAAGATTATTCTTCAAATCAGTTCTGAAAGTTTGTTGTTCCTCTTTCATGGAACATGGAAACCAAATAGGCAAGTCTTCTAGAAAACTGTCTATATGTGTTTTTAATTTATCATCATAAGAATCAGCATTGATATCTAAAGCTAAATCATATATTGCCTCATTAAGTGCATGAACCGCGTTATCTCTAATTATTTTCGATACTTGATCGATACTTGGTAATACAGGTATTTCAATCAGCCATTGTAGGATGATATTTTGTAAATTATCTTTATATACGCCTCCAGGACGTAGTATAACGGTTTCACATTGTCTAATCTCATGGCTTTTTCTTTCTTTTTGATTTTTGCAATAGCATTTTCTTTTACTTTCTGATCTATTGGTGAAACAACTTTTGTGAGTATGTCTTTTTTTAATATCACCGCCACTGCAAGATTCAATGGTTGGTTGAGTGAATGAAACAGACAATTTGTCATCCATAGACAACGCTGGTGATAGAGAAATCTGAAAGAAAAAAAAATTTAGACAAACAAAATGAAGGATATAAATATTTAGTGTCTTTATTTGACGGCCTCTGTGGCGCAGTGGTGGTACGCTTGTCTGTGACAACGGAAGTCCCGGTTTCGAATCCCGGCTATTCCATGATTGGCTTACGTCTTTAGATGTTTATCTATCTTAGTATATATCAATATAAGTATTTATTATATAATATAGTATCGTTGAGTAAGTATCTCGTAACACAAGTCTCGAACTTACTTCGAGGCTAACTCAATCTGTGTTTTGTCGCGTATAGGTATATTTATTTGTGTCTTGTTCCGGTGCTGCATTTTTTCTCATATTTTGGAATAGGACCACTCCACCTCTTTTGTGTTCATGTCGTAAACAGTGACACAAGAAAGGCTGATTCATTTCGTTGGAACTTCCATGCAGATGGAACCTATACATACATATGATCACGACTTTATCCCTGGAACGGGACCTATACCTATGGCAAATTTCTAGACAATGCTTTGCAATGATACATACATACATACATATCATCACGTCTATATCCCTTACGGGGTAGACAGAGCCGTCAGTCTTGAAAAGACTGAAAGGCCACGTTCAGCTATTTGGCTTAATGATAGAATTGAGATTCAAATAGTGACAGGTTGCTAGCCTGTCGCCTAAAAAAGAATCCCAAGTTTGTAAGCCTATCCCTTAGTCGCCTTTTACGACATCCATGGGAAAGAGATGGAGTGGTCCTATTCTTTTTTGTATTGGTGCCGGGAACCACACGGCACTATATACACTTTGCAATGATAATGTCAGTTAATCTGTTAGTCTATAATTCCGCATATAATGTACCTTTTGAATTAACGTGCCGTGTGGTTCCCGGCATATAGCAATAGGAAAAAGAATAGGACTATTCCATCTCTTTACCGTGGATGTCGTAAAAGGCGTCTAAGGGATAGGCTTATAAACTTGGGATCCTTCCTTTAGGCGACAGGCTAGCAATTAGATTCTACGAGTATCATTAAGCCAAGCAGCCGAACGTGGCCTATTAGTCTTTTTAAGACTGTCGACTCTGTATAGACATAGATTATATGATATAGACTTGATTATATACATGTATATGTATTGAACTAAAATAATGTTCACGATCAATTCAGTATTTCCGAAGATAAGCCCTTTCAAACAAACAATAAAAGGTGCCAACTTTACAATTTCTTAATACTAATATGATGAATTGGAAAAGTTATTTCTACTTACCGATTTTCCAAAAAAATCTGTCAGTACCTCTTGATTAGTGACTGATTTTGGACCTGTGAAATACCCAAGAATAATAATATAAAATATGTAATTATTATTAATCGATTTTATGAAACTTGATTTGTATAGATATTTTTTCTTAGAATTTACCTTGTAACTGTACTCTTCGTATCCTATCCTGGAAAATAAACACACAAGTTAAAAAAAGACTGTTCTCGTAAACACGTAATTAGTGATTAATAACAAAAATAAAAATAGAGTTATTATATTTTAGAGAACTTAGATTTATGGGATATTTCGGGTGTACTCGAATGGGCCGTGTGGTTCCCGGAACAAGTAGAAAAAAAAATAGGACTAATCCATTTCTTCCCCATGGATGTCGTAAAAGCGACTAAGCGATAGGCTTATAAACTTGGTATTCTTCTTTTGGGCGATGGGCTAGCAACCTGTCACTATTTGAATCTCAATTCTATCACTAAGCCAAACAGCTGAACGTGGCCATTCAGTCTTTTCAAGACTGTTGGCTCTGTCTACCCCGCAAGGTATATAGACGTGACCATATGTATGTATGTAATGCGCTCGGGAAGAGATGCAGTAGGCGAATACAATGTTTTCCACGCTACCAGCCAAACAATACTAGGCTTACCATATCACATAATGTCCCAAACTCAACTTTTTTGGTTCCAGCACCGTGACAGTTCTGCTTGTGGCGAGCGAGCCTCTCCTTCAGGACGGGACATTGTGGTTCAGGCGCTGGGTTGGTGCGGTTACCTCCCCTCAATGCTAGTGTGTGTTTCGACAAACATTCGACTGTGTGAGATTTCGCGTATGTATTGTTGCGTTTCTGAAAAAAAATAACAAGTACACACACATATGGTCACGTCTATATCACTTGCGGGGTAGACAGAGCCAACAGTCTTGAAAAGACTGAATGGCCACGTTCAGCTATTTAGCTTAATGATAGAATTGCAGAGATCGTGGCAAGTGGAAAGAGGTAGTCTCTGCCTACCCCTCCAGGAAAGAGGCGTGATTTTTATGTATGTATGTATGTATAGAATTGAGATTCAAATAGCGACAGGTTGCTAGCCCATCGCCTAAAAAAGAATCCCAAATTTGTAAGCCTATCCCTTAGTCGTCTTTTACGACATCCATGGGAAAGAGATGGGAGTGGTACTATTCTTTTTTAACAAGCATCTGCTTAGTTCAGATACCAGTCTCCTATGTTATGTATTTACTACTTGATATTTTTTGTATTGGTGCCGGGAACCACACGGCACAAAAATTACCTATTAAACAAATAGTATACTTACCTGGCAAGCAATCTATTCCTTCTAATGCATCATTGTATACATACTAAACATACTAAAACTTAACTTCACTCACAAAAGTTTCATCATCATCAAGTTCCAATAAACATCTGACTTCTATGTTCCTTCTGATCCCTATAGCCTTAGAAGACTTCCCATCCCCCTCCACGTGTGGGCTTCCAGTGCGGCGACGACTCCCAGGCTTATTTTGACCCATTTAGCTGGTGCAGTGCCTCTGGCTTCTCCCATGAATGTCGTAAGGAGCTGGAATTTCAAAATGGTCTTAGATATTTGTATTCAGGAAGGTGGAGACATCTATAGACCATAACAAGAATTACAAATTATTTTTACTAAGAAATTCAGCTACTATCCAAAAGATGGCGTTACTAAAATAATAGCTGGGTTATTCACGAATGTTAAAAGGGTTATAGGGGGGTTGATAGGGAAAGTTATAGGATGGAGCTTATCTTTCTTTTCTTTCCAGTCAACCTGAGGAAAGGTAAGAAAAAAAATGCCTTGTCAACATTCATGAATAGCTGCTAGTCCTGAAGGTGTAGCGACATCTATGTAACAACTAGAAAAACTACGCCAAATTTTAAGTTACTGAGTAATACCGCTACTGTCCACAAGATGGCGTTACTAGAGTAACTGACAATCGCAATCGAAAGTTTGAGATGAGAGAGAACGATTGAGATATTCAATTCTTGATAAAATAAACAAATATATAGAATACATACGCAAGTAAGCTAACTTCAAGAAACTTGATGCCGGTTTCCACAAAATAGCAAAAAATCCGATGTAAACAGATTTCTTGGTAATCATCACTGTTACTAAAGATATAAGAGGTTGTATCTGCAAAATGGGACTAGTTGGTACTTTTACAAAGCAGGTTCGTTTAGAAATAGAAAGCAAGTGAAATTTTACATACATACATACATATGATCACGTCTATATCCCTAGCGGGGTAGACAGAGCCACCAGTCTTGAAAAGACTGATAGGCCACGCTCAGCTGTTTGGCTTAGTGATAGAATTGAGATTCAAATAGTGACAGGTTGCTAGCCCATCGCCTAAAAGAGGAATCCCAAGTTTATTAGCCTATCCCTTAGTCGCCTTTTACGACATCCGTGGGAAAGAGATGGAGTGGTCCTATTCTTTTTTGTAATGGTGCCGGGAACCACACGGCACCATGGCACGGTGAAATTTTTGCGGGAATAAATTGGGACGGTCCTGGCGAAAAGCGAAACGTGCTCGCGTGAAGAGTTTGGTGAGGAAAAGAAAGAATGCACGGATCGTGGCAAGCAATCTTTCCGTACACTTCGAGAAAGAGACGCGTTTTATTTATGTTAGTGCACACATTTTGTACATTGCAGATTGTTTACAGTTTTTATTTATTTTCGATTTCAATTTTTATATCAAATATTGTGACTTTGATTTTGGATTTTGACATGAAGTTTTTTATTTGATTAATTTATCTTGTCGTCTGTGGCGACATCTTTACGTCGCAAGTTAGGTCCGGAAGATGGCAGCGGTCTTTCAGTTTGCATGTAAGGAGTTACAAACATACATACATTCATATAATCACGTCTACTTGCGGGGTAGACAGAGCCAACAGTCTTGAAAAGACTTATAGGCCACGTTCAGCTATTTGGCTTTAAGATAGAATTGAGATTCAAATAGTGACAGGTTGCTAGCCCATCGCCTAAAAGAAGAATCCCAAGTATATAAGCCTACCCCTTAGTCGCCTTTTACGACATCCATGGGAGAGAGACGGAGTGGTCCCATTCTTTCTATTGGTTCCGGGAACCACACGGCGCAAGGCACAGTAAGGAGTTATGAATGTAAATGATATAATGTTATGAAGCGAAAGAAGTGGCAGAATCCCAAATGACCTCTGCAACCTTTGTAGGGGAACCTAGCCCATATGGGACTATGAAGTATGAAGTTTCACATCCGATTGTCTGAATGTGCAGGTTTCCTCACGATATTATCCGTAAAGGTATTGCAGTATTGACTTATGCTGCAGTAAGTTTTTTTTTCATGGACGTAGGTAATTATGGGTACTCCCGTTAATATATATATTTTTTAATTTTTAATAATTGTTATAATGTGAAAATATTAACGAACAACAACCACACATCGGGAACAACAACGGAGTCCATAATTTGTGAAGATTTCAGCTTTCTAGTTATCGCGGTTTATGAGATACAACAGTCTTCTGACAGACAGACGGTTAGACAGCGGAGGCTTAGTTAGAGGATTTTTACTATTTAAGTACGGAAACCTAAAAAGAGACCTAGAATTTTTTTAAACAACCTCTTTAAGAACATTCTCGTTCTGTCAAGCGCACAAGACTTTAATTCATTTGACGTATCCAAATTCTTGGCATTTTCATGTAAATTTCTATCTAAAATTTATCGTTTATTCAAATAAATAAAATTTCTATTCTTGCGAGAAATGTAAGTGCACACATACCTTCACAAAATATCACGATTATATATAATTATATATTACTAGAGGCCGCCCGCGACTTCGTCCGCATGGAAACTCTATCAATCCCGCGGGAACTCCGGGATAAAAAGTAGCCTATATGTTATTCTGGGTCTTCAACAACCTACATACCAAATTTCATCGTAATCGGTTCAGTAGTTTTTGTGTGAAAGAGTAACAAACATCCATACTGACATACTGACAAACTTTCGCATTTATAATATTATAGTAGGATAAAAAGAGTTATATAGAGAGGGAATTGTGAACATTTTCTCAAAATATTAGATTCTCAAATGATTCGCTTAATGATGGAATTGAAATTGACGGCCTCTGTGGCGCAGCGGTAATACACTTGTCTGTGACTCCGGAGGTTCCGGGTTCGAATCCCGGTCGGGGCATGATGAGAAACGAACTTTCTCCGGCTGGTCTGGGTCTTGGATGTTTGTCTATACAAGTATTTATTACAAAATATAGTATCGTTGAGTTAGCATCTTGTAACACAAGTTTCAAACTTACTTCGAGGCTAAAAAAAAAAAAAAAAAAAAAAAAAAAAAAAAAAAAAAAAAAAAAAAAAAAAAAAAAAAACGATTAGTTGCTTTGCTAACCTTTCGAAAAGAATATCAAGATTCTAAGTCGAATATGCATGAAAAGATATAATGAGTGTGGAGATAGCGGCGAGAGGTGGGTTAGGATCGTGACAAGTGAAAATCCATAGTCTCCGCCTACCCCAATGGGAGACAGGCGTGATGGTATGTATGTATTAGGGTTTCCTTTGAATGACTTTACAATCGGTAAGGGAGGAGTAGGCAGAGTCTACATCTTTCCACTTGCCACGATCTCTGCACACTTCTATCGCTTCATCCACATTCATAACTCTTTTCATGCAAGCTCGACGGTTTCGGGTACTCTTGACCTGACCCTTTAACAGGACGTCCTTAATTTGATCAAGATACGTTCGTCTAGGCCTTCCCACTCCAACCTTTCCCTCCACACTCTCCTTGTATATCTGCTCAGTCAACCTGCTTTCATTCATCCTCTCCACATGATCGAACCATCTCAACATACCCTTTTCTATTCCTGTAACTACATCATCTTTCACATCACAACATAATTATCACGCTGTTCCTTATCCGGTCACTCAATTTCACACCCAACATACTCCTTAACGCTCTCATTTCCACTGCATTTATTCTTCATCTCATTCTATCTCTGAAAAAGACCTTTAGTGGTTCTATTACAACCCCCATTGTGTCCCAGGCCCGCTCCGCACTGCGACAACTGGCAACCCTGTTATAGACCTGATGTTTGCTTCTCTCTCCTCAGGGTGCTGAAGATGACTGTAAGTCTTCCATGGTGAACAAAAATTTAAATTTACATACATGCATATGGTCGCGTGTATATCCCTTGCGGGGTAGAGCCAATAGTCTTGAAAAGACTGATCGGCCACATTCAGCTGTTTGGCTTGATGATTCAATTGAGATTCAAATAGTGACAGGTTGCTAGCCCATCGCCCGAAAAAAGAATCTCAAGGTTGTAAGCCTATCCCTTAGATTTTTTTGTATTGGTGCCGATAACCACACGGCACTGCCGGGAACCACACGGCATTCGGTTAACATACTAGCATTATTTTCAGCATATCCCAATCGACAGAAGTTAAGTAGCTAATCATGTCTGGAGAGGGCATGGTGGCTGTTGTCCAAAACCTGAGGGACTCCGGTCTAGCGGTTACCTTGTTGGACGGAAGTCGTAACAAATTCAGCCTTGTACCTGGCGCTGGTGAGTCCAGATACATACATACATACATACATAAAATCACGCCTCTTTCCCGGAGGGGTAGGCAGAGACTACCTCTTTCCACTTGCCACGATCTCTGCATACTTCTTTCGCTTCGTCCACATTCATAACTCTCTTCATACAAGCTCGGCGGTTTCGGGTACTTTTGACCTGAGTCCAGATCTTGTCCAATATATCTTTACAAACTTTGACGGCCTCTGTGGCGCAGCGGTAGTACGCTTGTCTGTGACACCGTAGGTCCCGGGTTCGAATCCCGGCCAGGGCATAATGAGAGAAGAACTTTTTCTGATTGGCCTGGGTCTTGGATGTTTATCTATTTAAGTATTTATTATAAAATATGGTATCGTTGAGTTAGTATCTCGTAACACAAGTCTCGAACTTACTTCGAGGCTAACTCAATCAGTGCAATTTGTCCCGTATATATTTATTTATTTACAATAGTGATGATTTCAAGGTCTTAAATCAATATTACGACATCCACGGGAAAGAGATGGAGTGGTCCTATTATTTTTTGTATTTGTGCCGGGAACCACACGGCAAATAGCTGAATCAAATCAAATCAAATCAAATCATTTACATTTTTTTACAATCAGATGGTCACGATATAATTAAGTAGGTACATGCATTCTGCCTTATAATCAGGCGTACAAATATTTGGATGTCAGTTATCTAAATCCTAATTTACAATCAGCGCTTAATTAATTATGTTACAAATAAGTTAAATAATTTAAAATGTCATCTTAATATCAATGTTAACTACAATAATATCACCGTTGGCGCCATTGGAAAAACTCATCAATAGTGTAAAAACATTTCTCTATGAGCCACAACTTTAGTTCTTTTTGAAACTTTTTTATAGGAAGTATTTTGATATCGTTTGGAAGTGCATTGAATATCTTTCCACACATTGCATAGCAGCTTTTGTTGTAAAAGACTGTTCTGGGTACTATAGGTAGCACTATTCTATCCGGATTTCTTGTATTTCTAAGATTTAAGTCCTTAGCTTTCACAAATAAGTCCCAATTCAATTTTACAAATTTACAAGTTTCAAAAATATACGTGAACGTGGCCATTCAGTCATTTCAAGACTGTTGGCTCTGTCTACCCCGCAAGGGATATAGACGTGACCATATGTATGTATGTAAAGCAATATTTATTAGTTCATAAAACGTAATATATAAATAAATAAATAAATAGTACGTTACGTGAATTTTTACTTTTTAATTTTGACGTTATAATTGTTTTAAATTCATTCAAAATACGATGATGACATTTGATATTTGAGCACATCGACATTATCTAAAGTCTTTCATGCAAACTTTAATTTTCATTTAATTTTAATTTTCGTTTAATTTAATTTTTCTGTATTTCTGCTTGCCATGACTGGTTAAATGCGCGAAATGTATATGCTTTGTTACACCTACCTATAATTGTATCGCATTTTTAGCAAATATTTGTATTTGTAAACTCACATGCCTGAAAGTTCATAAGGTTTTGGTCTTCCAGCGGGCGCCCAGCCTTCTCCGAAGACGCCCAAGTATATCATACAGCATCATCAGAGCTCAGGGGCTGATGCTGAAGTCACCATCAGATGTGACTCCAGCGCTCAGGCCACAGATGGAAGATACGCCAGCATTTATCAGGTCAGTCTGAATTTTTTAAATTATGAATTAAAATTGTGCCGTGTGGTTCGCGGTACCAATAAAAAAAATAATAGGACCACTCCATCTCGTTCCCATGGATGTCGTAAAAGGCGACTAAGGGGTAGGCTTATAAACTTGGGATTCTTCTTTTAGGCGATGGGCTAGCAACCCGTCACTATTTGAATCTCAATTCTATCATTAAGCCAAACAGCCGAACGTAGCTTATCAATCTTTCAAGACTGTTGGCTCTGTCTACCACGTAAGGGATAAAGACGTGATCATATGTATGTATGTATGTATGAATTAAAATGTGGTGCTCTTTTTTATTATTGTCCGATTTAAGTATGTCATGATAATATATAAATATACACGGGACAAATTACACTGATTGAGTTAGCGTCGAAGTAAGTTCGGGGCTTGTGTTACGAGATACTAACTCAACGATACTATATTTAATAATAAATACTTATATAGACAAACATCCAAGACCCGGGCCAATCAGAAAAAGTGCGTTTCTCATCATGCCCTGGCCGGGATTCGAACCCGGACCTCCGGTGTCACAAACAAGCGTACTACCGCTACGCCACAGAGGCCGTCATTTTTTGAGCATTAAAGCAATCATGCAAGCAAGCAGTGCCGTGTGGTTCCCGGCACCGATACGAAAAAGAATAGGACCACACCATCTCTTTCCCATGGATGTCGTGGAAGGCGACTAAGGGATAGGCTTACAAACTTGGGATTATTTTTTAGGCGATGATGGCCTAGCAACCTGTCACTATTAGAATCTCAATTCTATCATTAAGCCAAATAGCTGAACGTGGCCATTCAGTATTTTCAAGACTGTTGGCCCTGTCTACCCCGCAAGGGATATAGACGTGACCATATGTATGTATATGTTTGTATGTAAAGCAATAGAATAAGAATAGATTTATTTTCAAAATTGGATACAAGGTATCACTTATTGACGTCACATCACTTAAATCTAATTATAACTACTACCGCTTCCAAAGCGCATGTGTAGGAGAAGCGGCGGAACAAACTACACTGCAGCATTTTCATCGGACGTCAATTTACAATCATTCGTTTGTCGCAGACAACACACGGCAACATGGAACCCACATCACCGCCGTGTGAAGTCACAGAATTTCCACCGCAGAGAGCCGAATTTCTTCCAGGTAAAACATTTCAATTCAACTGTTAATCTTTATTGCATATCATAAAGTTCTTATTTATACTTATATTATAAAGCTGAAGTTTGTTTGTTTGTCTGTTTGTCTGTTTGTCTGTTTGTCTGTTTGTCTGTTTGTCTGTTTGTCTGTTTGTCTGTTTGTCTGTTTGTCTGTTTGTTTGTCTGTCTGTCAGTATGTCTGTCTGTCTGTCTGTTAGTATGTCTGTCTGTATGTTTGTCTGTGTGTCTGTCTGTCTGTCTGTTTGTCTGTTTGTCTGTCTGTCTGTCTGTCTGTCTGTTTGTATGTTTGTCTGTCTGTCTGTCTGTGTTTCTGTTTGCCTGTCTGTGTTTCTGTTTGTCTGTCTGTGTTTCTGTTTGTCTGTCTGTCTGTTTGTCTGTCTGTGTTTCTGTTTGTCTGTCTGTCTGTGTGTCTGTCTGTCTGTCTGTCTGTCTGTTTGTTTGTTTCATTGTCTCCTTTTTAATGCGGTCAGTTATGGCGTTATAGATTTTTGTAGTCATTGCTAATGGACCAGAATTTGAGATTAACAGTTTATAGCTAGTTATGTACATACTTTCAGGTCGCGGTAACTTTGAAGTTGGCGGTTTTGGGAGCGGCGAGACTGGTCGCGCTTCCATCAGACCTCACCACCAGGGCGTCTACCGCGGTGGAATGTCTTGGGGTGATCGAGGTAGGTAAATGAATTCCTTACCAGCTCACATCCCAACCAGTTCTAACTAATCCTACTACTATTATAAAGGCGAAAGTTTGTATGGATGTTTGTTACTCTTTCACGCAAAAACTACTGAACCGATTACCATGAAATTTGGTATGTAGGTAGCTGAAGACCCAGAATAACACATAGGCAACTTTTTATCCCAGAGTTCCCGCGGGATTGATAGGGTTTCCATGCGGACGAAGTCGCGGGCGGCCTCTAGTCTATACATATATTAAAAAGAGATGGAGTGGTCCTATTCTTTTTTGTACTGGTGCCGGGAACCACACGGTTGATGATGATCATAATCTCTCTCGATTCGATCACCCAGGGCCTGCTCAGCCACCGAGGAGTTCCCAGGTGGACGCTTTCGCCAATTCCCTCAGGAAATACCCGGCCATATCTCCGGAAAGGTCTTCGGAAATGATAGAGAGGCTTGTCACGTATAGCCAAGCTAAAAACTGTAAGTATTATCAACATACATACATACATACATACATATAATCAGCGCATACATACATATAGGTAGCGTAGGAAAAACATAGTATTCAACAGCTGCATCTCTTCCTGAGCGAATCACATACATACATACATACATAATAATCACGTCTATATCCCTTGCGGGGTAGACAGAGCCAACAGTCTTGTAAAGACTGATAGGCCACGTTCAGCTATTTGGCTTTAAGATAGAATTGTACTGAAGGACCACTCCATCAGTCTCCCATGGATGTCGTAAAAGGCGACTAAGGGGTAGGCTTATAAAGTTGGGACTCTTCTTTTAGGAACCTGTCACCATTTGAATCTTAATTCTATCATTGAGCCAAACAGCTGAACGTGGCCTGTCTGTCTTTTCAAGACTGTTGGCTCTGCCTACCACGCAAGGGATATAAACGTGATGTATGTGACGACGAAGACGATGAAGACAAACTCAACACTTATGTATATTAGTTATAGTATAGTTAAGACACCAATTGTATTGTTGTGGAGAAAAAATAAAGTTCCTTTTTATTCCTTTTATTACACTGGACAAAGCAGGAAGGCCATTCATTCTCCTTCTTATTCAGTGTCAAGAAACCCAAACAAAATGACACCACCTCGTTCGACCTTGGAATCCGAGGCGATGGACAGGTCAAGAAGACCACAGGACGAGATGAAGGCCAGGAGTAGGGTGGACGAGTACCCTACAAGGGATGGAAGACCTAGGTATGAGTATAGGTTATTATGTTTCAGAATAAGTAAATAAAAATATATACGGGACAAATTACACAGATTGAGTTAGCCTCGAAGTAAGTTCGAGACTTGTGTTACGAGATGCTAACTCAACGATACTATATTTTATAATAAATACTTGTATAGATGCACATCCAGGACCCAGGCCAATAAGAAAAAGTTATTTTCTATTCATGCCCTGGTCGGGATTCGAACACGGGATCTCCGGTGTCACAGACAGAGGCCGTCAAAGAAGAATATGGTGAAGGGTGGTAAGAAAAATGTGTTGCGCGTTGTATAAAGGTGTGTTGGTCCCAACTTTAATGTATGGGAGTGAAAGTTAGGCGAGGCAGAAGAAGCACGACAGCAGAATTAATGTGTGTGGTGGATATGAGAGTTTTCAATTTTATTTTTGTTTCTAAAAATTTTTTATCGTTTTTTGACATACACAGCTCGGTCTCCCAGGTATTGTTACTTATAGGGAAGTTGAATTAAGAGTGGGAGTCGCTTCTTGTCTGACTGACTGACTCACCCAATCCAGGAACCAGGGTCAAAGGCATACCCCGGGCTCCTCTCCAAAGAGGTGAGGATGCGACCGGGACTTAAGCTAGGAGGAAGAAGTTGAACTAAAAAAAAGAAAGATTAATTATTCGTTATTAATTTAATTTAGTATACATACATCATGATACGATACGGATGTACGTATATAATTGTTTAAGTCTTAAGCATCATCATACTCATAAATGAACTGTTGTTCACCCTTACCTCAATTTTGTATGCGATCCTCTTATTGTCAGGTTGGTTGGAACAGATCCCACTTAGGGATAAGCCCGCCTTTGTACTGTACTACTGTTTTATATTTGTAATGTACTCCTTAAGAGTGAACAATGATGCATTTACTTACTTACGATTATTTGACGGCCTCTGTGGCGCAGCGGTAGTACGCTTGTCTGTGACACCGCAGGTCCCGGGTTCGAATCCCGGCCAGGGCATGATGAGAAAAGAACTTTTTCTGATTCGCGTGGGTCTTGGATGTTTATCTATATAGGTAAGTATTTATTATAAAATATAGTAGGTATCGTCGAGTTAGTATCTCGTAACACAAATCTCGAACTTACTTCGAGGCTAACTCAATCTGTGTAATATTTACAGGAGAGAAGATTTTGAGAGGAGACATTACAACAGTGTTTATGACGTTAGATACGTCAGAGACATTAACAGGAGAAATAAGAATACTGTAAGGCATGAGGTGAGGAAATTATTTGGTCAAAATGTGAGGGTGCCGTGTGGTTCCCGGCGCCAATTGAAAAAGAATAGTACCATTTCTTTATAGGAATAGGACCACTCCATCTCTCTCAAATTCAAATTCAAAATTTTTATTCATTATTATAGGATACTTCATATCGCATCGGATGTCGTAAAAGGCGACTAAGGGGTGGGCATATAAACTTGGGATACTTCCTTTAGGCGATGGGCTAGCAACCTGTCACTATTTGAATCTCAATTCAAACTTAAAGCCAAATAGCTGAATGTGGCCTATCAGTATTTACAAGACTGTTGGCTCTGTCTACTCCGCAAGGGATATAGACGTGATTATCTATACTATACATCTATATACCATTTCTTTATCTCTTTTCCATGGACGTCGTTTACGAGTACTCAGGGTTCAAATCCTACCTTTTTTTTGGGGGGTATAAATACATTTTTGTCTGTACGTATACATTCATCACATCTCTGACGACCTCTAAATGACGGCCTCTGTCGCGAAGTGGTAGTACGCTTGTCTGTGACACGGGAGGTCCCGGGTTCGAATCCCGGCCGGGGCATGATGAGAAAAGAACTTTCTCTGATTGGCCTGGTTCTTGGATGTTTATCTATATAAGTATTTATTATAAAATAAAGTATCACTGAGTTAGTATATCGTAACACAAGTTTCTAACTTACTTCGAGGCTAACTCAATCTGTGTAATTTGTCCCGTATATATTTATTTATTTATTTTATTTATATCCCTCACGGGGTAGACAGAGCCAACAGTATTGTCAACTAATTACACCTTTTTTTTCTTTCTTCAAGGCCACGTCTGTCCATACTGAGACTCAAGGTAATATATCAGAACTAAATAAATGAATAAACGCGTTGAGTGAAAAAGTAAAATTCCCTTCCCGCGGGAATACCGGGAAGTCATTGGCGCTCCCCTAGACCACATAAGGGAACTACGTGCCTAATTTTAAATCTACACATTTCATGTGTAGTTTTTTTGTTAGTGCCGTGTGGTTCTTGGCACCAATTAAAAAAAAAGAATAGGACCACTCGTTCTCTTTCCCATGGATGTCGTAAAAGGCGATTAAGGGATCGATTTATAAACTTGGGATTCTTCTTTTAGGCGATTGGCTAGCAACCTGTCACTATTTGAATCTCGATTCTATAATAAAGCCAAAAAGCTGAATGTGGCCTATCAGTCTTTTCAAGACTGTTGGCTCTGTCTACCCCGCAACGGATATAGACGTGACTATATGTATGTATGTACATTTTATGTGGTTTGAGCTATCGTTGACATGACAGGCATTCGATTACAAGTACCTATCTTATAGAATTCTAGTGTCACAATGTTCGTTCCCGTACTCCTCCGAAACGGCTTGACCGAGTCTCATGACATTTTGTGAGCATATTGAGTAGGTCTGAGAATCGGCCAACATCTATTTTTCATATCTCTTAGTGATAAGGGTTGTCAACCCTTGACATTTTTTTTAACAAGAAATTACATAAAAATTATTTATATGGCAAAACAACGTTTGCTGGGACAGTTAGTTTATTTAAATATTTATTTATGTTACATCAAGGAAACAAAAAAAATCATAACTTAAACTGAAGAGAAATTCAGTACAAGGGCACTACCTACTTATCATCATTTTCGTTTATTAATAAATAAATATATACGGGACAAATTACACAGATTGAGTTAGCCTCGAAGTAAGTTCGAGACTTGTGTTACGAGATACTAACTCAACGATACTATATTTTATAATAAATACAAATATACCTAGATAAACATCCAACACCCAGGCCAATCGGAAAAAGTTCTTTTCTCATCATGCCCTGGCCGGGATTCGAACCCGGGACCTCCGGTGTCACAGACAAGCGTACTACCGCTGCGCCACAGAGGCCGCCAAATGTAGTTTTAACATACATACATACATATGATCACGTTTATATCCCTAGTGGGGTAGACAGAGCCACCAGTCTTGAAAAGACTGATAGGCCACGCTCAGCTGTTTGGCTTAGTGATAGAATTGAGATTCAAATAGTGACAGGTTGCTAGCCCATCGCCTAAAAGAGGAATCCCATGTTTATAAGCCTATCCCTTAGTCGCCTTTTACGACATCCGTGGGAAAGAGATGGAGTGGTCCTATTCTTTTTTGTAATGGTGCCGGGAACCACACATACATACATAAAATCACGCCTCTTTCCCGGAGGGGTAGGCAGAGACTATAACCTCTTTCCACTTGCCACGATCTCTGCACACTTCCTTCGCTTCATCCACATTCATAACTGTCTTCATGCAATCTCGGCGGTTTCGGGTACTTTTGACCTGACCCTTTACCAGGACCTAGATCACACCTTACATTTTTATTCGATTTTCTCCACAGCTGCCGTCACAATGTGCACCAAAGAAGTGGCAACAATGCCACGATCAACTCCGGTAAAAAAAAGTGTAAGTTGACATTATATTGTTGTTCTGTTAGATAGAAGAGAAACTATCCACACTAAGTAATAATAAAGAGGAAAGATTTGTATTTTTGTATGTTTGTGTGGAATAAACTCAAAAACTACTGGTCCGATTTTGATAAAATTTGGCACAGATATAGAATAGACCTTCAAAAGTGACATAGGCATAAATTTGTTTTGAAATAAATTAATTTCAAAATATAAAACACAAAAATATGTCCACCCGTGCGAAGCCGGGGCGGGCCGCTAGTAAGTAATAAATAGTAAATAATAGATATTTTTACATACATACATACATATGGTCAAGTCTTTATCCCTTACGGGGTAGACAGAGCCAACAGTCTTGAAAAGACTGAATGGCCACGTTCAGCTATTTGGCTTACTGATAGTATTGAGATTCAAATAGTGACGGGTTGCTAGCCCATCGCCTAAAAGAGAATCCATCAATCACTTACTAATTAGTACCAAGGGATAGACTTACAAACTTTAGGGGTAGACAGAGCCAACAGTCTTAAAAAGACTGATCGGCCACGTTCAGCTATTTGGCTTTAGAATTGCGTTTCAAATAGTTACAGGTTACTATTCGAATCTCAATTCTATCTTAAAGCCAAATAGCTGAACGTGGCCTATCAGTCCGCTCAGGATTGTTGGCTCTGTCTACCCCGCAAGGGATATAGACGTGATTATATGTATGTATGTATGTATTTAGCCAGTAATTTGTTTCAGGTAGCTGTCCCCCACTCCTCGTCGAGCGACTCCCTCGGACGCTTTGAAGGTGCAGTACCAAACCTTACCGATCCTTCCAAAGTGGACCAGAACACAACAAAAATAATTAGCTTTAAATCCGTGCAGACCTCTTCAAGTTCTATTGAACTGGTAAATAGGCAGAGGGATTTGAAACCTAGAAAGAGCAAGTCTGAAGATGATTTAAAGAGGCAACGCTTCCAAGAAGGAGTCATCGAGTTGATTGGCAATATAGCGGTGAATGCTAAAACTAGGGAAAATGTACTTAGCGATAAGTTATTGAAAGATACGTGGAAGAAACTGCACAAAGTTTTGGAGAATGTGGAGATGCAAAACGCTGGAGATAAGGCGCTGAATAATGTTGGTAAAAAGCTTAAAAGAGCACCTGTTTATATACTAGTTGGTTACGACCCGATAACTGCCAACGGTTGGGCTAGATCTAAAATGGGGAAACGGGCTGAAATTGATGTGTACCATGCTGCTATGCCTTCGTTTGGCGTATCAGATGTTGAAGATAAGCTTGTAGATGTGATTAAAGATTGGGTTAATTCTTTGACCATCAAATCTCACGATTTTATTGGCAGACCTGTTGATAAATTAGAAGTGACTGGTGTTTTAGAGCAAAAAATATTAAAGCTACTCTCATCAAAAACTAACATTGATTTGGAATCACTAGAAGAATATATTATAGATACAGTAACACAAGCTCCTATAGAAATTACGGGAAAATCCAAAAGGAATGTCTTTATTTCATCAGTTCACGAACTTGTTATGAAAATAAGAGATGTTTCACCAAATATGTTTACGGCACAAAAAATAGAAGATTCTTTTAAACTAGGAAGATATATGCGTCTAATGGAGGATAAAATTAGGGACTGGGTTTTGGATTCAGTGGCAGACTTTATTGATAAATATAATATTCAAATGAATATCAAAGAACTGTATGAAATACAATCAAAACTAAATGAAATAATAATAAATTTTAATCTTGGCGATAGTTTTAATGATAAGGTATTTAGAGAAGATGTAGTAACATTTTTATCAGATTACAACATAGACGAAGATCAAAGTGAATATTTAGCGAATGCATTATTAGGTCAAATGAAACAAACTAATTTTTCGAATGTACAACATGAGAACAAAAATTTCAAAGTGTGCAATAATACTTTAAAGACACGATCAATCTCTCATGCATCTGAAAATTTAGATGGGTATAAAAATTATTTATGTGAACAGATAAATGAATGGTTAACTGATTTGCCGATTGCTAACCTAAAGCTTACAGAAAACGACGCGCACGCAGATTTCATTAATGACTTAGCTGCAGACATAATGGATCGAAAGAAATATCTAGAATTCAACTCTACCAAGACGACTGACGAAAACGAGCTCGAGTACCTCAAATACCAAATATACAAATGGATAAGTAAAATTGTAGGGGAAAAAGAAAATATGAACATTGTCGAATATGCATCAGATTTGATGGACAGAATAAGAGATTTTTCTATTCCACAGTCCGTAACGCTGAATCCAAGCGTTGTAAATATTGAAGTTCGAAATGTTTTAACAAATCCAGCAGAACACGCTCGTAAATCATCTATATTAAAAACAAGTGCTAAAAATCAAACTGATAGAGAGCAGAATGAGCTGTGTCCGCCGTCGCAGTGTTCTCAGAAATCTCAATCGCGTTTTACAATTCAGTTCTTGAACGAAGAGTATGATGAATTTGTGAAAAATTGGGTTAAGCAAATACCTATCCCAGTGTCAAGCGCGCAAGATCAAGAGTTATCAGATAAATGCAGAATGGATCTTTATAATGGAATATGGAAAGCCTTGACTAAATTAAAGTTTGATCCGGCCACATTCCACAATTCTTTCTACTATCAAGACTTAATGGATATTGAAATAGATGCATTATTTAATCGCTTACCGAAATCAGATGAGTTGAATGCTAAAAAGCATTTGTTGAAAGCTCAATTATTGGAATACACTACAAATACAAATGAAAAGTTAATAAAGTTAGCAGAACCAGCTTCATTTAAACAAGCCTTAATGGAAAACGTAGCCAACTCCATTCCTACAACTTCTAAAGATGAAATAAACGATCACGTTAAACTACATGAAGATTTGCAGATATTAAGTATAGTGGAAGATTTCATCGTTTTAACAAATTATGACGAAAACAATAAGGCAAAAGCAAATGCATTTAGAAAAAAGTTGTTGAAAAATGTTCAAATGTTCGTAGAGCAATTGAAAATTGTACATGGAAAAGAGCTGAAAGATATTGATATAGGCATTTATATGAATGACATAATAGAGGCTTTACAAAATGTACCTGTGCCAGGTGACGACTCTTTAAAGGAAGAAGCTGATGAAATATTAACTGGAATTGAAATAGAACATTGGTTTGATGATATCCCTTTAGTACCAAATGATGACTATTTCGAGCAACTACAAAGGAGAAGGTTAAGAGAGTCTTTAATAAAAAAAGTAATTGATATTGAAAAAAGTAACTTGGAAGCATGTGCGGCTGAAAAGGCTCTAAAAAGTGAAATAACAAATTTTTTGAAGAAGGTACCTTTGAAGTCGGATGAAACAATGAATATTAACTTTTTGGCTGATGAACTTTTAAACCGGATCAAAAACAAAAAGAGAGAACAGGGAAGAAAAAGGTCGGTAGTGTTTCAACAACCTATGTCATATCAAGAATTTAAATATAGCAAAGAACTACCCCATTGTAGTTTTGCCAGTGATAAATTTAAATTAACCAATAGTTTTCCTTCACATCATGCAACTCTTAATCAGAATCATATAAATGGTATACCTCAGCAACCGACAGCGTATCGAGAATTTGTATTTAATAAAGAATTACCAGACGTATCAACTTTTTCTAAATCTTTACATGCTCCAAATGCTTCTGAACAATATCACCCGAATCCGACAATGAATCGGAATTATAACAACTCCACTTTAGTTGGAGGAGGATTATTGTTTAATGAATCCCAATTAAATGGAACGATAGACGCGAGTCACGATTATAATGCTTTTGAAGAAAACAGACCTCTTAGTTCTTCAATGTATGCATTGCCCCCAAATGTATATGGAAACACTCCGAGTGCTCAATATTCTTCACCGAAATGGTTTAATGTGGATGAACAAAATCACGTTTCTAAGTCTTTGTCAGCAGAACCTTATGCAGCTGAATCAGCATGGGTATCATTAGAGCAAGTACCATTACCAAACGAAATTAGACAGAAAATGTTTCCTAAGGCACAAAGCCCTCAACAAATAAAGTCCTTTGCATATTCAGATAGTCAGCCAATCCAGTCTGATTCAAAACAAAATGCCGAGGAAAATTCCTGTTGTATAAAAAATAAAACAGATAATACATCCGAATTATCACAAATACTACAAGATCAGATTTCAAGAATAAATCAAGCTGCTGTTGGAAATATTGGTAATGCTAACCAATCACGTAACTCTATGGGTCATGTCACCAATGTTAATCAGATTCCAATAGTAAACGGTTCTAGTTTACGGACAAGTGATGGTATAAATCACACAATACCTAATATGGTGAATAATATGTCAAGACTTGGATTACAAGATTTTACACGTAGTAATCCACGACGGAGTGCGATTGATAATAATGTTTATACAAATCATAACAGATCTACAGAGCATAGAAGAAGCGAAGTTATTGATCCAATGATGAGTGCGTACACTTTAGAACGTCAAGAAATTAATCGTACAAATGAATCTCTAACACAACATTCTCAATCCCCTGCCGTAGCAGGTTTAGAGCCAATTGCGTCATCTCAACAAAATCTAACCATTAATTCTCCAGCAGCTGTCCCTAGAAATACTCCACAAAATGCACCATCGATTCCACAAATATCAGAACCCCATCAAATGTTTCATCAGAATGAAAATCAGGCGCAACCCAGCGGTACTACCTACGGACAACCTCAAGGCTTTTCAACGCCACATCACGGCATAAATCAAAGATCGCCTCCTAGGATCGCAATAAAAATGCATGATCCACTTCGATTCCAGTCAGGTTCAGCTAGAAGGAGGCTAGAACTAGATGACACAGATGACTCTGAAGAAGATTGCCCTTGTGTGGCACATTTGAAGCGAAAATCGTACGCGGATTTGGACTATCCATGTTTTTACCCTTTTCCATACCCTTACCCTTATTTTTTTTAATCGTTCTTGTGTTCGTTATTTTTGGTTGTTACCTGTCCATATTATTCGTTATCTACTAAATGTTAAACGTTTGTAATTTTATTTTCTTTGTTCCGCTTAATATTGTGATGTTCATTAAAGTTTTTTGACAGTTGCGTGTTCAAATTCTGCTTTCATATTAATAATTCAGTTTCAGTGACTTTTAATATCTCATTATTACTATGGTTACTCACATTAGTTCCAAATATAAATCTATTGCTCGTTGGGCAGCGATCACTTTTAACTAACATACATACATACATACATATGGTCACGTCTATATCCCTTGCGGGGTAGACAGAGCCAACAGTCCCGAAAAGACTGAATGGCCACGTTCAGCCATTTGGCTTAATGATAGAATAGAGATTCAAATAGTGACAGGTTGCTAGCCCATCGCCTGAAAAAGAATCCCAAGTTTGCAAGCCTATCCCTTAGTCGCCTTTTACGACATCCATGGGAAAGAGATGGAGTGGTCCTATTCTTTTTTGTATTGGTGCCGGCAACCACACGGCAATTTTAACTAATGGTAATAAAATTGGTAGAAAATGAATCTAGGACTAATTAATTTTCTAACAAAAATGGATAATATCTATTCCAATTATTATATTACTAATAAAATTAATTTTTAGTTTAAATTATGTTTACAGTTCCGTTTGTTTGCAGTGCCATCGCTATTAGCTGATGAAAATGTTCAGTGTTTTAGAATAGTAAGTATTAGAAAATGTCTACATTGTACATTTGATGATCTAGTTCTGGAGCATTCAGCAAGAAAAGAAAATTAGCATTTGTTAAAAAAATTGTACTAATTTTAATAAATATTTATTTAAAGGCTTAATAAGCAGATTGGTTCAGATGCTCGTACGTAACAATTACACACACACACACATTCATACATATGGTCACGTCTATATCCCTTGCCGGGTAGACAGTTAGTTTGCCGTGTGGTTCCCGGCATCAATACAATAAAGAATAGGACCACTCCAACTCTTTCCCATGGATGTCGTAAAAGGCGACTAAGGGATAGGCTTACAAACTTGGGATTTTTTTTGGGCGATGGGCTAGCAACCTGTCACTATTTGAATCTCAATTCTATCATTAAGCCAAATAGCTAAGCGTGGCCATTTAGTCTGTTCAAGACTGCTGGCTCTGACTACCCCGCAAGGGATATAGACGTGACGATATGTATGTATGTATGTACATACATTATAGTGCAATAATGTTAATGCTACATAAAATGAAAGAAAGTTACGGCAAACTTAAACTTAATATTAAAAAAAAATACAAATCAATTAAATTAACACTGAATATAAAAAAATCTTCAATAAGGTATCAGTTCTAAATAATGAAAGCAGTTTGTCTTTGTTTCAGGCAAGGTCTGCTGCAGAAGATTTAGAGTTTGATAACAACGAACAGAATCGGCAGATTTATAACAAATTTGTCCAAACTGCAATTAGCGCCACTAACTTAGTATCTAAAGGAAAACATAGTATAAGGAAAGTCAAATCCCGAGATTGTATTTCAAACGAAGTGGTGTGTAATGGTATAGATGATATTTGGAATAAAAATACTATAAAACGTCGATATAAACAAGAAAAAAAATTAAAGAGAAGATTGAAAGAATGTTTAAAATTAGTAATCAGTGAACAGTCTGACTTTGACGATGACACAAATAAATTCAAAGCGGATTTGGCAAAAATTATTACAAAGAAATTAGCTAAAATGTATTCAAAGTCTGATCAAGATGAAAAATCTTCTCATGTAAAAATTTTTCGGGTGGAAATTCCAAAATATGTTGTTCATGAAAAAGGTGATGAGTTGAGAAACGTAATAAAAGATTGGCTTAAAATCATACCAATAAAAAAAACAAACGCTTTGGGAATGGTGATCGAAAAGAAAGAAATATTAGAATCTGTTTTGAGTAAAATAAAGCCAATTCTCACTAACAAGTATCAATGCATTAAATCATATAAGAGTGAACTTGAAATACAAATACTCGAGATTTTGGGAGATTTACCAATTACTAATAAGATGGGTAACGAAATTGGTAGCTTGAATAGATACGCAAATATATTAATTGAAGAAATAATAAAAATGGATAATAATTTTAAAAATGCACCTGATGACAATGATATAAATCTGAACGTCTTTGTAAGAGAAGAGATGCTTAAATTTCTCAATCAAGTCAATTTATGTTATAATAGAAAAACACAGGATGCAGAAAAGTATTTAGTGAAGATATTAAAGAAAGCTCTCTCAGCAGATTTGAATGACAAGTACAGTGTTCGAAACGATCTTAGCAGTGTACTTCAAAGTGTTGGAAAATGGCCTGAACATCAGTCAGACTATTTTGTTAATATGCTGTTGAGGCGTTTTGATGATAACGAAAATGCAAAAGATGTGGATGCAGGTTCACGTAAGACATTAATATCAAGTATTTATGGACTTGATTTTTCTGATAACAATAAAAATTTCACCGATTGGAGAAATGCTGACAGGGTAAAAAATGATACATGGAAAACTATGTATTTGGATAACACATGCAAGAAACAACTTGTGCAAATAGTAACAGATTGGCTGGGAAACACAAATTTTCAAATTAGTTCTAACAAAAAAATTGATGACGATTCAATTTTAGATCTCGTTGATGATATTATTAATATTAATAAGAGAAAAATTAATGATTTTTTTTCTAAAATAAAAGATGAAGACTACGAACAATATCTTAAATTTCAGATTTTTAAATGGGTTAACAATAATTTAGGAGATGGCACTGAAATTATGGAAAAGACATTGGAACTCAGTTGCCAAATTCTTGAACTATCAAAACCAAAATTCAAGAATAATTTAACGATTTATCAATCGTCCATAAGAAATACATCACCAAAGAAAGAAAGTGAGTTAATAAGTCACAATTTGTCATTACCTTATGAAGAAAGGTTAGCAGAAGAAGTATTTACATGGCTTCATGAATTACCTGCAGAAATGCATTCTTCTCAGGATGCCACACTAGAAACTCAACTAATAAAGGATTTAGCAAGTAACATAGAGAAAGGACTAGAAGCAAAGAAAAGCCGCACAAAAGTAATTAACGCTCAAGTAAACGATTGGATAAAGAAAGCTTTAATCGTAAAACCTAAAGATTCTTCCATAAATATTTTAAAAACAAGACTAAAAGATTTACCCTATATAGACAAAAATGTAACGAAAGACATTAAAAAAGAAAAAATATTTGTCAGGCATTACGAAGACATTATCGATGATTGGTTAAATATAATACCTTTAGATCCACGTAAGGAATTAGACTTCATTGAATCGAGAATAGATTTAGTACATGGATTAGCTATGAAAATCTTTAAAATGAAAAAGAATATCTCAAATGATTCTGCAAATAAAATTCCTAAAATACTTGTAGATATGGTTTCAGACTGGTTGAAAAAAATACCGATGCACCCACGTAGTGATAGAAAAGCTTTTCGAGACCAATTTGCAGAAAAATTAATAAAAACGATTCAAGAATGTAATCTAGGGTCGGAAATAAATGATATCAAGTCTAATGCTAACATTCAGTCGAATTCAACTAAAATTGATAACAACTTATCAAAACGAAATGAACCTAAAGATAATTTATGTAAAAGCAACGAAAAACTCAATAATAGTTTAAATAATGTCATAAGATTTAAACCTCTAACAAATGTCGAAAAAGTACACAACGCTATTATAAAATGGAGCTCGGATTTGCCGTTTAGACTTGAGTATTGTCCAAGAGATTTAAAATCTTTGCTAGACCAAATGGCAAAAGAAATATCCTCTTTAATTATTGACCCTAAACACAATTTGAATGAAGAACTAATTAAACAAAAAATATTCGAATTCACCTCAAAATTTCCATTAAAACCTGACACTAAAATAGAACAAATATGTGACATGATCGCAGAGCTTTGGGCAATTTTGAAAAATAATAATTTTTATAACGATAACAACGGAATACTATATACCGATACTAATGGACGAAACAGAGCAGAACGAAATGATTCAATGATTCTGAATAATCCACAAAAAAAATCTGATTCTAGTCATGCTATGAATAATGACGAATCAAATCAAATACGCGATTCGTCAAGTGGAATTAAAAACTCTACCTCTGCTACTATTGGTAGTAGTTTCAATTTGAGCCAACAAGGAGACAAAGAAAAAAGATTAAGTGCTCCTCTAAATATAGAACATAATTATATAAAAGAAAAAGTTAGACGACTTAGCGCCCCTGCGGCCATAACTGCTGAAAAAATACCAATTAATAAGCTTTGGAGTGAAGTTGATGCGAAATTGATGAATGTTCAAGGTATGTCTGAGTCCCAAATTTACGAATATTTCAATAGGATTTTCAGTCAATATTGCCAAGAAATTCCTTTAGATGTGTCTACAGAAGATAAAAAAGTCATGGCTGATATGGCACGACAAGTATTTCGAAATGGCATTTGGAAAGCTTATTCTGCACTCATGTCAGACGCGGATATAGCAGATAATTACGGATATTTTAAATATCTTATGGAAGAACGCCTCAGTCAAATGTTAGATGTTATTTTGCCTCAGTCCGAAGAGATGTCAAGATTCAAGGAAATCTTTGTTGATAAAATTATCAACGATGTCGTAAAAATGTTAAAGCACATCCATAATATTACGGATCCACCTCTATTAAGGCATCTTATTATGAATAAACTAGACAGAAAAATGGCGCGTCAAGAATATAATGAATTTAAAGATTGGCAACAACATTTACTTATTCAGGACATAATTAATGAACATCTGCTTTTCATTAATTACAAAGAAACTGATCCAATGAAAGCTAAAATATATAGAACGCGTTTGTCAAAAGTGATCAACGAATTAATAAAAAATATCAAGTCACGAAATGAAAAACAGCCACATTTCATAAATGAAAATGCTTTGCGTTTACATATTATTGAAACTTTAAGAAATATGTCTCCTACGATTGATAGTGAGATTTTAAAAGACGAAGTTGATGAGATATTGCTTGCTCAAGAAATTGAAGAATGGTGTAAAAATTTACCTGTAAATCGTGAAACGATGAAACATGCTGATGAATACAGTCATAAAAGGTGTGAAGTGTTGGCCCATAAAATTCATGATATTGAAAAAAAGCGCTTAGATCACGAAGATTCTAATTGTGAAAGAGAAGTCAAGCATGAAATATCAAAATTTCTAGGAAATAAAAATACAAATTTAAGACCGGATGAGGACTTGAATATCAACTTAATGGTTGAAGAACTGGCAAATAGAATAAAAAAACTAAGAGATAATAAGTTAATAGAATATGAATCATTTAATAGAGATAAACCTGTCTCATCTACGATAGCTGAAATAAGCCCAGAAGATGTTTTTGAGCCTTCAATATCAGTAAATATGAATGACACTATATTAGGCAATGGTAACAAAAGTATTCCTCAAGTAAATCGACCAGGAATTTTGGGTACCAGTCAAGTGGCTGGTCCAAGTAGACCTATTATGGTTTCAAAACCAATATCAGAAGTTACACATTCAAATTTACAAAGTCATCTAAATGGAAATATAAGCGAAGTTCGTGAATCTTCAGATAACAATGACGACATTATTTCTTCAGAGTCAATCCAATACTTACAACAAAATCAAAACTTGCCTTCAAATATTGCTCAATCATCGAGACAGTCTTACGAAAGACCACAACAATCTATGCATTCAAATATCGCACCACCACATGTAGTTCCTAATTACCTTTCATCTAATGTACTACCTTCAGATGTAAATCCACAAACAGATCAATCTCGTCACCGTCCCACCGAAGGGCCTTCAAATCCTCTGTTCCTTAATTCAAATCCACCTCAAATGAACCATCTACGTGTTCCTACACAAGCGCCTTCTTCCCTTGGATCTCTAACTAGAGAAGGTCCAGGAATCACAAGAGCAACGGCTTCTACAGCGAGAGTGACGTCTGATCAAAGAAATGTCGAGACTGATACCCAAGAACAAACAGAGAGAAATGTTAGATACAAGTGCAAATGTTTTGACCGATATTGGAAGCGCAGAAGATGTTTCAGACCCGTCTTTTATCCGATGCCGTTCCCTTGCAGACATTTTTATTATTAGTGGTTACACTTTCTTGCGATTATCATAATTTTTGTGGGTGAGAAATATATTTTGGAGTTATGTTTACAATTTGATGGTGTTATTTGGAATTTAATTGTGTTAATTCTGATTCTATAATTATTAAAGTTATTATAAAACACATCTTAAAATCGTTTTCTTGTTTTCCGGTCGAGTAAATCTATCGTGCATTGTAGAAATTTGTAAATATAATTTATTCAAATTAATTAATTCCTACGCCAACTAAATGAAGTAACTTTAGGTAGAAATAGTGGTAGTTTGTTTCGCAAAGAAGTGCTTGCTTATATATTATTGTTCTTAATAAATATCTGTATCACCACCTCTCTGTACCCCAAAGGTTAACTGTAGACAGCTTGGGAAGATTTCGTGCCGTCAAAAGAACGTTCGTGAATATTTTGTTTACACTTCATTTCCGAAGTTACAAGCTGCTTATCTGAATCACAGAAGAATAATTACTAACCTAATTGAGTTTGCAACTTTAATGAAAACACAATCGCAATAATTCATCAGATTATAATCACGTCGTATTCAATAATACCGCACATTTACAATTACATCACAAATCACAATTTACTGAAACAGCACAAAGGACAATCACAAAAGACGTTACACAAACATAAAATTGAATAATACATGAATTATCTAAAAAATATTCCCATAGGGTGTGGGCACGGCAATCCACAACATTTAGAGCACTTTCTAACGTTCTCGTTGAATCTGCATGGCGTGTGGATAGATCTATGTCTGCAAACGTTCCTCGGCCTGCGATTATCACATTGGCATGGTTTGCTTTGCATTCTATGTATCTTCCGTCTATAATCCTGACAGTTATTATAATCAGATAGATGTTCCTCCTCTTGTATTATCCTGCGTCTCCGACAGGTGTTCTGGCAAGGACTTTTTGGGATGTCAAAGGATCCGAGGTTGATGACCCGCGGGAAACATCGACTTGGTTCTGCGTCACTCTCAGTCTCTACCGGACTGCAGGGTTTTGAGAAACTGGGTTGAAAACATGGTTGTCTGAATGGCATGTTAAAGTCTCTTGGACGCACAGGCCGCCTTGGAGTTGTACAATATGGCATCTCTTGAGGACGGCAAGGAGAAACTGGTTCACAAGGAGTTGTATTTACTGAACGATTAGTACAAATGTTTGAAGGTAACGATGAAATTACAGATTTTGGTAAATTTACGCAAGGTTTTGGAGTTAACTGGTGTGGGGATGGGCATGGAGATCTTATACACGGTCTTGGAGTCGACACTACGTTTGGTGGAGCACAAGGTCTTTCTGGAATCACGGATGGACTTGGCTGTATACTAACAGATTTTTGTAAAGGTCTTTGTGCCGTCGGCATGGAAGAACTTGATGTGTCTACTTCTACGCAAGGCAGTCTGTACACAGGGCCGATTAGTTTAGAAGTACATGAATCCCAAAGGTATTCTTTGATAATTACTTGTGGGCACACTTCATCCTGTTGTGAACATGGAGAAGGTCTACATGATACGCTCGGGCATATGCTTGAAATATTTGGACACACATCTGTTTGACTTGCGACATCTACTGGGACAGGATTAACTGAAGCATCTTTGCAACTACGCTCTCTATGTAACCGGCATGGTGATGGTCGAGATCTAATTCTGATTCTTTCTAAATGTGCCCTGTCGTCTGTACTCAAAGTGCTCTTTGGAAATCTATTAAGACATAATAAGTTTTTGCAAGGCCTTGTTTTTTGTTGTTGATGAGAAGGATGATGTTCGTCAGAAGATTCAGCGGAACCTCGAGCACTTGAATCTATCACATCGGAGTCAGGGCTCAAATCAATAGGGTGTCTTGTAATTGAAGCACTTATTTTTCTCGACTTTTCGGAACTCTTAAGTTTATCTATTAATTGTTTAACCATTTTATCGGTATCTGCTTCTCTTCCAGGTTTTATTGGTAGTTTCTTCAGAAATTTCAATATTCCTTTTTCTGCCTTTTCTTCATAATCTATTTCTGGGTTTGTCTCTATTTCAAGGAGTTTCTTTGCCAAAACCGAAGCCATTTTATTTTTTTGAACTTGTTGAGGACCAGAACCTTCAATTAAAGGTAGATCTTTTATCCAATTACTTATCTCGTCTTTAATTCTTACATGTTCAGCTTCAGATCTCATAATATCATCTTTAGGTGTTGGTATGTTTTTCAAAGCACTATACAAATCTTGATTTATTTTAACAGCATCTATAGGAGCTTCAGGGTGATGCTTTAAGAAATTGTTGCAATATTTAGTGATTTCATCAGCAATTTTATTTTTATATTTTGCCTGTTGTTCTTCGTCATCAGTCACAAAATGTAAATCTACGAATGCGTCCGCCAAATTGTCAACTAGCACTTGAAAAGCTTCTGGTCCATCAGAATCTAAGCTGACGTCAAAAGGCAAAGATTTTGATATTGTATCTCGTAATTGTTGCTTATAAGTTTGTCCTGCTAATTCATCCTGAGTTTTTTTCTTGCCTTCTATTATTTTTGTCATAAGATTCTTCTTAATAGATTCAAAATTATTTTGTATTTCTGGACTTGGTGGTAAGTCACTTAATAAATCTTCAATTTCTTCTTCTAGCAAATGTTCATAAAGAAAATCATCATTCAATATTTCAGGATTCATATTCAGCTCACCAATTTTGTTAACTAGCCGACTCACAAGACTTTGTTTCAAATTATTCGCTCTTTCCTTCTCTTCTGGTGTGTTCCCTTCAAATATAGGGAGATCATCGCACCAAGTTGAAATATTTTCATACAGAGTATCCTTAGTATTTCTTGACATTGATTTTGGCGATAAATCAGCTGCTTTATTCTTGATAGTTGTAAGTAAATCATCAGCGAGATTTTTTAGCCCCTCATGCGTCATCTTTTCTAACTGTATTGGCATCTGCTTAAGAAAATCAATAGTTTTTTCAAGCAAATTGTTTTCGTCATTATCAATAGCAGTTACTTTTGTTTCTTTCAACATATCAGAAATATCAGAAGTGAATTTATTTATTTGATCTAACACACTTTCAGGCGTAGAGCCTGGTTTGTAAGGTAGTTTTTTTGACCAATTTTGCACAGCAGATTCAACCAAATCCCTACCAATTGTCGGTCTTGCAGATCTAGTAAGAAAAGGGGTTCCTAAAATATTCTTAAACAATTCATCAGCTTTTTTTTGCACGAAGTTTTTATTTTTTATCTTAATAAGATTTAAAGGCAACGATTGTAGAAAGAGTAGTATTTCATCTTTAATAATTTGTTCATTTTCTTGAATGTTATCTTTTAATTGATTAAGCCGTTTCAAAATATTCATTTTTAATGTTTCTAATTGATTCGGACTAATATGTGAAGTGTCTAAAGGAATAGAATCTAACCAATCATTGACTGTAGAGATCAAATATTCTAGAGGTCTAGTAGATTGTCTCGATGAAACATTTTGATATAACTGCATATTATTCAAATAATCAACAAGTTGTGCTGCAACTTTTTCAATGTATGCATTGTCGGAATTTGAATTTTGATCCATTGGAAACTTTTGTATATGATTTTTCGCTGCTTGCAACATTTCTATATCTATATTTGCATCATCCTTAGCTGTAAGAATTATGTTTTTAAGATCTTTGATTAGATCTTTGACAACATTTTCTTGAATACGTTTCTCATTGGAATTTCTTCGTTGATATAAAGGCAGACTTTTAAGCCAATCCGTAATACCACTGTATAAATTTTCTTCCAAAAATTGAGTAGTATCTTGTTGTAGTCGTTCATCATCAATTGGTGTTTGAGGTAGAATGTTCATTGCCGATGCGATATCATTCATTTTACGGTATAATGGTACAATTTGTTTCATTATTGACGCTAACTTGTTTTCATCTACTACTTTTCCTAAAGCTCTAAATATTTGATATTTTAAAAATTCTAATTTATCATCTTCAGATTGCTTAATAGCATGACTTTTTAAGTATTTTGTTCTGTCAGCTATGTCGGTGGCTAATCCTCTTGCAATATCATCAACAAGACTTGCATCACCTATTTCAATAGATAAATTACGAATCCAATTTTTTATAATATTATCTAAATCAGATACATAATCATATTCAAAGGAAAGCCCTGTTTTTCTGGAATATATTGGTAAATCCTGCATGGACCCGCGAGGGGTAGAAGTAACAGCTTTATTTTGTAATTGATTTTCAAGAATAGGGCCGTATTCTTCAACGGGAATTGAGAAACTCTTCAAAAAATTTGAAACTTCAGATTTGAGTACATTGTCTTTATCCTGTTTTGATTTATTTCGATCTGACATAATATCGCTTAATCTCTCAACAAGTTTTTGTGCAGCTATTTGAATTTTTCGCTTGTATTTCGGATCCATTTCACCGAACACTTCCTCCATGAAATCCGTTATTTCTTTAAAAGCACTTGTTTGAAACATGTCTTTTTCTAAAAGAGTTAATTCAGATGGTAAAGTTGCCGTTTCGTCACGTATGGAGGACAAATCTAAACCTAGCAAAGTTAATTTTGAACTTAGGTCTTTAGCATCATTTTCAGGCAAGTTTGTGGAATTAAGTAACTCGAATATTCTTTCCTTAGTCGTTTTAGTATCTACACCGTGTAAAACTAGATCTTCGAGCAAATCCGTTATATTTTTTTGGATTTCGTTGACGTTGCTAATATTATAATCTCTAAGAGCATTTTTAACATTTCCTCGTATAACTTCTTTTATTCCATCAGGATATTCAGCTTTAAGGGAAATTTTACGACTCAAAGGTATTCTTTTCACATTGCTGATTATTTTTTCTGTTAATCGATTGGCTTCTTCCTCTGAAATATTTGTTTCTTGGCCCAAAATTTTCAATATATTGGACTTAATGTTTTCGTTATCAGGAGACATCAAACTATCAATATTTTCAGCAAAAAATTTTGAAACTCTCCTTTCAACATTTTTCTTTTCTTTAGGGCTAAGTTTTAATGTTTCACTATTTATAATGTCTGAAACTTCGCTTGAAATTGTTTGTTTCATTTTATCATGTTTGGCCCGTGGGTTAAGAACATTCTTCATATAAGATATCAAATCATTTGTAAGTTTGTTTTTAATTTTAGACTCAAGTTTTATGCCAGTTGTATAAATGAAATCGTCCAACCAGTCCGTTATTTCCTTTCGGATATTTTCATCAGATATTTGGTCATCATGTTGTTTCAATATGGACTT
The DNA here is from genome assembly GCF_032362555.1 of Amyelois transitella. NCBI lineage: Eukaryota > Metazoa > Arthropoda > Insecta > Lepidoptera > Pyralidae > Amyelois > Amyelois transitella. Next base: position 4,936,085 of record NC_083532.1, on the reverse strand, counting down.
CATCTTTTCTGAAAGTTGTCTTATTAATTCTTCATTGATTTCAGATTTTTCTATATCATGTATTTTTTTCAACTCATTCCAAATTCCAGTGTAAATTTTATGTTTAAATTCATCATCGGATAGCTGCGGTGGATTGATATGAGCAATGTTATCGGCAAGTTGACTAATCAAATTGTTTCTAGTTTTTAAGTCAAGTTTTGTACCTTTTTTCTCCAATTCAGTATTTAACCAATCAGTGATCTCATCCTGAATTTCATCTTTATCTTTCAGACCATTAGACTGCAGTTCTTCCATTTTTTTTGTTAAATTTTGAACCATCTTGTCATTCTGTTGTTTAGTACCAGATAGTTCCGGTATATTTTCAAGCCAACTTTGTATTTCTGTCATACATTCATTTTTATAATCTGCACCAGATCTACTCGTTTCTTCTTCCCCTTGAACCCCAACACTGAATCTATCTTTTGCCATAGAATGGAATAATTGTTCAGCAAGTTTATTCGCCAGTTCTTCTTTAGTTCTATAATCTATACGCATACCTTTTTTCTCAGTTTCACTGGACAGCCAACTCATAATTTCATTCTGTAAACCTTTTTTGTCATCTTTATTTCCGGATGTAAATGATTGTATCCTTGTTGCAAGATCACTGATCATTTTTGTCTGCTCTGATTGGTCACCTGATAGCTGTGGTATATATTTCAACCACTCTGAGATATCTTCAGTAAATGGTTGTTTATCAGTCTGAATTTTTACTTTTTTTGCACCATTTACAGTGTTCATTAATTGCCTTATCAATTTGTCTGACAACATGCTTTTGGTTTTATAATTAATATGCTCACCCTGCTTTGTTAATGCTGCTTGCATCCAATCCTGAATCTCCCGATCCATTTCTTTTTTTACACTTTCATTGTCTTTCCCTTTTGATTGTATTGTTTGTAATTTCTTTGTCAAGTTTTCTACCAATAATTTATTACCTTTATCATTAATATTACCAATTATAGAAAGTTCTGGGATACCTTTTAGCCAATTAACAATATTATCTTGAAATGAACTTTTTATATCAATTCCTGTTGGTTTCGGCATAATTTCACTGGCGGGTATTTTCAAGATTAAATTAGTCAGTTTATTAGCTAGCTTCTCTAAAAAGTTTCCTTTGTCCCCGAAAGTCTCTATAGGAAGCTCGTTTAGAATATTAACTATTTCATTTTTTAAGTAATCATGATATTCATCATCGTCAATTGGTCTCTCAATGGCTATAGGTTTCAATCTGTCTACAAATATATTTGCAATATTGCGTTTATCAACCGGGTTGCCCATACTGTCCGTTTTCTTAAATTTTATATCTCCCATCCATTGTGAAATTCTATCTTCAAATTTATCGCCTTTAGGTTTGATTTCAGTTGCGGGTATTTTTTTCACTATATTTATCAATTTTGTGGCCAATTTATTTATAAATTGTGCTTTATCTCCGTAAGTTTCAATAGGTAAATCCTCGAGATAATCGACTATTTCCTTTTTTAAAACATCATGATACTCTTTCTCATCATCTGGTCTTTCAATAGCTATAGATTTTAATTTTTCGGTGAAAGTATCAGCAATCTTTCGTTTATCAACTAAATTTCCTTGACTATCTTTTTTCTTAAATTTAATATCTGCCACCCATTGAGAAATTTTGTCATCGAATTTGTCACCTTTAGGTTTGATTACACTGGTGGGTATTTTTTTTACTACATTTGTGAGTTTAGTGGCCAGTTTATCAATGTATTGTTCCTTATCACCGAATGTTTCAATAGGTAAATCTTCAAGAATATCAACTATCTCCCTTTTTAAAATCTCATGATATTCTTTATCATCTTCTGGTCTCTCAATGGCTATAGATTTTAATCTTTCGGAAAATGTATCAGCGATCTTTCCCTTATCAACTATGTTACCCAAACTGTCTTTTTTCTTAAACTTAATATCTCCCAGCCACTGCGAAATTTTGTCATCGAATTTGTCACCTTTAGGTTTGATTACACTGGTGGGTATTTTTTTTACTACATTTGTGAGTTTCGTGGCCAGTTTATCAATGTATTGTTCCTTATCACCGAATGTTTCAATAGGTAAATCTTCAAGAATATCAACTATCTCCCTTTTTAAAATCTCATGATATTCTTTATCATCTTCTGGTCTCTCAATGGCTATAGATTTTAATCTTTCGGAAAATGTATCAGCGATCTTTCCCTTATCAACTATGTTACCCAAACTGTCTTTTTTCTTAAACTTAATATCTCCCAGCCACTGCGAAATTTTGTCATCGAATTTGTCACCTTTAGGTTTGATTACACTGGTGGGTATTTTTTTTACTACATTTGTGAGTTTAGTGGCCAGTTTATCAATGTATTGTTCCTTATCACCGAATGTTTCAATAGGTAAATCTTCAAGAATATCAACTATCTCCCTTTTTAAAATCTCATGATATTCTTTATCATCTTCTGGTCTCTCAATGGCTATAGATTTTAATCTTTCGGAAAATGTATCAGCGATCTTTCCCTTATCAACTATGTTACCCAAACTGTCTTTTTTCTTAAACTTAATATCTCCCAGCCATTGCGAAATTTTGTCATCGAATTTATCACCTTTAGTTTTGATGTCACTGACGGGTATTTTTTTCACAAAATTAGTAAGTTTAGAGGCCAATTTGTCAACAAATTTCTCTTTGTCTCCATAAGTCTCAATCGGCAAGTCATTAAGGATATCAACAATCTCATTTTTTAGTGCCTCGTGATATTCTTTGTCGTCTTCTGGTCTCTCAATAGCAATTGACTTTAATCTCTCAGCAACTTGAGCTGTTAGTTGTCCTTTATCTACTTTCTCTACGACATTGCCCAAGCTATCTTTTTTCTTAAATTTAATATCTTCCATCCATTGAGAAATTTTTTCATCAAATTTATCTCCTTTGGGTTTGATTTCACTGACAGGCATTTTTTTAACGACATTCGTTAATTTCGTGGCTAGCTTGTCTATGAACTTATCTCTATTTCCAAAAGTTTCTACCGGTAAAGTTTCAAGAATATCGACTATTTCGTTTTTCAGTGCTTCGTGATAATCTTTGTCATCTTCCGGCCTATCAGCTGCCAATGATTTCAGTCTATCTGAAAATTCTTCGGCTATTTTTTGTTTATCAATAATATTTCCTTGGCTGTCCTGTTTCTTGAATTTGATATCTTTGATCCATTGTGAAATCGTATCATCAAACTTATCGTCTTTAGTTTTGATTTCATTGACTGGTATTTTTTTCACTACATTAGTAAGTTTCGTAGCCAATTTGTCAATAAAATTATCTTTGTCTCCAAAAGTCTCAATTGGCAAGTCATTCAGGATATCAACAATTTCATTTTTTAGTACTTCGTGATATTCTTTGTCATCTTCTGGTCTCTCTATAGCAATCGACTTCAATCTCTCAGCAAATTGATCTGCTATTTGTCGTTTATCCACTTTCTCTATAACGTTACCCGAACTATCTTTCTTTTTAAATTTGACACCTTTTAGGAATTGTGAAATTTTGTCATCAAATTTATCTCCTTTGGGCTTTATTTCACTAACTGGAATTTTCTTAACCACATTTGTTAAATTTGTAGCTAGCTTATCTATAAATTGTTCTTTATTGCCAAACGTTTCTACTGGTAATTTTTCAAGAATGTCGACAATTTCATTTTTCAGGGCTTCGTGGTATTCTTTGTCATCTTCTGGGCGTTCAGTAGCCAAAGATTTTAATCTCTCTGAAAATTCTTCGGCAATTTTATTTTTATCTACGACGATTCCTTGGCTGTCTTTTTTCTTGAATTTGACATCGCCAATCCATTGTAAAATAATTTCATCAAATTTGTCACGTTTGGGCTTTATTTTACTGGCAGGAATTTTCTTAATTTCGTCCGTTAATATGCTTGCTAGTTTATCTATATATTGTTCTTTATTTTCACTTGTTTCTAAAGGTAACTCTCCAAGTATATCAATAATTTCATTTTTCAAACATTCATGATATTCTTCGTTATTACTTGGTCTTTCAAGAGCCAGTGACTTTAATCTTTCTGAAAATTTATCAATAATATTACGTTTATCGACAAGATTACCTTCACTGTCTCGTTTTTTAAATTTGATATCTGACATCCACTTTGAAATCTTATTGTCGAATTCATCACCTTTATACTTCATCTCACTTACAGGTATTTTACTAATCGTGTTAGTCAATTTGTCAGCTAGTTGATCAATAAATTGTTCTTTGTCTCCAACAGCAACTATTGGCAATTCTTCCAGTAACTGAACGATTTCTTTTTTCAACACTTCTTGAAAATCATCCTGGTCATGCTTTTCAAGAACTGAGGATTTTATTCGGTCCGAAATATTATTAGCTATATTGTCCTTGTCAACCACCTCCCCTAAACTATCTCTACTTTTGAATCTGATTTTGTCAACCCAGTTACTGATTTCATCGTCAAACTTATCGGAACCTTTGAAAACTTGTTTCAGTTTATTCATCAAATTATTAGCGATAAGATTTTTGAACCCATCCCTTTCAGATTTCGCACTAGGTAGCCACATAGGCAATCTATCAAGACATTTATCGATCTCCTTTCTGGCTTTCTCCTCAATATCATCATCATCTTTTAAGCTAGCTATAACATTTGCTAGATTTTCAATCATGTCAATTCTTTTTTGTTTATCACTTAAACTAATATTTGCATGAGCGGGTATATTTAGAAGCCAGGTACCGATTTTTTCTGACACTTTTTGACCGAACTCTTCTTTCGAGTCTCGTTTGGTGAGTGATGATTCTTTGCTGCAGTAGCAACACGGAGCAGTCATGAGTGGACAGGTAGGCAAACAGGTCTGTGAAGATCAAGATCATCAGTTATCTAAGATGCTATCAATTTTGTCATCATCATTGAAGGCCACTTGGGTACAGTGGTTGTGTTGTTGCTTCTTTACAACGGTCATGTGTTCGATCACCTGCCTGATTATACATACATACATACATAAAATCACACCTCTTTCACGGAGAAGTAGGCAGAGACTACATATTTCTATATATTTGACGGCCTCTGTGGCGCAGCGGTAGTACAGTTGTCTGTGACACCGGAGGTCCCGGCCACGGTATGATGAGAAAAGAACTTTTTCTGATTGGCCTGGGTCTTGGATGTTTATCTATATAAGTATTTATTATAAAATATAGTATCGTTGAGTTAGTATCTCGTAATACAAGTCTCGAACTTACTTCGAGGCTAACTCAATCAATGTAATTTGTCCCGTATATATTTATTTATTTATTTCTACTTGCCACGATCTCTGCATACATCTATCGCTTCATCCACATCATAACTCTCTTCAAGCTCGTCGGTTTCGTGTAACTTTGTATTGACCTGACCTTTCGCCAAAATGTCTCCGATTGAATCAAGATACGTACGTCTTGGCCTTCCCACTCCAACCTTTCAATTCACACTCGCCTTTGCATAGTCAACCTGCTTTCATTCATCCTCTCCACATGACCAAACCATCTAAGCATTCCCTTTTCTATACATACATACATAAAATCACGCCTCTTTCCCGGAGGGGTAGGCAGAGACTACCTCTTTCCACTTGCAACGATCTCTGCATACTTCCTTCGCTTCATCCATCTTCATGCAAGCTCGGCGGTTTCGGGTACTTTTCTATACTACTATACGAGTAACTTCTTTCACATCACAACATTCCCTGATGACGCTGTTCCTTGTCCTGTCACTCAATTTTACATTTACACTACACAATACATTTACCCCGCAAGGGATAGAGACGTGATGATATGTATGTATGACTTACGTCTACAGCTGAATCCTCTAGATTTTCGCCACTTTTGCCTTCAAAATCTGAAAAAAAAAATACATCAATCAATGTCAGGTTGATTTTCCTTTTAATTTAAAAAAAATATGAGAATATTGTTATCTTAGTTTGTGTATGTTTATGTCTATTATTTGTGTTTCTGTTAGTATCTTACTAATATTATAAATTCGAAAGTTTGTGAGTATGTCAGTATGAATGTTTGTTACTCTTTCACGCAAAAACTACTGAACCGATTACGATGAAATTTTATGATATGTAGATAGCTGAAGACCCAGAATAACATATAGGCTAACATATAGGATTGATAGAGTTTCCATGCGGACGAAGTGGCGGGCGGCCTCTAGTTATTATATTGTTGCTAAAAACACAGTGACTTGCCGCTTTTTACTTAATTGTCTAGTTCCTTTATTGTTTGCCGGTTGACTGGAAGAGATCCCTTCATGGGATAAGTCCGCCTTTGCAAGTGATTTGTTTCTTTTATAACTATGTATGCACTATTTTCCTAATCGTGAGAGATCTGAGATACCTGTACGTGCCTAGGGTCTGACGGGTCAGTCACAATAAAAACGCAACATTTTCACATTTTCAGATCCTCAAGTTTTTCACATTCAAGGCGAGTCGTGTCTGGTCGTAGTCTTATCCGTCCATACATACATAATAATCACTTAGTCGCCTTTTACGACATCCATGGGAAGAATGGAGTTCTTGTTCTTATCCAAAGTGGCATCACACGGCACATATCAGATGTTTAAAAATTTATTAATTACCTCGGGATTGGCTGCTTTCGCCGACCTAAAAGTGAAATTAAAAAATAATAAAAATATACAAACGTTGAGATATATATATCTATCATACTAGCTGTCCCGGCAAACGGTGTTTTGCCATATAAATAATTTCTAGTTAAAACAAATGTTAAAGGTGGACAAACCTTATCACTATGGGGTATGAAAAATAGATGTTGGCCGATTCTCAGACCTACTCAATATGCTCACAAAATTTCATGAGAACGAACATTGTGACACGAGAATTTTATATACGAGATATATACATATTTAAATGAGATACATGCCTTAACTTATAGGGAGGAGATAATACATATTATAATGTCTTATCAACGATCGTAAATCGACCCCCCATGTGCATCATACACACACACATACATACATAAAATCACGCCTCTTTCCCGGAGGGGTAGGCAGAGACTACCTCTTTCCACTTGCCACGATCTCTGCATACTTCCTTCGCTTCCGCTTCCTTCGGTTTCGGGTACCTACTCTTGACCTGATCCTTTACCAGGACGTCCTTAATTTGATTAAGGAGAATCATTGCAGTGAATCGTCTACAAGACGGATTATAAACGTCTCCATCAGCTAATGTAGTCGTCTTAATTCGTCGTTTTTTGTAAATAGCGCTAAATTCACGCGTGCTAAGTTTCGGGCGGAGGCCAGATTTTTATAAAAAAAATTAATATTATACCTGCTTGGATCCCTTGGGCGGACATTTCTTTCTGTGCGCTAAATAACGGTTGTGCATTTCAGCGCACACCTGTAAAAAAAGTATGAAAAATACATACATACATACATACATATAGTCACGTCTACACCCCTTGCGGGGTAGACAGAGCCAACAGTCTTGAAGAGACTAATTGGCCACGATCAGCTGTTTGGCATTATGATGGAATTGAGATTCATATAGTGACAGGTTGCTAGCCCATCCCAAGCTTATAAGCCTATCCCTTAGCCGCCTCTTACGACATCCACGGGAAATGAGACGGAGTGGTCCTATTCTCTTTTTTAATATTGGTGCCGGGAACCACACGGCATTTAAAAATAGAATAAATGTGTATCTCTTGGATACACGTAAAATCTTCGTCTTCAACGACACTTACAATCAGGTGAGTTGGAAGATCAATGCCTAATACAATATTGAATTTAAAAAATAAACGTGTATACATCTTTCTTCTATACAGGGTGACTTTTAATTCGACTGCATAAATTTAACTGTTAAGTGTACTCATCTAAAGGATATTTAAAAACTAAAAACTAAATAAAGCGTGTGACGTAGTTTTTGAGGGTTTTTTAAATGTGAAAATGATGACGTTTAATTTAAATAAAAATAGGCTCAAACGGCTCAGAAGCATGGGTGTAGTCTATGTTTAAAAGGATGCAGTTGTTATAAAACAAAGTCGGGTTTGTTACAACACTTATAACTCGAGATCTGCTGGACCAATTTTAATGGTTTTTGATTTGTTGAATTTGTATCCGCCCCGAATAGCAGAATATATCTTAAAAATACTGAAAAATTTAGGAATACTTGAAAACATTCGTTATTTTCCCTAAAAGTTATTTATATGGCAAAACAACGTTTGCCGGGACAGCTAATATAGTATAGTAATGTACTAACTATTGCCGTGTGGTTGCCGGCATCAATAAAAAAAAAGAATAGGATCACTCCGTCTCATTTCCCATGGATGTCGTAAAAGGCGACTAAGGTATAGGCTTATAAACTTGGTATTCATCTTAGGCGATGGTCTATCAACCTGTCACTATTTGAAATCTCAATTCTATCATCAAGCCAAAAAGCTGAACGTGGTCTATCAGTCTTGCCTAGACTGTTGGCTCTGTCTACCCCGAAAGGGATATAGACGTGACTATATGTATGTAGGTATGTATGTATGTGCTAACCTCAGGTTGGCCGTCAACTATTTGCCTTATTGTCTCCTTGATACATCTGGACACATCGCTGAGGTACCTCACCTCTGGGGATAGACAGCGGACCCGGGGGGTGTTGGATTTGAGGTAATCGTATGTTTCGTTCAATTGGCCGTCATTGTGCCTGAAAGTGTGTAAAGCGGTACTTACATACATACATAAAATCACGCCCCTTTCCCGGAGGGGTAGGCAGAGACTACATCTTTCCACTTGCCACGATCTCTGCATACTTCCTTCGCGTCATCCACATTCATAACTCTCTTCATGCAAGCTCGGCGGTTTCGGGCACTCTTGACCTGACCATTTACCAGGACGTCCTTGATTTGATCAAGATACGTTCGTCTAGGTCTTCCCACTCTGACCTTTCCCTCCACACTCTCCTTGTATATCTGCTTAGTCAACCTTACTTACTCAACGGTACTTACATACATACATATATTTGTTAATTTATTTAAAACTTCATTGTACAAAAGGCGGACGTAATTTTAACCAGCTGACCGAACAGAAAAACTTTAAGTTGGTGGTGCGATAAAGTATATGTACCGTCACGTCTATATTCCTTGTCTTGATCGGAGTGGGAAGGCCTAGACGAACGTATCCCGATCAAATTAAGGACGTCCTGGCAAAGCCCGAAATCGCCGACCTTGCATGGAGAGAGTTATGAACGTGAATGAAGCGAAGGAAGTGTGCAGAGATCGTGGCAAGTGGAAAGATGTCGTCTCTGCCTACCCCTCCGGGAAAAAGGCGTGATTTTATGTATGTATGTAATGTATATCCCTTGCGAAGTCGACAAAGCCAACGGTCTTGAAAAGACTGAAAGACCACGTTCAGCTGTTTGGCTTATTGATAGAATTGATATTCAAACAGTGACAGGTTGCAAGCCCATCGCCTTAAAAAAAGAATCCCAAGTTAATAAACCAATCCCTTAGTCGCCTTTCACGACATCCGTGGGACTTAACAAACAGTGAGGTATCAGACTTATTTACCTCTTATATCTGCTATCTTTGACGGGAGATCGCGTCCTCATCCGCTTAACCGACTTCCCCTTAGCCACGTCTATCACCCCCTCCTTTTTCGGTCTGCTCCGAGTGTAAGTTTGTACGTCTTTATCTTTAAATCTCTTCTTCACAACTTCGATTTTCTCTTTGAGCGTGGTAGAAGCTTTCGAGTTTGCATCTGTAACATATTACTTTGGATTATTACATACATACATACATACATATGGTCACGTCTATATCCCTTGCGGGGTAGACAGAGCCAACAGTCTTGAAAAGACTGATAGGCCACGTTCAGCTGTTTGGCTTAATGATACGAGTAGAATTGAGATTCAAATAGTGATAGTGAATGGGAACCACACGGCACTAAATACATTTTTTATAGATAATTTTATGTACTACAATTTTTACCTGAGGTACTTTTACTCGCATGATAAAACTTGCCGTTATATGCACTACCTTACCGCATATATGTATGTAAAAACGTACTATTCTTGTTAACAGTGAAACTAATCAGCTTTTGGACCAGCTCAGCAGATAGAGTCCTATCTGGTGACATGGAATATCTCCTGAGGGACGCCGCGAAGGTATCCGATGCTTTGTTCTCGAATGATGGGGGACCTGATAAATTATTTACGCATTGAAATATTAATTAGTTTTACATTTTTTTTTTTATGTAGACAATGTGCTTTGTGCATTCGTCCACGATTTAGATTTAACATACATACATACATATAATCACGTCTATATCCCTTGCGGGGTAGACAGAGCCAACAGTCCTGAGCGGACTGATAGGCCACGCTCAGCTATTTGACTTAACGATAGAATTGAGATTCAACTAGTGACAGGTTCCTAGCCCATCGCCTAAAGAAAGTATCCCAAGTTTTTAAGCCTATCCCTTAGTCGCCTTTTACGACATCCATGGGAAAGAGATGGAGTGGTCCTATTCTTTTTTGTATTGGTGCCGGGAACCACACGACACAATGTGCATTCGTCCACGATTTAGATTTAAGAGATCTACATTTGTAAACTGACGTCCGATGAAAATGCTGCAGTGTAGTTAGTTCCGCCGCTTCTTCAACACATGCGCTTTGGAAGCGACAGTAGTTACAATTGGATTTAAGTGATGCGCCGTCAATAAGTGATATTAGTCGCCTTTAACGACATCCATGGCAAAGATATGGAGTGTTCCTATTTTTTTTTCGTACTGGTGCCGGGAACCACACGGCACGGATGACTAAATAGTATATAGTATTGAGCCTGGATTCCCCCTAGCTACAAGGCCAGTCGTCACCACTCTGGAGAGGATCCCGGGGTATGCCTTTGACCATGGCTCTTAAATTGGGTGAGTCAGGTTTTGACGTGACAACAAAATTCGATTGAGCTGGCTGCACGCACGAAAAAACATGACACATGCGGCGTTACCTCGCTCTGAGGCGTTCCATGTAAGGCTTGAAGTGCAAGCGAGAGCGTGGAACGAGCGACAAAGAGGCACAATCGGCCATCGCGTTCGGCAGCGTATACATCCTTCTCTATATACATACATACATACATAAAATCACGCCTCTTTCCCGGAGGAGTAGGCAGAGACTACCTCTTTCCACTTGCCACGATCTCTGCATATTTCCTTCGCTTCATCCACATTCATAACTCTCTTCGTGCAGTTTCGGGTACTTTATATACATACATACAAATCTATTAAACAAACGAAATCAAAATTTTCTTTTGAAAAATGCTACCATTCCATCAGTATTTTCTTAAGACGTTGTCACGTTCAAATATCGTCAATAAACCGACTTTACTGACAACCGATTTTTTATACGAAGCGACTCTCATCTGACTTTCAAAACCACTCGATCTCTTTCTCATGGATGTCGTAAAAAGCGACTAAGGGATATGCTTAAAAACTCGAGATTCATCTTCTAGGCGATGGGCTAGCAACCTGTCACTATTTGAATCTCAATTCTATCGTTAAGCCAAACAGCTGAGCGTGGCCTGTCATTCTTTTCAGGACTGTAGGCTACTGTCTACCAAGCATGGGATATATTTTTTTTTTATTTATTTATTTTTTTATTTTTTGGACAAATTACACAGATTGAGTTAGCCTCGAAGTAAGTTCGAGACTTGTGTTACGAGATACTAACTCAACGATACTATATTTTATAATAAATACTTATATATATAAACATCCAAGACCCAGGCCGATCAGAGAAAGTTCTTTTCTCATCACGCCCTGGCCGGGAATCGAACCCGGGACCTCCGGTGACACAGACAAGCGCACTACCGCTGCGCCACAGAGGCCGTCGAATAGACGTGATAATATGTATGTATGTATGTATGTTTGTCTCACCTCTATCGGGATAGTGGAAGGTGGATCTGTAAGGAGTTGTGGAGCCGGCTGCCCGAAGACTGCTCGATGGTAGCTCATTCATACCATACGGCTTCCAACCCACTTCGAAGTTACTGGAATCTGTTTATAAATTGACTATTTGTAAATTGATTGATGTACGCTGCAGTGTAGTTTGTTCCGCCGCTTTTTGTAATAATGCGCTATGGAAGCGGTAGTAGTTATAATTAGATTTAAGTGATGCCACTTCGAAGTTACTGGAATCTGTTTATAAATTGTCTATTTGTAAATTGATGTACGCTGCAGTGTAATTTGTTCCGCCGCTTTTTGTAATAATGCGCTATGGAAGCGGTAGTAGTTATAATTAGATTTAAGTGATGTGACGTCAATAAGAATTTTTGTATGTACGCTAAACCGATTTCGATGCGGTTTTCAGGAAACTGTTTGTTACACTCAGGAGAAGAACTTTTAACCTTCAACCAACTTCAAAAAATGACGATAAAGATATTATTTTATAGAAAACTAGCGACCCGCCCCGGCTTCGCACGGGTGCAAAATTCGGAAAAAATTATACATAAAAACCTTCCTCTTGAATCACTCTACCTGTTACAAAAAACCGCATCAAAATCCGTTGCGTAATTTTAAAGATTAAGGTAAGCATACAGATAAACAGACTAAAATAGCGACTTTGTTTTATACTATGTAGTGATCTATTACAACAACCGACCTCGCGGCTTGAAGATAATGTGCTTACTTTTTGGTACGTCCTTCCTCAATGGAAATTCTGGTGGCAGAACTGGCGGAGAAGACGGTCTCTGGTTGCAGTGGGCTAGCTGGAAAAACAAACATACATACATATAATCACGTCTATATTCCAGCGGGGTAGACAGAGCCACCAGTCTTGAAAAGACTGGTAGGCCACGCTCAGCTGTTTGGTTTTGTGATAGAATTGGGATTCAAATAGTGACAGGTTGCTAGCCCACCGCCTAAAAGAGGAATCCCAAGTTTATAAGCCAATCCCTCTGTCGCCTTTTACGACATCCGTGGGAAAGAGATGGAGTGGTCCTATTCTTTTTTGTAATGGTGCCGGGAACCACACGGCACTAGCTGGAAAAATCAGATTTTATAATTGAAACTGTCACACAAATCATTTGATCAATAACACCACACGGTGTTAGGCAGTTTTAAAAATAGGAGCGACATTGTAGAAATACTCTACCAATTATGTTTTAATTGATATTTACAGAATTAAGGACGTCCTGGCATAGAGTCAGGGATTTTAATAACTATGCATCTATTTATTTATTTTATGTAGTCTTTTTTTTCAATTTTTTATCGTATTTAGTACGTGTAAATTTATATTAATTTCTAGTGTGACGATATATATACGCCACGTGTCAGAAAAATAAAAATAAAAAATCACGCGACGCTATCAGTCAAAAACAGCGGACATCCTAAATCGCGCAAGCAAAGATTTCACGGATTGGAGCATATATGTATATATACAGCCTCCGACATAACATCGTCTGTCGCGCGGTTCCCCAGGCGTCACACCAGCCTGGCGGAAGATCTTCCCTTTGATGGCGATCGAGCCGAATCATCGCTTTCGCTACATCTACATACATAGATACATACATACATATGATCACGTCTATATCCCTAGCGGGGTAGACAGAGCCACCAGTCTTGAAAAGCCTGATAGGCCACGCTCAACTGTTTGGCTTAGTGATAGAATTGAGATCTACATCTAGTTAAAAAAAATGTTTTAAGGGTGGACAACCCTATTTATATTCAAACTTTATGCACGTAAAATGTACAAAAAGTGGACAATTATTGCCATGTCTCTTATCTAATTCATTCATGTTTTTTAATATAGACAATGTGCATTCGTCATTGATTTAGATTTAAGAGATCTATATTTGTATATTGACGTCCGATGAAAATGCTGCAGTGTAGTTTGTTCCGCCGCTTCTTCTACACATGCGCTTTGGAAGCGGTAGTAGTTATAATTAGATTTAAGTGATGTGACGTCAATAACCTTGTATCCAATTTTGAAAATAAATCTATTCTATTCTATTCTTATCGTATCGTATTCTATTGACAAATTACACATTTTTGGATGACATGAAATAATGATTACCTACCTGGTAGCTACTTGTGTATCTGCCGTCACACGCTTGGGCGCCAATGTTCGTCCGCAGTACATTAGTGTTGGTGCCGTCAGTGTTGCGCGTCGGTTGAGAAGGTAACGGAGACACCGCCCTTGGCGCTGTAAGGGTGAATTGTTATATATATATATATATATATAGGTTGCTAGCCCATCGCCTAAAAGAAGAATCCCAAGTTTATAAACCAATCCCTTAGTCGCCTTTTACGACATCCGTGGGAAAGAGATGGAGTGGTCCTATACTTTTTTGTATCTACGTTTATCTTTGTACGGGGTGGACAGAGCCAACGGTCTTGTTGTACTTTAATAGTGATCAGGTTTTATTATACTGGATAGAATAGCATAGATTAATTTTCAAAATTGTTTACAAGGTAAAGGTCCTGGTTAAGGGTCAGGTCAAAAGTACCCGAAACCGTCGAGCTTGCATGAAGAGAGTTATGAATGTGGATGAAGCGAAGGAAATATGCAGAGATCGTGGCAAATGGAAAGAGGTAGTCTCTGCCTACCCCTCCGGGAAAGAGGCGTGATTTTATGTATGTATGTTCACAAGGTATCACTTATTGACGTCACCTGTCACTGTCACTGTCACCTGGTTCTTACTTACCATAGACACTAGCCCTAGTGTTGAGCTCGCCGTTTATCAGGGTCACAGCTAGCCCAGTGTCCTGGAGACCTCTGATGACGGCCACCATCCCCTCCACGCCCCCCTCCATCGCTTGTTAGTGGTCGGGCAGGGGGATGTGCTGAGACAAATGAGATTGAAGATTGGCATTTGAAATTCAGTTGATTTTTTTTTTTATATATACGAGACAAATTACACAGATTGAGTAGCGAAGTAAGTTCGAGACTTGTGTTGCGAGATATTAACTCAACTATACTATATTTTATAATAAATACTTATATAGATAAACTTCCAAGACCAATACCAATCAGAAATAGTTCTTTCCTCATCATGCCCTGGCCGGGATTCGAACCCGGGACCTCTGATGTCACTGACATCACAGACTGGATGAGTAAGTAAATGCTTTATGGTGGCGACATCTCTAGGCCACAAGTCACAACGGCCAATCACGCGACGCTATCAGCCAATAACGGCGAAGTGTCTAAATCGCGCAAGCAAAAGATTTCACGCATTGGAGCATATGCATATATCGTCTGTCGCGCGGTTCCCCAGGCATCACACAGCCTGGCGGAAGATCTTCCCTTTGGTGGGGGTGGAGCCCGAACTATCGCTTCCGCTAAATCTATACATATAATAAAACAGTTAAAATATTTTGTCTTTACATTTAGTATTTTTGACTGAAATGGATAGAGGGACACTTAGAATGAATAATAGAAAGTAAAAATTATTATTATTGTTTTTAAATTTCTTGTCTGTCTTTCTGTCTGTCTGTCTGTCTGTTTGTATGTATGATCATGATTATCTCCGAAAGTACTGAACCGATTTACTTTAAACTTTCACCAATTGCTTTTACTCAGAAAAACATTTAAAGTCCAATAAAGGAGCACATCACAAATGCATAGTAGTGCAGTAGTTAGCTTGTGCCGTGTGGTTCGCGGCACCTATAAAAAAAGAATAGGATCACTCCATCTCGTTGTCAAGGATGTCGCAAAAAGCGATTCAGGGATAGGCTTAAAAACTTTGGATTCTTTGTTTAGTATCTAGACCTAAAACAGGCTAGCAAACTGTCACTATTTTGAAACTCATTAGGCAGAATGTGGCCTTTCAGTCTTTTCGAGACTGTTGGCTCTATCTACCTCGCAGGGGATATGGACGTGATCATATGTATATAGCTATAGGGCTCCACACTGACTGACTGAATAACAGAATCGGCCATTAGCTAGCTATAGTTATTAAAAATGAAATTTCTCACGATATACTCACACTCAAATTAAGGACGTCCTGGTAAAGGGTCAGGTCAAAAGTACCCGAAACCGCCGAGCTTGCATGAAGAGAGTTATTAATATGGATGAAACGAACGAAATATGCAGAGATCGTGGCAAGTGGAAAGAGGTAGTCTCTGCCTACACCTCCGGGTAAGAGGCGTGATTTTATGTATGTATGTATGTATACTCACACTCATTTTGATCAGTCTTAGAGAGGAGTAGCCGATGTCGGGCGTGTACCATGCCCGCCAGCTATCACCGTGGGAAACTGGCCTGAACAACAATAAATTTTATTTATTGTGCCGTGTGGTTCCCGGCACAAATACAAAAAAAAAGCATAGGACCACTCCATTCTTTTTTTTTATAGGTGCCGCGAACCACACGGCATTTTTAAATGTATAACATTACTATGGATTTACATGAAGAGAGAGGCTATCAAATAAATTGTTTTAAATCTAATATTTAGTGCCGTGTGGTTCCCGGCACCAATACAAAAAAAAAAGAATAGGACCACTCCATCTATTTCCCATGGATGTCGTAAAAGGCGACTAAGGGATAGGCTCACAAACTTGGGATTGTTTTTTAGGCGATTGGTTAGCAACCTGTCACTGTTTGAATCTCAATTAAGTACATATATCATTAAGCCAAATAGCCATTCAGTCTTTTCAAGACTGCTGGCTCTGTCTACCCCGCAAGGGATATAGACGTGACCATATGTATGTAAGTTTATTTTTTATTTTTTTTTTATTTTATATATTTGGAAGTATGCAGGGATCGTGGCAAGTGGAAAGAGGTAGTCTCTGCCTACCCCTCCGGGAAAGAGGCGTGAGTTTATGTATGTATGTATATTTGGATGACCAACAGCAAGATTGAACAATCATTAGCTTTTTAAATATATGTCTAAGAGCCAATTACAGCGGTCTTCACTAAAAAACATTTATTTATAAATCATTATATAAAAACAGTTTAAAACATAAAATTTTAAAAAGTTTAAAAAAGAAGATCTCCCCTTTGGTGGCGGTCGAGCCGAATCATCGCTCACGCTACAAATGTATGTGTAACTTGAATATGTGTTTTGTAATCAGATGTCTATGATATAAGTCTCATGGATTGAGACTTAAATGACCCACTTTAAATGACCCTAGTCGATCCTTACGGTAACTCTTACTTTACGCACAGCTGAGATAAAGGTTTATACAGTCAAAACTGTTTATAACGACATCGTTTACAACGACCTATCGGTTATTACAGCCAGATTGTATGGTCCCGTCCGAATTCCTAGTAAACTATTCAGTAAACAAACCGCTTATAACAACATCGGATACAGCGACATATCGCTTACAACGACGAAACTTTATCGATATTCATCGGCTATAACGACCAACCGATCCGCTCAAAACAAAACAATACAAACGATTTTAAATCTTATTGATAAGCATTGAAGAAATATTTTGTATATTTTTACTTACTCCCACTTTGCGGCCATTTGACCTTGCATATTTTAGACCAATTGTTTAAAAACACAATACAGAAAACTTCAAGTGTTACAAATGATACAGAATATTGATATTGATAACAGCATTAAAACTCTCTCTGTTCTGGATGCAATTCTAATGATATCGGAAGCTTGGGAAAAGGTCACACAGACCACTATAGCTAACTGCTTTCGCCATGCAGGTTTCAAAGGTCTCTCTCTATCACAAGCGGAGGACGACGATATTCCGAAATTTGTTGCATTTAATGAACAGTTATCATACATACCTTGAGGAGTACATATTGATGATACATACCTTGAGGAGTATGAAACGTAAAATGCAAAAAATATTTGAGACTGACTGATGTAGTGTAATTTTGTAACCCGTAACTAGCGGCTAAGTACATTTTGTATTCTAATATTTTCGTAATAAATATTTTTATGTCTTATCTGACTCTTTTACATTTATAACTTACACTTATACTAGATAAATAACTACATATGATAAAACATACATATATGTAACTACTGTACTTGTGTATATGACTGTATTGCATATAACGACAATCGGATATAACGTCGGCAACTATACGGTCCCTTCAATGTCGTTATATCAGGTTTTGACTGTACTAACATTATACCGAAGATACAACATATAATAAGGCTCCTGTGAATTTAGAATTTGATTATTCTTTTTACATGCCTATTTAGCCAAAACATGACATGACATTGTCCGGATTGAAGGCAGAAATTTGACAAGTGTCAATCATAGCAACAGAGAAGATTGAGTTTTGAGCCAAGAAGAATCTTACTACTACGATGATAATACATATAAGTATAGTAATATCCAATGATTTGAAGCCAAAAATAAATAAAAAAACATACATACATATAATCACGTCTTTACCCATTGCGGGATAGACAGAGCAAAAAAGTCTTGATAAAGGAAAGAGATGGAGTGGTCCATTTCTTTTTATATTGTTTCTCGGCACCAATACAAAAAAGAATAGGACCACTCCATCTCTTTCCCATGGATGTCGTAAAAGGCGACTACGTGATAGGCTTACAAACTTGGGATTCTTTTTCAGGCGATGGGCTAGCAACCTATTTGAATCTCAATTCTATCATTAAGCCAAATAGCAGAACGTGGCCGATCAGTCTTTTCAAGACTGTTGGCTCTGTCTGTCTCGAAAGGGATATAGACGTGACCATATGTTTGTATGTATGTATCTAATATCTCAGCTCAACCAACGGACAAACGCGACGGGAACACTTTGTTACATTAGTTCCTGATTGAATTTCGACCGTTATAAAACCATTATCTTGAAAGTCGTTGATAAGGCACAATTAGGTCAGCGTCAACGGTTGGTGACCGTCATCAACACAGACATAGATATTACTAGATATTTACAGTTTGTTTAACGATCAGGTTTAACATCTAAGTATTTCCTATGAGTGTCGTAAAAAGCTTAAAAAATATATGGACGTGATGATTGTATATATTAAATAAAGAAATGTAAACATGGGTACGCATCTCTTTAATCGCTGGGAATATAATCTATACTAATATTATAAAGCTGAAGAGTTTGTTTGTTTGTTTGAACGCTTATCTCAGGAACTACTGGTTCGAATTGAAAGATCCTTTTTTGTTGAATAGACCATTTATCGAGGAAGGCTTTAGGCTATATAACATCACGCTGCAACTATAAGGAGCGAAGAAATAATGGAGAATGTGAAAAAAATCGGGGAAAATTATTCATCCTTAAGGGCTTCAATGATGCCCAAAATAACTATTCCATGCGGACGAAGTCGCGGGCACAGTTAGTCTGATAATAATTCTTCAGTTTCTATAGAAATATTACCACATGTATTTGTAGTACTAACGTATTATTACATAAGTAATTTACTTCGATAGTCGCGCGCGTGTAATTATAAAAATCGTGAGAACACAAAAGCCTTGAAACGCTGAGCAATGAGAGACGTCTTATGACGTGTTAATTCGTTGTTTGTAAACCAATGTGGATTTGTGGTTAATGTAGACTTTATCCTACTAATATTATAAATGCGAAAGTTTGTATGTCAGTATGGATGTTTGTAACTCTTTCACGCAAAAACTGCTGAACCGATTACGATGAAATTTAGTATGTAGAGCTGAAGACCCAGAATAACATATAGGCTACTTTTTATCCCGGAGTTCCCGCGAGATTGATAGGGTTTCTATGCGGACGAAGGTATGAAAGTAATTATTCATCTTACTCGACCAAATATCGAACCTAGACATATAAATAAAGAGAGAAATATACATACACACATACATACATATGGTCACGTCTATATCCCTTGCGGGGTAAACAGAGCCAACAGTCTGGAAAAGACTGAATGGCCACGTTCAGCTATTTGGCTTAATGATAGAATTGAGATTCAAATAGTGTCAGGTTGCTAATCCATCGCCTAAAAAAGAATCCCAAGTTTGTAAGCCTATCACTTAATCGCCTTTTACGACATCCATAGGAAAGAGATGGAGTGGTCCTATTCTTTTTTGTATTGGTGCCGGGAACCACACGGCACACCAGTTATCAAACAAGAAAAAAATCAATGTTCGTATCTGGTTATCCAAGATTTACTGAGTACGAACGTGGAGTAAAGGCATTTTCACCATGATTCTGGATTGGTTAAGTCAGGTTTTACGCGAGAACATTGCCGTCTGACCTCCGCAACCTTTGCAGGGGAACCTAACTAATATTTGATCATGGTTCCTTTTTATCTTCAGGTAGTGCTAAATACAAAGGGATAGGCTTACAAACTTGGGATTCTTTTTTTAGGCGATGGGCTAGCAACCTGTCACTATTTGGATCTTAATTCTATCATTAAGCCAAGTAGCTGAACGTGGCCGATCAGTCTTTCAAGACTGTTGGCTCTGTCTACCCCGCAAGGGATATAGACGTGACCATATGTATGTATGTATGTAGTACTAACGAGATATTTGTTTCTTTTATAAGTATGTACTTACTATTTTCTTGTTAGGTACTGTGTAAATTTCTATGCAATAAAGATATTACAAATAAACAAACTAATTAGCAATCATAGACAAATTGCTAACCTATTTGGAAGTCGGTAAAGCAAGTAGCCGACAATATTGTAATCTATAGTCACAGCTATTGTTTCAAAACTCCTACAGCCATTGTACTCGTAAGCTAAGGAGACATCAATACAATAAAACGCCATTTGAATGATAATTGTCAATGATAATTCATTTATGTGAATTTTATTTTAAGGTTAAGTATCTATAAACGTCTAATTGGTATCTATGCCCGTCTAGTTGCGATGAAAGAAAAAAAAAATTTTTTTTAAGTTCGTCTACGTTCATAAAGTTTTCAGAATGTAATTAATAATGAGTAAAAAATTTACGAAAAGAATTATGTTAATTGCAAGGGAGTTCATTGCATTAAATGTTAATTGTTAACCTTAACATAATATTTTTTTATTTATTTTTAGTATTTATTGGTAATTTCGGCTTTCTAGTTATTACGGTTTATGTGATACAGCCATCTAGGTGAAAGACAGACGGACAGACAGCTGAGACTTAGTAATATTGTTAGGTACCTTTTAGATACGGACCTGTAAAAACAAATATATACACACACACCGTGGTGCCGTGTGGTTTACGGCACAATTAGAAAAGAAAGAATAGGACCACTCCATCTCTTTCCCATGGATGTCGTAAAAGGCGACTAAGGGATAGGCTTATAAACTTGGGATTCTTCTATTAGGCGACAGACTAGCAAGCTGTCACTATTTGAATCTCAATTCTATCATTAAGCCAAACAGCTAAACGTGGCCCATCAGTATTCTTAAGACTGTTGGCTCTGTCTACCCCGCAAGGGTTATGGACGTGATTATATTCATATATGTGTATGTATTAACACCATTACACAAAAACCAGACACGCCTTCAAGGCGTGTAACCGTCTGTCAAAGTAATGAAATGAATTTCTCTAATGTAATGACGAGACCGATTCCCGTCTGACCTTCGCAACCCTTGCAGGGGAACCTAACCCTTATTGGAACATAGTTACACATTTAGTTGCTTATTGTATGTAGGAAAGTTAGTTTAGTTGTTACCCACTAATCAAATTCAAATTCAAATTCAAACTTTTATTTGCATAATATGAGTACAACAAGGTCTTAAATATAATGTATAACAGATCTTCATATTTACCCTTTCGGATGTTGCAAACATTTTTTATGTATTAGTAAACATACAAACTTATACATAGAGGTACCTACTTAGTATCACATTATAATTTTAAATCTAATTAGAATTGTTTAAACCTAGTATTGCACAATTTATATTTATCTGTTAATAGGTGCTTATTTATTATTATTGTAAATATTTATAATGTTCTAATGTTTTCAAGTTTACAATGTAAAACTATTATAATCCTACTACTTATTTAAATTAAGGTACTCATCTATAGAATAAAAATTGTTTTGAAGAAGCATAGACTTAATTTTTTTATTAAAGTGAGTTAATTTATTTTCATTTTTTATAGAATTTGGTAGTTTATTATAAATTTTTATTCCCATATGAAATGGGCTTTGGTGGAGCATTTTTATTCTTGCAGGTTGAATGCATAAGTTATTTTTATTTCTGGTGTGATATGTATGTGTATCTTTTATTTGAGTAAATAAATGCTTATTTTTGTGTACAAATTGACATATATCCTGAATGTAAATTGAAGGTAGTGTTAGTAATTCAAATTTTTTATAATATGGTTTGCAGCTTTCAGTATTTTTTATTTCTGCTAATATTCTAACACATTTTTTCTGTAATATAAATACTTCATGAGCGCTACTACTATTACCCCATAGCATTACCCCATACTTTAGCCAGGAGTAAGCATACGCATAGTAAGCAGATAGTGCAGTTTCAAGATTTGTGCAATGTTTTATTTGATATAGTGCATATATAAATTTACTTAATTTTGCTTTGACATTTTCTATGTGACTTTTCCAGTTAATATGAGAATCTATATGTATGCCTAATAAATTAAAAGTATTCACTGTTTCTATATCTGTTTTATTATATTGAATAAGAGAAGTATCTAATGGTGCTTTGTTTACAGATGTAAATTGCATTAGCTTTGTCTTTTTGTAATTTATTTCCAGGTTATGATCACTAAGCCATTTTTCAGCTATATTAAGTTTATCTAATACTATTGATTTTATATCTATATTACTATTATTATCATGTCCAATCAAAATTGACAGATCATCTGCAAAAAGAATACTAGTTATATTTTCTTTATCAAAAATTTTTGGCAGGTCATTAATATATATTATAAATAGTATACATCCTAATACGCTCCCTTGAGGTATAGCACATGTTAAACTTGTTTCATTAGATTTTATTATTTCTATTGTATTATTGTGGTCATTGTAATACGTTATTTGTACAATTTGTTTTCTATTTTGCAAGTAAGATTGGAACCACTGATATGCTCGTCCACGAACCCCAGATCCATATAATTTGGACAATAATATTTTATGAGATACTTTATCATAAGCCTTAGTCATATCAAGCAAAAGACCAAAGGCATGTTTCTTCTCGTTAATATGTCGTAAGGCGTTTTGAATATAATTGTACACTGCAGTTGTAGTAGATTTTGTTTTCCGAAAACCGTTTTGCCTGTCATCGAGAATTTTAAATTTTTCTAAAAACGAATATAGTCTATTGCTCATTGCTTTTTCAAATACTTTGGAAAAGGTGGATAAGAGTGCAATCGGTCTATAATTGTTCGGGTTTGTGGGATCATCTTTTTTATGTATCGGTATGACTGTTGATATTTTAAGAAGATCTGGAAATGTACCTTCTTGAAAACTTTGATTTATCAAAAGAGTAAGGGGTTGTGTAAGTTCATCAGCACAAAATTTCAAAAGTATTGTTGGTATTCCATCGCTACCGAAACTGTGTTTATTTTTCAAAGATTTAATTATATTTTTAATTTCTTTTTCATCAACTGAATTTAGGAACATTGTAGTGGTTGGAGGATTCATTACAGGGTAACCTTTGTTACTGCGTTGTGAAGTTTTAGTCTGGCCAATAGAAGCAAAATGTTTGTTAAAAGTATTAGATATTTTATAAGGATCTTCTGAAATTTTATCATTTATATTTATTTTCAAATTGGATTGGAATTTTTTTGTGGTTCTACCTACCATATTTTGTATTTATAATTTTCCACATTGTTTTGATTTTATTATCACTTTGCTTCATTTTACGAATGTAATCATTTTTCCTTGAAATTTTTATACATTTTTTTAAAATTTGACTATATGATTTAAGATGGCTTCTAATGATAGGGCTATTTGTTTGGTTAAGAATTGTTCTCATATACCTTTTTGTTTTACAAGAGTTTTTTAAGCCTGTGGTTAGCCACGTTTTTCTTACTTTATTTTTTATTTTTATTTTTTTTACGGGTATATGTTTATTTAAATTGGAAAGTATAATATTATGAAATGAACTATAGTTTTCGTTAATTGTTTGACTAGTGGTTATTATTTGTGTCCATTTAAGATTCTTCAATGAATTTTTAAAATTACTCATATTTTCTTTGTTAAATAATCTTTTTGTAGCATACCTAAATGTATTATTGTTGGAAAGAATTTTTTCATATTTTATTACTATATTAGTACTCTTGTGGTCAGAGAGGCCATAATCCTCTACAGTCACATTAAGTACATTTGACTCATTATTTACAAGTACTAAATCGATACAAGAAGCAGTTTTATCAGTTACTCGAGTTGGCTGTTTAATAAGTTGTTTAAAATTATATGAAGACCAAAAATTTAAAAATGTTTTACTTACGGAGTCATTTATATTAACTTTAATATTAAAATCACCGCCAACTATTATAGTTTTATTTTTTGTATTCAACTTATCGAGAACTTTAGTCATCTGTTCATAAAATATATTAATATGACGATCGGCTCTGTATACTCCTAATAAAATTGTATTAATTTTTGGTAACTCTATAGCACAAAGTTCAATTACTCCCTCTACAGAAAAACCAACAATATCTTTTCTCTGTATGTATTGAATATTTTCATTTAATAATATTCCAACCCCTCCACCTTCTTGTTTCTCTCTACATAATAACGATGCAAAATTGTATCCTGATATATCTATTGAATTACAAAAATATTTATTGCGCCATAGTTCAGATAATACAAGTATTTTAATATGTTTATCTAGAAGTAGTTGTTCAATTAAATGCACTTTGTTTCCTATGCTTTGTATGTTTTGAAAAGTTATTGTCAGGTTTTTACTATCTGTAGAGTGGTTAATTAGTTTTTTGAATTTTTTGGGCAAGAGTTAATTGGACATATATTATTGGAGGATAAATGCTTATCTAAATTTACATTTTCATTTTTATCTATATCTATTAACTTTTTATTTGCTTTACAGGGGTACATACTTATATCAGTGAGCAAATAGGAATTTAGTGACTTATTATTTTCTTTTCTCTCTTCTGTTGGGATACTAGTTGTATCACAGTTTTCCTGTCGGCATGTGTCTTGCTTGAATTCTTGTCCATTAATGTAAAGTTTGTTGTCTTTAAATATCGCATGTTATCCATTTCTTCTGCTTTCTTCTAATATTTTTCTTAACTCGTTCCTTTTTATAATTTCATCTTTGTTTAGGTATTTTGTAACTGAAAGACCTATCTTGTAGAAGGATGATGAACATTGAAGTATATGTTTAGTCATTCTCTTACTTAATAATTCAATTACTAATGGTCTGCTGGTACTTTTGCCATAGCGGCCAATTCGGTACGAGTTTTCTACATAGCCCAACAGATTAACATTTATGACATTTTGAAATAAATAAATGATTCGGTCATGAGTTTCTATTTCAGTTTCTTTATGTGTTTCTGGAAAGCCATGTAGTACAATTTTTTTATAGTTGAGATCGCCTGTGATAAATGTTTTTTTTTTCTTTTTTTAATAACATTTTGTTTTTTGCATCGAGGTCTGAAATTTGTTTTCTAAGATTTATCGTTTCTAATTCTAAATTTTGAATTTTTACATTAATATCTGTAATCTCAGTATTCATTAACTCTTGTTTCACATTCAATACCTCAGTCTTCCTATTTAAATCTATAGCCAGGTCAGTTACGGCTTGTAGTATTTCCTGTTTAATCACTTCTTTTAAACCTGTTATAATCGATGTTTTGTTATTCTCTAGCAATTTAGTTAATACTTCAACTGTAACATATTGCAAAGATTTTATATCTTTATTAAAAGTTTTATCCTGGCTATTATCAATAAATGTGTCTCCTATTGAACTTAGGTTGTTGAAAAATGACTCTTCATCAGAATCGTTACAGGTTTTTTGTTGCTTTTTTCTCAGTGTGATATTACATTCATCTATACTTTCTGTACTCTCTATAGTTTTTGTTGTAGGTATAGTCACAAAAGGTGTTTTATGATTTGATGGTGTTTTATGAATACATCCTAGGCAACGCCATTTCTTTTTATGTTGCGGAGTCAATGTATTATAAAATCGTTGTTCAGATACATTAGCGCATTTTAAATCATAATATTTTTCACATAGAGAGCATTTTAAAAATCGTCTATCATCGATTTTTTTCTTACAATTTGCACAAAGCGTCATCTTTATGTCAATATATTTTATACTATTAGGTATTGACGTTCTTTTTAATTAATTGTGCAACAAAGCGTATAGCTGGCGTTACTGGTAGAATGAAGTTTGTTCTTTTAATTGTTACTCTGTGCAATAGGTAAATTTATAGTCTTCATACAACTATTGAACAAAGTTGATAAAAGATGTCGTTAGTGACTTAACGATTAGCTGAGTGACCTTGGCATGGGTCTATAAGAAATGTTTAGCGTCACTTTTCGAAATATCTAATTGTTTTGAATTTCATAATTATTACCTTATGAGCCGAAGTTTCATAAACATTTGAGGATATTGTCGACACTACACTCCAGAAATTTTTCTTTTGATCGTTTTAATTGATATCTTTCACTATGTGGATATTCAAAATAGTAACCGCTACAGTTTAGTATTTTATCAATTATGTTCATAGTTTGGTACACAATGTTTGTGATAACACTTTCACTTATTGCTTTTAGATAGTCCTTTGTAAAACATAATTTTTATTACTATTTCGTCTGTTTTATATTTTTAAAGTTTTTTTTATTACAGAGAGCTTGTTTACGCGAGAGCAGCGAGGTACGATATCCTACTAATATTATAAATGAATAGAATAGAATAGATTTATTTTCGAAATTGGATACAAGGTATCGCTTATTGACGTCACATCACTTAAATCTAATTATAACTACTAATGCGAAAGTTTGTGAGTACGTCAGTATGGATGTTTGTTACTCTTTCACGCAAAAACTACTGAACCGATTACGATGAAATTCGGTATATAGGTAGCTGCAGACCCAGAATAACATATAGGCTACTTTTTATCCTGGAGTTCCCGCGGGATTGGTAGGGGTTTCATGCGGACGAAGTCGCGGGCGGCCTCTAGTATAACATACAAAAAATCACGCCTTTTCCCCGGAGGGGTAGGCAGAGACTACATCTTTCCATTTGCCATGAGCTCTGCATACTCCTTTCGCTTCGTCCACATTCATTACTCTCTTCATGCAAGCTCGGCGGTTTCGGGTACTCTTGACCTGACCTTTTGCTAGGATGGCCGTATTATAATTAGCTTTTTAGTGATTTTCGAAGTCGGCTTTAATTTTTTTTATGTTATTTTTTATAATCTTTATAAGCGTGAGTACATCTCTCTCCTTCTCCTTATCTGTTTGACGATTTTTAACTGATGGACTATTTATTACAGGTCGCTGAAATACATAAATACGTATAGCGGTCATTCCTTTTTCTTGTAAGAAGTGACCTTTGTCATATACACCATTATTTACAAGAGAATGCAGAGCAGAGCTTATTGTGTTAATGTTCGAGGTCTTCTGTGGGGAATATCATCCACATTTATAGCCAGACCTTAACCAAATTCTTATGGGACCACACGGAAACTACTCTTTTCAATGCGAATCGTCGAATTGAAAACGTCCTCCTTTTTTAAAGTCGGTTAAACGGAGCAAAGTAAAACAATCCTCGAATGATCTAAGACCTACCCAAGTAGGTACTTGACTAAAGTGAGTGTGTTTTTAAGTTGGTTACCTACCCAAAGGTGCTTTGCACAGCACAGGTTTCAATTCTATAAGTTCGAAATAAATAAATTAATAGGTATGTGTGTGAGGTTGTCAAACTAAAACTAAGTATTCTAAAACGAGCTGAAATTTATTTAGATAAAAATGCGAACATGTAATTTTAAAAGCAGATTGCCTACCTAAGCTTAAACCGTTATAAAACTAATAATAATCTAACATCGCAGGTCACAGACTTACACAAACCGTCAAACCGCCATTAAAATAATGCAAAACCATCTTGATAACGAAATCAACCATAAGTACCTACGCCTAAGGTTTAAAATAACACAATTGAATTTAGAATGAAGTTAGCTACACTTCGACCAGCCGTCAAGCGGCATCTTAAAACTACAACTTCATTCAGTTCGTTTTAACTTTCGTGCGAAGAGGCCGCGTCAACTCTGTGTTATATTTATTAAGTTTCAAAAAAGTACGTTGAAAGTAACACTACCATAAAAATTAGACAATAATGTGATATAAAAACTTTTGTGCGACATTGAAGTGTGAAGTGTTTATTAGAGAGGTACCCAAGGACGCAAAAAAATAACAATGGAAGACGTTTATACGATCAAAGTGAAAACTAAACCAGATTTAAGGAATCTTTACCCTTCAGAAAGGCGGTATTCTGCGTCCACAGTGTCAGGATTAGCCTGGGTGCACATAGCGTTGGCAGCTACGTCATTCCTATTGGCCTGCCTCGCTTTAGTGAATCCTGTTTCGGATCAAAACAAAGCTAAAACTTTAGACGAGTTGAACAGTACAGAGACTGTTAATGCAACCAATTCAGTTGACGATAACGGATATAATGACTACATTTTAGTGCTCGCGCCCGGTTTGATAACAGTTTTCGGATTATTCGCTGGTTTTACAGCCATTTTAGCATCAGTGAGGTGGTACATCGATAGAAATATAACGTGGTTGTTTATAACATCGGTACTGTCGACCGTTATATCATTCTCAGCGTTTGTTATGATCATAACGTGGTTTATAACGACAACTCAGGGAGACATAACAGAGTTTTACAAAGACCAAGTGCCCTTCAAAGATTTCGTTGTTATTAAACACTCTAATGTTATTGAAAAGAACAGTTCTCACATGGTCGTGGCGTTAAATTCGACTGACAACGAGGAAGATTCCTCGCATTTGTTTACAAAACACGTTTTGTCTATAAATATTTTGATCGCTGCATTCCTGGAATTGTTGTGGTCCATATTGAGTATGAAAATTTCTTACAAAGGCATGAGAAGTTACTATAAAGACGATAATAATACAAGACGAGGTAATTGTGTATCAGTTGTGACTACCATCAAAGGGAATGATCCAAAAAACATGCCGAGAAATCCCAAAATCAATACGAAGCCGGATTTGATCGAGCATTATCCGAACAAAAAGATAAAAAGGATATTCTTAGCGCAGGACGACAATGGTTTCTACTTAAAAGACCAGAACAATAAGAAGCAGGATACTGACACCAGTTCCGAGTTCTACAAAGAGAGGATGATGAACTTCTTGAATAGGTGCGCGTCTTTGGAGCTATCTAACACTGAAGTTAGGACTCCCAGCGTTCAGTCTGAATCTGTTCTTAATCCTATACCTGAGATAATTATAGAAAGACCGGACAATGAAGCAGATGTCACCCCTATAAGTTGGGGAGATACACCAGACCATACGATTTACAATCAGAACAATATTAATTTCGACAAAATCTTCAAATTTCCTAAACACGAAAAACGTGAAGATTCCAATGGAAATCGAGAGTGAAATGATTTCATTTTATGCTCAGTGACTGTGAATAAATGTGCACGCAGGGAATTTAACCCCTGACGCGAATGAGTGATACAATATTATATGTCTCAAGCCTATATTGTTTATAGGTACCTAATTTAAGCTTTCGAATATTAGACTGATAAAAAAAAAATTAAATATAAAAAATCAGGTAATAATAACCATATTTTAACGTAACTAAAGTCAGATAAAATAAAATTTTAGCAGACGCTTACAAATCACAAATTTCGCAAAGTGATCTGAATAATAAAGAGGCGTGAGTTTATGTATGTATGTATGTATGATCTGAATAAATAGCACAATAAAATTAATTAACAGTATTCCTATTAATTGTTAAAATTATATCAGTTTACTAAATATATATTAAAAATATGAAATGTGAAAAAAAAACAAATTAAAATGATCTGAAATTGAAAAACGAAAATGCGATCTAATTTATTGCCATTTTGTGTATAAAATCAATATATATATATTTTTACTGTATAAACTTAGACAAGTCTTAATACACTTTTTTCAACAATTTATGAAGATTTTTTATAGAAATTTTATTTCGACGTCCGATTGGCGTCACATTCTAAATAGGCTCTTAATTCTTGGATATTCCTTTCTTTTTAATGCTAAAATATAGACATTTGAAATTGACCAATCAGATTCTAAGTTGAGTTCAGTGACTTTGGTACATTCAAAGAAAAAAAAACACAGATTTAAAAACTTATTTATTTACTTACTAGTTTTTACACCACTTCGCTCCCTCTCTCGAAAGTTTCGTCTGTTTCTGTGCCAAATATCACGCAAATCGGTCTAGTAGTTTTTGTCTAAAAATACATGTATGCCTATATTTAAACACAAATGTTTTCTCCAAAATTATAATCCTACTATTAATCCCAATAATGAAAAAAAATGATAAGAATGTGTTTGTCAGTTCCTCTTTCACGCGTAAAGTACTGAACAGATTTTCATGAAACTTTCTAGTTAGGTATATATATATATATATATATATATATATGCAAGACATTGGAATAACATAATTAGTTAAAATTTTTACATATTTAAGGGGAACGAAGTCGCAGGCTAGTATAAGTATATGTAGATTGTAATAGTGCACAGAAAATCGTACAAAAAAAAAACAAATATATACTTACATACATATGTACATACAATCACGTTTATGTCCCTTGAGGGTTAGACAGAGCTACAATCAGCTGTATGCACGCTGTGTTAGGCTTATGTTAGGCGGATTTAGGCGGGTTCTTCTTTTTGGCGATGGATTAGCAATTGCAATCTGTCACTATTTAAATCTCAATTACTTACATCATTAAAGCATAGCTTGTCAGTATGGAAGCGTGATGTGCTTATTCACTTAGTCGCCTTTTACGACATCCATAGTACAACCTTCGTAGGAAGTACTTTCGTAAGAACTTTCGTAGAAACTGTAATTGAATATTAAGACCTATATTGTAACCATATTCAAGGAATAAATGATTATGATTACTTATTATCACACACTATGATTTTTCCTTTTTTTTTTATATAATTCCAGTTATAGTTTTAAAATTGTTCAATGCCTATAGAAAGTGTAATGTCTTAAACTGATTTGCCTTCGTTCACTCGACCTTTTTGTGAATTTATTGTGCGGCCGTGTGCCAATAAATTGTTTCAATAGTTGCGAAAAATCAGTTGGTTACGTGTCAATTACTTTGTTTAAAACACTGAGTATAATAACTTGGTGGAGAATGCAAAGACTGATGTTCTACGTTGTATACGTGTCTTGTAATCTAATGTCTACGTATATAATACTAGCTGTGCCCGCGACTTCGTCGGTTGAAAGCTGAAGAGTTTGTTTGTTTGTTTAACGCGAATGAATGATTGAAATAGACCATTTATCGAGGAAAGCTTTAGGCTATATAACATCACGCTGTAACTATAAGGAGCAAAGAAATAATGGAATATGTGAAAAAAAACGGCGAAAATGATTCATCCTTGATAGCTTCAATGATGCCCAAAATAACTATTCCACGCGGACGAAGTCGCGGGCACAGCTAGTGTATTATAAAATTAAGAAGGACATAGGGTATGTACTCAATACATCAATTTGACGAAAAGGTATCTTTTATTTCTGATAAATGCTGTGTTTCCGTGGGATTTATGATAAAATACCACGTACTCACGCGAGCAGAGTGACGGGTAATACTTTTACACGTTTTTATTTTACGGAGCAAACAAAGTCAACAGTCTAAAGAGAGGCTAAGTAAACCCGCCTTCAGGTGAATGAGGGAATCCTGTAATATATATTTTTTATACGTGACTTCTCCATCAAGTTATTATTCTCAGTGTTTTAAACATAGACAATAAGAACAGTCTTGTATGTAAATAATAAAACTCATGAGAAATCTTAAGAGTATATTACATTATACATTTTATTGTGAAGTAGGTTATTTAATTTATTTAAGTACATAGACTTGTTTACTTAATGAAATACCTATGTGAAATGAAATTAACTTATGTGTTTTTATTTCTTGTTACAATGTTCTTTCCAGTACTCCTCCGAAACGGCTTGACCGATTCTCATGAAATTTGTCTTGTGAGCATATTGAGTAGGTCTGTGAATCGGCCAACATCTATTTTTCAACACAAAATGCAACTCAATCCCGGTGGGGTAGGCAGAAACTACATCTTGTCACTTGCCACGATCCCTGCATACTTCGCTTCATCCACATTCATGACTCTCTTCGGGTATTCTTGACCTGATCTTTAGCCAGGACGTCCCCTATTTGATCATAGCAATATGATTCGTTTGTAAGTGAATTACTTACATATGTACATATCATCACGTCTATATCCCTTACAGGGTAGACAGAGACAACAGTCTTGAAAAGACTGAAGCCAAGTTCAGCTGTTTGGCTTTTTGATAGAATTGAGATTCAAATAGTGACAGGTTGCTAGCCCATCGCCTAAAAGAAGAATCCTTAGTTTATAAACCGGTGAATTATTTTGTTAATAACCTGTAGTGTAACACTTAGAAAAATGAATAAATAAACTATGTATGTGTGTGCCGTGTGGTTCCCGGCACCAATACAAAAAGAAAAGGACCACTCCATCTCTTTCCTATGGATGTCGTGAAAGGCAACTGAGGGATAGGCTTATAAACTTGGGATTCTTTTTTTAGGCGATGGGCTAGCAACATGTCACTATTTGAATCTCAATTCTATCTTAAAGCCAACTAGCTGAACGTGGCTTATCAGTCTTTTCAAGACTGTTGGCCTTGTCTACCCCGCAAGGGATATAGACGTGACTATATGTATGTATACGCAAGCGTAGCCGCGGACAAATGCTAGTTAAGCGTAGCGTATCATTATACAATTAGGTACAGTACGGTAGTAGGAAATAGCGACAAATTGACATACGGTTATTATTAAGCACTATCTAATTAGTTATAGTGCCGTGTGGTTCCCGGCACCAATAGAAAAGTGAATAGGACCACTCGTATCTCGTTTTCATGGATGACGTGGAATGCGACTAAGGGATGGGCTTATAAACTTGACATTCTTTTTTTAGGCGACGGGCTAGCAACCTGTTACTACATTATATAAGCCTATTCCTTAATCGCCTTTTACGACATCCATGGAAAAGAGTTTGAGTGGTCCTTTATTTTTAATATTGGTGCCGGGCACCACACGACAATTTTTATTATGTGTGTAAAATTTCGTTGTCTTGAGTTCCCGCGGGAAATATTCGAAAAACCTTTCTTTGCTGAAGCCCACATCTTAGCAACTATTTGCATGCCAAATTTCAGCTCCATCTGTTCAATTTTTTGGACAGTGCGTTGATGATCAGTTAGTCAATAAGTCACCTTTGCGATTTATACATATAAGTATAACTAGAGGCCGCCCGCGACTTCGTCCGCATGGAAACCCTATCAATCCCGCAGGTACTCCGGGATAAAAAGTAGCTTATATGTTATTCTGAATCTTCAGCTACCTACATACCATTCAATTTCATCGTTATCGGTTCAGTAGTTATTGCGTGAAAGAGGAACAAACATCCATACTGACATACTCACAAACTTTCGCATTTATAATATTAGTAGAGTAGAACAATAATAAATAAAATGGCATACGGCCACGGTTATCCTTTTCAAATATATCTCTCTTAATATAACGTAAGTAATTAATTTGACGTCAACCAATGTCATTGTGAAACCAAAAGATATGACAATTATTCAATTCACATTTTAATGATATGGCATTATATTTATTGAACGATGGTGTTCAATAAAACGATGATTTTGCCAATGTCAAGGTTGAAAAATACCTAACACTAGCTGTGCCCGCGACTTCGTCCGCGTGGGATAGTTATTTTGGGCATCATTGAAGCCCTCAAGGATGAATTATTATCCCCGTTTTTTTACATATTCCATTATTTCTTCGCTCCTTATAGTTGCAGCGTCATGTTATATAGCCTAAAGCCTTCCTCGATAGTCTATTCAACGCAATAAGAATTTTTCAATTCGAACCAGTAGTTCCTGAGATTAGCGCGTTCAAACAAATAAACTCTTCAGCTTTATAATATTAGTATAAATTTAAATATTTATGTAGTTACATCAAGAAGAAGAATAGAACTTTAAAAAAGAGAGAAAAGTAAAAGATCACTAAGTAAGTATCTACTTATTTCTAGAGAAATTTCTACAGAAAAATTTAGTTTTGCAACTTTATTTTTAGTCTGCGCTTATTCGTTTGGTAACTGTTAAAACAAGTTATAAGGTAGACCTATGGCTAACTGTTTTTGCATTCTACGTAGATTGGAGATACCTATGCTGTAATAATGTCTAGGCTAGCACAACCGGTTTATCTACCTTTTAAGTACTAAGTTTAAATCGCATACATACATACATATGGTCACGTCTATATCCCCTGTTGGGTAGACAGAGCCAACAGTCTTGAAAAGACTGATCGGCCACGTTCAGCTATTTGGCTTATTGATAGTATTGAATTAAATCGCAAAAACAAAATACCTACCTATACCGTGTGGTTCCTGGCGCTCATAGCAAAAGAATATGACCACTCCATCACTTGATCGTAGCTTTCGTAAACAGCCACTAAGGTATAGACTTGTTAATTTGAGATTCTTCTTTTTATGCGAAGGGGCTAGCAACATGTCACTATTTAAATCTCAATTCTATCATTAGGCCATACTGCTGAATGTGGCCCATAAGTCTTTTCAAGACTGTTGGCTCTGTCTACCCAGCAAGGGATATAGACGTGATTATATAAATGAATGAAAAAATAAATATTACAAAATAGTCATTGAGAAGAATATGTATAATGGCGGACTTCCCGATCGGGATTTCTTCCAGGATTAATTATACATATAATCACGTCTATATCCCTTGCGGGATAGACAGAGCTGACAGTCTTAAACATACTGATAGGCCACGTTGAGCTTTTTGGCTTAACGATAGAATTGAGATTCAAATAGTGACAGGTTGCTAGCCCGTCGCCTAAAAGAATCCCTATTTTTAAAGCCTATACCTTAGTTGCCTTTTACGACATCCATGGGAAAGAGATGTTGTGGTCCTATTATTTTTTCTATTATACAAATGAAATTAATAATTATACCAATAAAATTAATAATTATACAAATAAAATGATAAAAGGTCGGAGTGGGAAGACCTAGACGAACGTAGGTATCTTGATCACTTTAAGGACGTCCTGGTAAAGGGTCAGGTCGAGAGTACCCGAAACTGCCGAGCTTGCATGAAGAGAGTTATGAATGTGGATGAAGCGAAGGAAGTATGCAGGCAGAGATCGTGGCAAGTGGAAAGAGGATTTTATGTATGTATGTATGTAAAATGATTATGTTTATTGACAAAAACTAATCACTTCAACATTCCGTTCTCAATACGCCGTATCTTTGCATAAAAGATGCGGGGTAGACAGTGGAACGATGCGTGCCATGTTCATTATCCGTCATCTCACTTTCTCCATTATTACTCGGAGTAAACCTATATACTTAGATGACATTGTTTTACTTGTACGCTTGTAAGAACCTAAGTACTTGTGTAAAATTTTTATATTATGATTCTTTATACTTATTCAAATTCCAAAAATTCTTAATTTTTTTTCCGTTACTAGCTGTCCCGGCAAATGTTTGTTTTGTCATATTAATATTTTTTAAGTAATTTCTGATTAAAATAAAATGTTAAGTGTGGACAACCCTTAACACTTAGGGGTATGACAAATAGATGTTAGCCGATTCTCAGACCTACTGAATATGCATGCAAAATTTGGTTAAAATCGGTAAAGCCGTTTCGGAGGAGTACGGAGACAAACATTGTGACACGAGAATTTTATATATAAGATTATTATGGGATATTTCAACATAACTCAATAATTATGATTTTTTTTGATTTCACAACATTGGTTGACGTCAAATTGATTACTTAAAACTAAGTTTACTGCCGCTTCCGAGGCGTCAGTCCAGTAGAAGCGGTAACAAACTGCACTGCAGCATTTTCTTCAACGTCAACTTCACAACTATCCAAACTTAGAATAGAAATGTGGACGATTACTCCTTGCCATGACAGCATATTTGCAAATAAAACCAAATTATTAGAAAAAAAATGTTTATTACATCCAAAAAATATGACTCTCATAACACTTACACTGAATTTCTAAGTCTTAACAATTACATAGAAAAATATATGTACTCAATCAACTTAAATCTACATAACATATATTCACGTCTATGCTATGGTATGCGGGGTAGACAGAGCCAACGGTTATCAAAAGAGTGACAGGTTGCTAGCCCATCGCCTAAAAGAAGAATGCCAAGTTTATTAAACTTTATTGATTGAGTTTTTAACTTGAAAAAATTTTGGTTCTTTACAAATTATTAAAAACTTAAAATTTTGATACAGTCTTTTCGGGACTGTGGGCTCCGTCTACCCCGCAGGGTATATAATCATAATGTATGTATGTTAAAATACCGACTTCCCATCCAAAGTGACATATCACTCAATTTGTATGGGATGGTTTTTTTAAATATTTATTACATAAATGAATGAATGAAAATCAGATTGAATTTTACAATAATCTGAAAATTTTGTATAACGCCATCTATTTTAAAGGTGGAGAACATGTGTTTTCTTATTTAATTCATAGATGTCGCCTTAAAAGAATGTTTCAGCTTTTCCTCGAAAAACTCTTAAACAGACGAAGCTTCACGAATAAATAGCTAAATTTGGACGAAATCCAAGAATGCAGGGATGTAAGTGGAAAAATGCAGTCTCTGGCTACCCCCATCGATAATCGGGCGCGATCGTGTTTATATTTGTACTTTCTCAATATTATTGTTCTCTTAATAATATAACTCACATACACATACATATAAAACCACGTTGCAACAGCACATTCATTTAACAAATTACACAGATTGAGCCAGACCCAAAAGTAATTTCGAGACAAATACTTATTATTACATATGTTAATTAACATGGCAATCCAGGCCAATTAAAAAAAAAAGATGCAGCGAGCGCGTAAGTAGTAAACCAGTAACTGCTGCCGCGTTGCTAGGCAACGGAGCCCGGTTGAACGGTACCTCGGACCCCGCGCGTCTCACCGGGCGACTAATTAATAATTATAATTATAAACCACTAGCTGTGCCCGCGACTTCGTCTGCATGGAATATTTATTTTGGGCATCATTGAAGTCCTCAAGGATGAATAATTTTCCCCGTTTTTTTCACATATTCCATTATTTCTTTGCTCCTTATAGTTGCAGCGTGATGTTATACAGCCTAAAGCCTTCCTCGATAAATGGTCTATTCAACGCAAAATAATTTTTCAAATCGAACCAGTAGTTCCTGAGATTAGCGCGTTCAAACAAACAAACTCTTCAGCTTTATAATATTAGTATAGATAAAAACAATTAACGTTTTTCTGAGGGCTTCACTTGCGACAAAAATTTAAAAAAAAAATTGCCCGGCTGAGCGATGCCTCGGATCCCGCGCGCCTCCTCCGCGACTCGCGCGCAGTACACTCGAGATCGCTGCGCATGCGTTTATGCATCCCATCAAATGACCCTTACAAAGTTTGACCTTGATTAACATCACCGATCAAGGCCAGTAAAAAAAAAAAAGAAGTTCGCTTTTTTTATCATTTCCTGACCAGGAATCGAATACAGTTGTTGTAAGACACGCGCGATGCAGTTTTTATGGCTGTATCGCTTTTTATTATGAATTGACAGCGTTTGTTTATCGCGCGATCAAAAAGGCGTCGCGCGTGCCTTACTACGGGGGTTGGGTTCGATTCCTGGTCAGGCAATGATAAAAAAAAGAGGATTGCTTTTTTTTACGGGGGTTAGATCTGATAATATATCTATAGTCACAAAAAATCTTAACTTTTTAATCTTATTTTAAGGCACACAAAGGCACTAACTTATTTTCTAATCTAAAGATGGGATTAAATTAGGAACATACGTACAAACTTAAATTATAAATCATTAAAAGCAATTAACGTTTGTCTCAGAACTTCACTTGCGACTAAAATTAAAAAGACTTTTCGAAAGTAAAACTATATGTTTTACTTTCGGGGATTAAAAGAAATTATAAACTTATTTCTCATGGCTTCAATTGCAACAAAAATTGCGAAAAAAAACTGAAATAGATTTTTTTTTCACGGAAAAAAGAAATTTTAGGAAATTTTTAATTATATTTTGTTACACAAAACGACTGTAGCATGTACCTCCGTGACTCAATTAACATCGTAGATTTTCAAAACAGTGTTACAGGTTAATTTAACCCTCAAATATTTATGTCTATCCCAGCATTCCCACCTTACGGCTTACGTCAAAGGTTCGTCTGTGAAGTAAGGGTGTTCGAGACAGTCCAGTGCTGTTAGACGTTTGGTTGGGTCGAACACAAGCATACCCTGAAAATAAATATGTATTTTAGTGTTAATAAATTTAATTTAGATTTAAAACCTTGCTGTTTATTTTTTGGTGGCAGCGGTGGGATCGATTACATACTGTGGCGACATCTCTACGCCACACGTCACAACAATAAAAAATAAAATCACGCGACGCTATCAGTCAAAAACAGCGAAAACCTAAATCGCGCAAGCAAAGATTTCACGGATTGGAGCTATATATACAACCTTCGCCTTGCCTAAACACCTATCCTGGCGGAAGATCTTCCCTTTGGTGGCGGTCGAGCCGAATCGTCGTTCCCGCTACACATACACACAAGTTATCACATCTTAATCGCTTACGGAGTAGACAGCACCACCAGTCTCGAAAATGCTGTCTATTAGTTCCTGATATTAGCTTGTACAAACAAAAAGGGAGACATATCTGTTATTTCATTGCGTTTTCCTTCTCATGGCTATAAATCAATTAATGAATGTATTTCTCAACACAAAATTATATCAACATATTTATCTTTATTTATATACGTAAAAAATGGACTAAAGATTTGAAATCACAATTGACTCTTACCCGAATAAGGTCCAAGGCCTGCGGATGGATATTAGGCAGGACATCAGCCAAATTAGTAGGCGGATAGTCCGGGAAACTATCCGGCATCACA
The DNA here is from genome assembly GCF_032362555.1 of Amyelois transitella. Taxonomy (NCBI): domain Eukaryota; kingdom Metazoa; phylum Arthropoda; class Insecta; order Lepidoptera; family Pyralidae; genus Amyelois; species Amyelois transitella. The sequence continues at coordinate 4,897,037 of NC_083532.1, read as the reverse complement.
GACGCCGCTTCAGGCCACTCCCGCCGGGATGGACGGCCTATTAGCCTGGATGAATTAATGAAAACCTGTTTAGTAAACATTCTGTGCAGGCAGTAGGAATGAGGAACTCTTTAGTGCTGACTAAATTAGTACGTATGCTAAATAAGTGTAACTTCCTACATACATAAAATCACGCCGTTTCCCGGAGGGGTAGGCAGAGCCTACCTTTTTTCACTTGCCACGTACATACTCTGCATACTTCCTTCGCTTCGGATGTGTAGATTAAATCCTTCCGATACCTTTTATCCAGTTGAAATTACAGATTTGGTAGTTGCTAACATCATAAAACTCATTTCTGATATTCCCATTACTCTTACATGATCTTGGTCTAACAGACCTGTAGCACATACCTGACCTATATCATCAGTCCAGTTCATATAACATTTGTGGTACTTGCCAACTTTATAAAACATATCTATAACATTTTCATGACTTTTATACGAACTTTGTTTAAGAAACCAGTTGTGCATACCTGAATATACAGTGCAATTGGTCTGAATCCGATGTTCCTGGTAGCAAAGGTGATCTGGTGTGGAGCTGGGCCAACACGCAGCCGCAAGACCAAACATCCACCGCGGTGTTGTATGAAACGCCCAGTAAAACCTCTGGTGGGCGATACCACAGGGTGACCACCTGTAAAAATGGTTACCACCTTTTTATCTTCTTTCACAGATGAGAGAAAATATCGAACAAAAAAATGTATTCACTTTTATACTTGTTACTAGTGGATTATGTACATTAGTTTGAATGCTAACCGATGCTTTTACGGCGAGGGTAAGTATCGTAAGGAAACCTGCACATTCAGACAACTGCTTGGTAGGTGACAGGCGGTTGAAGAAAATGCTGCATTGCAGTTTGTTACCGCTTCTTCTGCACGTGACGCTTTGGAAGCGTCAGTAAAGTTAGTTTTAAATTTAATTTATTTGACGCCAACCGATGTTGTAAAACATAAAGATATGACAATAATTAAGTGATGTTGCAGTGTTCCATAATATGGAAAGTTTTGATTTTAAATTGGAAAAAAGGCGAGGGTAATCCTCTCAGAGTTCACCACTGGACCACATATGAAACCCCCATACCAAATTCCGAGTCAGCGGTTTAGCTTTGAAAGTGGAAAAAACGTGAATTTTTGAGAAAAAAAAAATGTCCTATGTTAGAAGTTTAGAACGCGGTTTTTTAACTATATGAATATCAAATTACATCCGAATCGGTCCAGCGGTTTAGCTGTGAAAAAGGAACAGTCAGACACGACTTTCACATTTATATCAGTAAGTGCCGTGTGGTTCCGGCACCAATACAAAAAAGAATAGGACCACACCATCTCTTTCCCATGGATGTCGTAAAAGGCGATTAAGGGATAGGCTTACAAACTTGGGATTCTTTTTAGGCGATGGGCTAGCAACCTGTCACTATTTGAATCTCAATTCTATCATTAAACCAAATAGCTGAACGTGGCCATTCAGTCCTTTCAAGACTGTTGGCTCTGTCTACCCCGCAAGGGATATAGACGTGAACATATGTATGTATCAGTAAGTATGTAATGACATACCGCTCCAAAATTCATCTCTCATCTCACGGGTTTGCTGGAAGAGATTTCTACATTCATTCTTGTTTGAACACCCTAATCTCAGGAACTACTGGTTCGAATTGAAAAATTCTTTTTGTGTTTAATTAACCATTTATCGAGGAAGGCTTTAGGCTATATAACATCACGTTGCAACTATAAGGAGCGAAGAAATAATGGAAAACGTTAAGAAAAAAAAACGGGGAAAATTATTCCTCCATGAGGGCTTCAATGATGCCCAAAATGACTATTCCACGCGAACTAAGTCGCAGGCGCAGCTATTAAACAAATAACTTCTTTACCGTGCCGTGTGGTTCCCGGCACCAATACAAAAAAGAATAGGACCACTCCATCTCTTTCCCATGGGTGTCGTAAAAGGCGACTAAGGGATAGGCTTACAAACTTGGGATTCTTTTTTAGGCGATGGGCTGGCAACCTGTCACTAGTTGAAACTCAATTCTATCATTAAGCCAAATAGCTGAACGTGGCCATTCAGTCTTTTCAAGACTGTTGGCTCTGTCTACCCCGCAAGGGATATAGACGTGACCGTATGCATGTATGTATGTAACATCTTTACCACACTGGTGAGCTTCATCTCGGTGTCATAAGTCTTGGCCAGCCCGAAGTCAGCCAACTTGACTCTGCCTGCGGACGTGACCAGCAGATTGTGGGGTTTCAGGTCACGATGCACGATACGATGAGAGTGGAGGAAGTCTATGCCCGATAAGATGTCATGGGACATGCTCTGAAAAGATATGATACACATATTAGCCGTCAAAAGTACCTGAAACCGCCGAGCTAGCAAGAAGAGTTATGAATGTGGATGAAGCGAAGGAAGTGTGCAGAGATCGTGGCAAGTGGAAAGAGGTAGTCTCTGCCTACCCCTCCGGGAAAGAGGCGTGATTTTATGTATGTATGTATGTATCAGCCGTACTTATACCATTTTTGGTTTGCCGTGTTATTACGGCGCTTTTGAAATTTAACCACACCATGTTTCCCATGGATGTCGTAAAAGGCGATTAAGGGATAGGCTTATATCAATAAACCTGTAATTCTTCTTATAAACAATGGGCTAACAACCTGTCACTATTCCAATCTCAATTCTACAATTAAGCCTTACCTGCTAAACGTGTTAGTCTTACAAGACCGCTATGCATATACGTACGGGGCGGACAGAGCCCGCCCCGTACGTATATGCATGTAATTTTTAAGCATAGTTAACACCATACATACATACATAAAATCACGATTCTTTCCCGGAGGGGTAGGCAGAGACTACCTCTTTCCACTTGCCACGATCTCTGCATACTTCCTTCGCTGCATCCACATTCATAACTCTCTTCATGCAAGCATAATGTTAGAACCATAGAAATTGGAATATTAAAAATCTCATTAAAATCGGTCCAGCGGTAGAGCTGGGAAAGTGGAACAGACAGAAACCTTCTTTGAATAATAATTCAAAGAAATAATAATAATAAAGAATAATGGCGTGTGGTTCCCGACACCAAAAAAAAAAGAATTGGACCACTCCATCTCGTTCCCATGGATGTCGTTAAAGGCGACTAAGGGATAGGCTTATAAACTTGGTATTCTTCTTTTAGGCGATAGGCTAGCAACCTGTCACTATTTGAATCTCAATTCCATCATAAAGCTAAACAGCTGAATGTAGGCCACGTTCAGCTGTTTAGCTTTATGATGGATGGATGGATTAGTTTTTTTAAGACTGTTGGCTCTGTCTACCCCGCAAGGGATATAGACGTGGTTATATGTATGTATGTATGTGTAATAGAGTATTCTTTATATGTACTTATGTATACAGAATAGAATAATAGAATAATAGAGTATTCTCATCACTAAAGTGACCAACACTCACCCGTATCCTGTTCTCGGACAAAGGACCAGGTGACCGCTTCAAATATGATTCCAGGTCTTGTTCAACATGCTCGAACACCAGGTACAGGAGGAGTTGCTGGTCCCGCTCCACAGAGGGGGCTCCGTGGCACACGTCTAGTAGTCTGTAACATTGAATATTGCGAAATAATACATAGATACATACATATAATCATATAAATACATACATACATATAATCATATCCCTTGGGGGTAGACAGAGCCAACAGTCTTGAAAAGACTGATAGGCCACGTTCAGCTTTTTCTGAGATTCAAATAGTGACAGATTTCTAGCTCATCGTTTATAAGAAAAATCCCAAGGGCTTATAAAGCCTATCCCTTAGTCACTTTATACGACATCCATGGGAAAGGGATGGAGCGGTACATACATACATATGGTCACGTCTATATACCTTGCGGGGTAGACAGAGCCAACAGTCTTGAAAAGACTGATAGGCCACGTTCAGCTTTTTGGCTTTATGATAGAATTGAGATTCAAATAGTGACAGGTTGCTAGCTCATTGTTTATAAGAAGGATCCCAAGTTTATAAGCCTATCCCTTAGTCGTCGGGAAAGATCAAGTACGCAGAGATCGTGGCAAGTGGAAAGATATAGTCTCTGCTTACCCCTCCGGGTAAGAGGCGTGATTTTTTTGTTGTATGGGTAAGAAACAAAGTAGTTACTTAAAAAACAACAAAAATTTTCTTATAATCACATACCATCCATCCACATATCACAATCAGGATGATGATTTAAGAATGCGTAAAGGCTCGTGAGCATGCGAAGTCCAAAAAGAATGTCATACCTAACAATATTAGGATGCCTATAGGCCTCCAGCTGCCGCAATAGAGCGATTTCCCTCAGCGTAGACAGAGGTATACCGTCTTCCGTTATCGCAACCTTGACCTTCTTCATCGCCACCACCTGACCGCCATTTTGGAGGTCCCGTGCTTTGTAAACAGTTCCATATGCACCTGAGGAGTGTAAATAATTAAATATAATTAAAAATAATCAATATCACTACATATAATAAAGACTTATTTCTTTTATTACTATGTTCCATTACTCATTACATTAAATATTGGATCTCAACTCTATCAAATACAATGTATTCTCTCTTCCACATTCTATTCTAAGTTTGGATAGTTGTGAAGTTTACGTTGTTGAAGAAAATGCTGCAGTGCAGTTTGTTACCGCTTCTTTTGCACTGATTCCTTGGAAGTGGCAGTAATCTTAGTTTTAAAGTAATTTATTTCAAGTCAACCAATGTTGTGAAACCAAAAGTTTGACAATTATTTAGCAATATGAAGTATCCTATTATAATGAATGAAAATTTTGAATTTGATTTATCAATAAGCCAAACAGCTGATCGTGGCCTGTCAGTTTTTCAAGGCTGCTGGCTCTGTCTACCCCGCAAAGGATATAGACGTGATCATATGAATATATATGTGTAAATTTCTGTGTGATAAAAATGTTACAAACAAACAAATAGTCTCTCTAATGTCTCTGTCTATATGTTTATGATAATTCTGTTAAATTGCAAGTTTATAAGCCTATCCATGAGTCGCATTATACGACATCCATGGGAAAGCGATGGAGTGGTTATATTCTTTTTTCTATTAGTGCCGGGAACCACACGACACGGAAGATAAATAAATGAAATTTATCAGATTAGATACTTAAACAACACTCGAATTAATCTGCATAGCGTATGAAAAATTTAAATTATGGAATAAACAATTGAATTTATCCGCGAAAAAATAAGGTTATAAGCCGGCACATGTTACTTACCGGTGCCAATAACATTCAGCTCTTCATATTTCTTAGGGTTCTGAAACAAAGCGCTCACATCCGAAGCCAGGGATTGAGAACTTGGAGGCAAATCTTGCGATACGGACATTTTTCACAACTCTTTAAGAACACTTCTCACTTTATTTACGAACTTTTAATAGCATTATTTGAATTATAGTTGTGTATATTGATATACAAATGTGTTGTTATGACGGTTTATTAATAACAAATACTTTTGATAGAGTTATAAACAAAAACTGCGTTGTTAAATAAAAGAAACATAAAAAAGTTAGCGTCTTTACGATTGCTTGAATGTCTACAGAACGGAACAAAAGAGGTAAGAGAATATAGTGATGTGCAATACAGTCATAAGTGGACGGATTTTGCGGGCCGGATTTGTGGTGCTAACTTTGACAACACATAGTTGCGGACCTTCCCTTCTCGCTTTATATCTGAGGGTAACCCTAAAGATAAAAAGAGAGGGATGATATGATGTACAATTATGTGTCTTGTCGACGTAGTAGATAGTCCAATTGATTATTGTAGAACATTGCAAATAAATGTCACTCAGTTTACGTATTTTTAATTTAAGTTTGATCTGTAGTGTACTGCCGTTTAAGTTTGGAAATAGGCAACAGAAAGTAAAATAGTTAATTTTCTTTTAAATCAGAAAAATGTCATGCTGAAAATGCAGTTTTACTTCTTTTCTTCCTTTGCTTCATTTTTTTCCATGTCTATTATGATTAAATATCAACAGAAAATTGAGATCATGAAAAAAAATTGTGTTGTTTTTAGTTATTAGTTGCAATGATGGATGGGATGGGATGGGACCAATAATGTGTCACTATTTCCGAATCTTATTTAGCCAACTGAACACGGGCCATGAAGCTTATTCCTTTGACTATCAGTTCTGTCCGACCAGTAGAGGATGAAGATGAAATATGTGTATGTCAACATTTAAGAAAGAAAACTAAAGATAGATTTTAGGGTTTTGCCGCCATATCCACAATTTCGGATTTCGGAAACAGAAAGGACATCACTATTTTCAAGTCAATGAACTTTCTGAACGACAGATGTCAAGTAACAGCTGTTGTACGGTAAAAAAAGTTATTTGATAAAATAAAAAGATATACATGAAACAAATAATTTGAACCGTCTAAATATATAAAGTATAGGACCGGTAATAGAATTAAATAATTTCAAAAGTAGTACCTACCAATTATTATCAACAAAATAAAGGGCAGTGCCATCTACAATAGATACGCGGACTTACAACTTTTAGTAGCGACATCTGGTAAGTGTGCATGTACTTTAAGCTGATATAAATATAATTTCTTAGAGTTAGGTTTGTTACTACTTTGGAAACCTTAGCAGCTTTCTTCGTTGTATATAATAATTATTATAAATTTGTATGTAGTAGCTGGGAAAAAATAAAATAGCAAAATGTAGCACTGCTACGGGCTCGTCCGGGATTTGAACCCGGGACCTCTCGCACCCGAAGCGAGAATCATACCCCTAGACCAACGAGCCATGATGAGCAGATCTGAATTTGTTGATTGCATTACGCATACTTTGACGTCATCATAACTTGTGAAAAATATTTTTCCGTTTGGAAGGCCCGGATGTTTTTAACAAACTAAATTTATGAAAATATGACTTTTATGGTTTTCAGAATAATTTATTTATTGATTTTTTTAACTAATCTAAAACCCAAAATCCCAAACACTTCCAATCCAAAACAAGAGAACACCTCAGGCGTTTTAGAAAGTTGACGCGCGAAAGGAGAAAAAATTACCGCTACATGACACCCTATTTCCGTCTCACTCTCTCTGACCAAACTTGTATTCGCTATCTCTTTTACCCATAGCTCCGGTCGTAACATTTTGTGAAATAAACGTCAGTCGCTTTGGATACTATACGGCCGCATGCATGCTCGCCATTTTGGAAATTCAATTAAATTACTTTTATTTATAACAAAAACATTAAAAACTCTTGGAAAGTTATAAAAAATAACCAAATTATTTCCTTATTTCAAACAATTTGTTAGTGAATGTGTGTTTTATAAGTGTGTGTTATTAACAGTGAATGTATGCATTATCGTAATGTGAAAGTTTTCTTTCCAACAAAACTGTGATCATTTTTTAACATCATTTATCCTACTTTCTGTGAAAACAGCTGTTTTAAATTAAGAATGTAAGTACCCATTATTCTGTATAATAATATAATAACTTAAAAAAAATTAAACTAATTTATTTCCGCGTTTAAATATTATTGGTAGAGTTATTAGAAGATTTTATATTAGCAAAAGAGATTACTCTAATAGATTTTATTTAACTAGAAATGGGCTTTCTAAAGTTTATAATAACGACGAAGAACAATAAATAACACAGATTTTGATTTTAAAATTAAAATATCTACCATAATTAAGTTGGTCCATGTAAGTTGTGTACAAGTTATTGACGAAATGCACCTTCGGAAATGCCTACTAAAATGGAAGACAGGCTTTTTCCTGTTCGTTATTTGTAAACATTGTTTTATATTTTTTAAAGCTTCCAGCTGGTTTGGCATCTGAAAAAAAAAATAAAAAAAATCAAGAAAAACAAAAGCCAGAAAAAAAATAAATACAAACGACTTCTGTGTAGGTAGGTAGGTACCTACATACAATACATACGCAAATGCTACATTCTGTAGATAATCTTGATTCTCTTTTCATGCAAATTGTAAGTCTATTAAAGGAAACGCTAATAAAATCGGGATTCTTATAAGCGATGGGCTAGCAACTTGTCATTATTTGAATCTCAATTCCATCGTTAGGTCACACAGCTGAACATGATTTTTCGTTATTTTATGGACTGTTGGCTCTGTCTATCCCGTAAGGGATAAAGCCATGACAATATGAATGTGTTCTATATTTTTTTAATACTTAAAATATTTAAAATCACGCCTCTTTCCCGGAGGGGTAGGCAGAGACTACCTACGTCTTTCACTTGCCACGATCCCTGCATACTTCTTTCGCTTCATCCACACTCATGACTCTTCGTGCAAGCAGATGGGATGGTGTATCATGTTATAATCTCGTATTAGTTACATATACACATTGTACAGGTATTATCACGTCTATATTTCTTGAGGGTGAGACAGAGCCAACGGTCTTGAGAGGATCGAAATGCGACGTTTTTGTTTTCACATTTTAAATAATAGGTACAGCTGGGTCCATAACCTATAGTGATGGATGGATTCGTGACAACTCCTACAGCCTCTGTGACGCAGCGGTAGTACGCTTGTCTGTGACACCGGAGGTCCCGGGGGTTCGAATCCCGGCCAGGGCATGATGAGAAAAGAACTTTTTCTGATTGGCCTGGGTTTTGGTTGTTTATCTACATATATTAATTAGTACCTATATATTATAAAATATAGTATCGTTGAGTTAGTATCTCGTAACACAAGTCTCGAACTTACTTCGAGGCTAACTCAATCAGTGTAATTTGCCCCGTATATATATTTATTTATTTATTTTATATGTATGTATTACTGTAAACCCCTTAACACACACACACACAAACATTTGGCAGCCATGCTTCAGTGATCAGTAATACTTCATACCGTTGTCTTCACGGCTTTATGCCGGCATATATGAGTATATAGAGGCAAATGGAGCGGATATACATACATATACATATATAATGCAAGAACTAAAGAATAGGATAGATAGATAAACTCAATATAAGAAATAGAAAAACAGAAAAACCACTCCATCTTTTTCCCATGGATGACGTAATAGTCGACTAAGGGATAGACTAAAAGGATCGGCAAGAAACCGGTCACTATTTGAATGTCAATTCCATCTTCGTGCCATACGGCTGAATGTGGCTGATCAGTCTTTTGGCGTGACTGTTGGCTCTGCTCTACCCGGTAAGGGATAGAGACGTGATTATTCATGTAATCTATACTAATATAATAAAGCTGAAGAGTTAGTTTGTTTGTTTGTTTCAACGCGCTAATCTCAGGAACTACTACTGTATCGAATTGAAAAATTATTTTTGCTTTGAATAGACCATTTATCGAGCAAGGTTTAAGGCTTTATAACATCACGCTGCAACTATAAGGAGCAAAGAAATAATGGAATATGTGGAAAAAAAACGGGCAAAATTATTCGTCCTTGAGGACTTCAATGATGCCCGAAATAACTATTCCACGGGGACGAAGTCGCGGGCACTGCTAATGGCAAATAGGACCTCCGTAGAGCCACGTGCAAGGGCGAGTGCCAGTGACCGAGTTATAACCAGTTGTAACCGGTTTATGCCGGACGCGGCGTAGGTCTTTAAGGGGGATACCTTAGCCCTTTAGCTTTTATTTTTTACTAGATTTTATGGGCAGCTTCGTTCGTTCGTTTTTAGCGCTACCTACAAAAGAAAACGGTCAGCACGCGCGAATTTGGCGCCACTTACAAAATAATATTTTATTTATTTATTTACATACATACATACATACATATGGTCACGTCTATATCCCTTGCGGGGTAGACTGAATGGCCACGTTCAGCTATTTGGCCTAATGATAGAATTGAGATTCAAATAGTGACAGGTTGCTAGCCCATCGCCTAAAAGAAGAAACTCAAGGTTTTAAGCCTATCCCTTAGTCGCCTTTTACGACATCCATGGGAAAGAGATGGAGTGGTCCTATTCTTTTTTGTATTGGTGCCGGGAATCACACGGCACATTTATTTATTTATTTGTTCTTTATTGTAACAATTACAATTTGTTATTAATACAATGGGCGGACTCAATGCTAATATAGGTTCATCCGAGCGAATTTAGCGCGACATACTCTTGAAACAATACAGGTTTTGCGCAAATTCCATCATAAATGAACTCTAGATGAAACTGTAAATAAACCTAAGCAAATCTCAAAATGGCCCCCGTGGCATAAAATGGCGGCAACTTTGTATTTATGAAATTGCAACCTGTCATTATTTGAATCTCAATTCCATCATGATGCCGTACAGATGAACGTGGCCTTTCAGTCTTCTCGACACTGTTGGCTCTGTCTACCCCGCGAGGGATATGGACTTGACTGTATGTATGTATTCAAATGCAAATTCAAATTCAAAATTTTATTCATTATTATAGGATACTTCATATCGCTTAATAATTGTCAAAACGTATGGTTTAACAACATTGGTTGACGTAAAATAAATTACTTAAAACTAAGTTTACTGCCGCTTCCAAGGCGTCAGTGCAGAAGAAGCGGTAACAAACTGCACTGCAGCATTTTCTTCAACAACGTCAACTTCACAATATCAATTAAACTTAGTATGTAAACATATTCTCCTTAATACATCGAGCACAAAGTACTTACACTTGCTGACCGGCCAAATGAAAGTATTTTATATACGACTAGTCGCTCGCCCCGTCTCTGCCCGACCCGCTGAATGTGAAACAAATCTGGAAAACAAACAATATGTCAAATTGAACATGAAAGAAGAAGGACCGTGTGGTTCCCGGCACCAATACAAAGAAGAATAGGACCACTCTATCTCTTTTTCATGGATGTCGTAAAAGGCGACTAAGGGATAGGCTTACAAACTTGGGATTCTCTTTTAGGCGATGGGCTAGCAACCTGTCACTATTTGAATCTCAATTCTATCATTAAGCCAAATAGCTGAACGTGGCCATTCAGTCTTTTCAGGACTGTTGGCTCTGTCTACCCCGCAAGGGATATAGACGTGACCATATGTATGTATGTAAGAAGAAGGATTGCCGCCTTACATTGCACGCATTTTATTGCGGCTAGACTAATTTACTTTTTCAATGAAACTCGCCGTGTGGTTCCCGGCACAAATAGAAAAGAGAATTGTACCACTCCATCATTTTCCCATGGATATCGTAAAAAGCGACTAAGGTATCTCTTAGTCGCCTTTACGACATACATATACAGACACACACATAGGCTTATAAACTTGGGATTCTTGTATCAGGCGACGGGCTAGCAACCTGTCACTGTTTGAATCTCAATTCCATCATTAGCCTATATACTATACAACTGAACGTGGCCTATCAGACTCTTCAAGACTCTGTCTACTTATTATAAGTTTATCCAGTTTTTTCTGACAGTGCTTATCTCGGAAACTCTGCACACGGATTTTGTTCCTGTTGGAAATAACGTTTTCTGGTAAAGGGTCAGGTCAAGAGTACCCGAAACCGCCGAGCTTGCATGAAGAGAGTTATGAATGTGGACGAAGCGAAGGAAGTGTGCAGAGATCGTGACAAGAGGAAAGATGTAGTCTGTAGATGTTAAAAATGGATGCAGAGGTAATTTAACCATAAATGCACGAAATGAAATAATTAAAATAACAAAGGAACATGACGCAGACTGTGAAGCTGATATTGGAAAAAATTTAATTTTGAAAAAGATGGACGACTTGAAGCAAAGGAGCAGTTGTAATTTTATATCGATTCAAAAACAGTATGAGGATGTTGTCAAAGGACTCAAAAACGACGGTTTTCAATTTATAAATAAAATACCACAGTTTAATAACATAAAGACGGGATTATATAATGAAAGAAACAAAGTTTTGGGCGTTGCAAAGTCACGTTTTAATAATTGTCATGATTTTATTGTACCCACTAAATATAAAAATTTTTGTGTTGCTGACTACGTGGATGACGATAAACGAATCATCGTGTTCTGTTCTAATGAAAACAGAAAGGAGATGAATAAGTATCATCATTTTTACGCTGACGGCACTTTTAAGTGTTGTCCGAAAGGATTTTATCAACTATATTCAATACATGGATACAATAAGAATAACAATTCAGTAGCTCCTTTAATTTTTGCTCTGCTGCCGGATAAAAAAACAGAAACATACAAAGTTTTGTTCAGCCTAATCAAGACAAGCATCGGTTGGAACCCCCAAAAAATAACCCTTGATTTCGAAGTGGCAGCAATAAATGCAATTAAAAAAGTATTTCCAAAAATTATATTCAAAGGCTGCTACTTTCATTTTAATCGTTGCTTATGGAAAAAAGCAAAAGCTTTAAATGTCAAATTAAGAACCGAAAAGAGGCATGTTGCACGGTGCGTTGGTTTAGCTCGTCTTCCTGTTCAATACATAGAAAAAGGATATGAATATGTTATGAGCAAAAACCCTAGAAATCCATCTGACGGGTTGCAAAAATTTAATAAATACTTTAATAAACAATGGATAAAGAAAAATGAAATGATGATGTCTTGCTCTTGTGGTAACGAAAATATAAGAACTAATAATAGCCTTGAAGGATGGCATGCGAAAATTAATAGATATATTGGAAGAAAATATCCAACGTTGCCACAATTATTGGATATTCTGTCAACAGAATATAAATCTTATGATTTAAATATTAAAAGTAAAAAGAATAAAGAGTATAAGGCAATTGACGAGGAGATTGACCAGGCGTTGAGTGAATTAGTAGAAAAAAAGATATCTGTTGGTCACTGTTTGGAGATTATTAGCCCTTTTGCAATTTCGTTTTAGCGGTTTAAGTCACTCAGTTAATATAAATAAATGAACACTATTAAAATATATTTGTTTTAATATAACAGGGACAATAACCGCCTCCGTGGTGTAGGTAGTGGTTTGAGCGTTCACGAAGTCACGGGCTACAGCTAGTACGAAATCTATGTACTTATTGATCAGTGTTTGTATTCGATGAGGACATTACTACATTGTTGCGTAAGAAGAAATTAAATTCTTATACTGCAACTAGTGTTTTTGAGAAATTCCTTGTTGGCAACTAGTTGCTTATAAAGAAAAAAAAATCTTTATTCATAACTGGTTGCCGACAAAGAATGAAAATGTCTTTTTCTCAACTGGTTGCGAAGTTTAGTTGCCATGGCGGCCGAAAGGTCTCTGCCTACCCTACCGGGAAAAAGGCGTGATTTTGTGTATGTAGGTGTGTCGGTTTCCTGAGGAAGGTCTTATATTTATATGGCGGGTCGCTATTGTGTGTGATTTCCAAAAGCCTACATAACTTTTATGATCCATTCCGCTATAAGCCCGCATCACTTTTTGGAAAGTGAAATTGTTTTAATACCGAAACAGCAATAATTACGTGCCGTGTGGTTCCCGGCACCAATACAAAAAAGAATAGGACCACTCCATCTCTTTCCCGTGGATGTTGTAAAGGGCGACTAAGAGATAGGCTTACAAAACTTGGGATTCTGTTTTAGGCGATGGGCTAGCAACCTGTCGCTAGTTGAATATTAATTAATACAAATAGCTGAACCATTCAGTGTTTTCTAGACTCTGTCTACCCCGCAAGGGATATAGACCGTATGTATGTATGTAGCAAGAATCACGGTAGGTTGTAGTCCAAACTGATATTTTATAAATGCGAAAGTAAGTTTATTTGTTTGTTACCTTTTTACGCGTAATCTAATGAAACAATTTTCTTGAAATTTCGCGTATAAGGTTATTAATTATATAATTGAGAGTATTTGTGCCGTGTGGAAAAAGGCACCAAAAGAAAAGAGAATAGGACAACTCCATCTCTTTCCCATGGATGTCGTAAAAGGCGACTAAGGGACAGGCTAATAAACTTGGGATTCTTCTTTTAAGCGACGGGCTAGCAACCTGTCACTATTTCAATCTTAATTCTATCATTAGGCCAAACAGCTGAACGTGGCCTATAAATATTTTCAAGGCTGTTGGCTCTGTCTACCCCGCAACGGATATAGACGTAATTATATGTATGTATGTATTAAGAGTCTGGAGAAGGACATAGGGCACATTTGATCCCGGTAAAATCTATAGTTCCCGTGGGATTAGCGAAAAAACTTGTCTTTTTTTGTAGGTCGCGCTAAATTCGCGCGGACGAAGTTGCGTGTAGAGGCTTGTACGTATATTATTCTTACATACATATGTTCACGTCTATATACCTTGCGGGGTAAACAGAGCCAACAGTCTTGAAAGGACTGAATGGCCACGTTCAGCTGTATGGCTTCACGATAGAATTGAGATTCAGATAGTGACAGGTTGCTAGCCCATCGCCTAAAAAAGAATCCCAAGTTTGTAAGCCTATCCCTTAGTCGCCTTTTACGACATCCATGGGAAAGAGATGGAGTGGTCCTATTCTTTTTTGTATTGGTGCCGGGAACCACACGGCACTATTATTCTTATTTTATATTATTCTTATTATTCTTATTTAATTTATTTATGTACACAAAATTATTAACAGGAGCATTTAATACAGTAATTCTAGTACAAAAGTGCTAATTATTTCTTTGTCAAACGCGTTGATGTCTTTTGAATGGTAAATGAATTGTCCAATGATATTAAAAGTTTATCATATTAATAATAGGTTTTTGTTTGAAAGAATATATTAACACACAATCACGTGTATATCCCCTGCGGGGTAGACAGCCAGTACTCTTGAAAATAGGTACTACCAGTATTCACGCCACGTTCAGCTGTTTGGCTTAGTGATACCTACAATTATGATTCAAATGTAGTGACAGGTTGCTAGCCCGTCGCTTAAAATAATTTCAATTTAATAAGCCTATCCCTTAGTCGCCTTTTACGACATCTATGGGTACAGTTCCTATACTTTTTATTCTATTGGCTCCCGGACCACCGGCACTTATTTATTTTTCAAAATAAGATTGTATTTTTAGAAATGGATCCCAAAAGTTGATTCCAATCCCGCGCATGCGTACACTAATGCAATAAACATCATAGTAAATCCGCTTGCTAACGGTCTGCGCGGGCGCGTGGCCTACATACTACATACCTGCGTACGCGCAGCCGCGCAGGTGAAGACACGAGCTACCTGCTGAGGGTAATAACAATGGGCGATAAGACATACAGACATTTTTAGTGTTAATCTATATATATATATATATATATATACATACATACATATTGTCACGTCTATATCCCTTGCGGGGAAGACAGAGCCAACAGTCTTGAAAAGACTGAATGGCCACGTTCAGCTATTTGGCTTAATGATGGAATTGAGTATATATATATATATTTATATATATTTACAATATATATATATATATAATATATATATATACATACATACATACATACATAAAATCACGCCTCTTTCCTGGACGGGTAGGCAGAGACTACCTCTTTCCACTTGCCACGATCTCTGCCTTCTTCGCTTCATCCACATTCATAACTCTCTTCATGCAAGCTCGGCGGTTTCTGGTACTTTTGACCTGGCCTTTTACCAGGACGTCCTTAATTTGATCACAAGATACGTTTGTCTAGAATTATTATAAAATTCGTTTGAAACTCATAATGTTATTTGCATAATTTGAAACTCGTAATAACTGTCACGTAACTGTTAAAAACTTCTCCAAAAGTGGGTTCAAATGATTTAAAACCTGAATGTGAGGTTATCGAACTGTATACATAGAATGTCTTTTGAAAAACATAAAATCTATACTAATATTATAAAGCGGAAGAGTTTGTTTACATATAACCACGTCTATATCCCTTGCGAGGTAGACAGAGCCAACAGTCTTGAAAAGACTTATAAGCCACGTTCAGCAATTTGGCTTTAAAATAGAATTGAGATTCAAATAGTGACAGGTTGCTAGCCCATCGCCTAAAAGAAGAATCCCAAGTTTATAAGCCTACTTCTTAGTCGCCTTTTACGACATCCATGGGAGAGAGATGGAGTGGTCCTATTCTTTTTTTCTATTGTGCCGAGAACCACACGGCAAGAGTTTGTTTGTTTGTTTGAACGCGCTAATCTCAGGAACTACTGGTTCGAATTGAAAAAGTCACGTCTACATCCCTTGCGGGGTAGACAGAGCCAACAGTCTTGAAATTGAAAATGGATGAATAATTGGTTTGCCCAGATGAACACAGCTTGCAAAACATAATTCTCCTGCCGGATTTGGCATCTAGTTCGCGACACGGTGACTAAAGGATGTTCCGACTCTTGCGCAACAGTTGCGACTGCAAAATGCGTCATACATAATGTGGCAACATTGTAATGTGTGTTGAATGGGAGTGTTTGTGTAACATAATTTACAGTGCGACACAAAAAAAAAACACAAAAACTTCTTTAAAATAAATAAAAAAAAAAAACGGTTTGTACATTTTTCCATGTAGACAGACTCCAGGAGAAATAATATTAACATACTTACTTACATACATATCTTAGATAATAATCGTAATCTTCATACAATATCTCTCTTATTTAATATCCTTTTTTTTATCATACTTTTCCGAACTATTTTCATGAAAATTTCTCGTTCCGTGAGACGAATAGTCGCATGCGATCTCATTACATACATACACGTCTATATACCATGCGGGGTAGACAGAGCCAATAGTCTTGAAAAGTAATGGCTGAGAGGCTATGTTCAGTATGACTTAATGATGGAATTGAGATTCAAATAGAGACAGGTTTCTAGCACATCGCTTAAAAGAATAATTAGTCGCCTTTTATGACATCCATGGGAAAGAGAAGGAGTGGTCCTATTTTTTTTCACACGGCACATCGTACATTATCTAGGTTCATTATCGGTTTCTGGCGGTAGAAATCCAACTTGGCTCTGTATACCTCGTAAAGGATAGACGTGTCTTGTATGTAAAGATCAAAACAAATATAGACTCGAATAAACATACGGCTACATAACGGTGCGAATTCCTAGTGACATACAATGCGCATGCGTTTATAAAATTGGCACGTATCCAAATCGCGCAGTGCGCGTAAGCAATACTTAATTACCTTACTGTATTAGAATAGAATAGAATTATTTTCAAAATTGGATACAAGGTATCACTTATTGACGTCACATCACTTAAATCTAATTATAACTACTACCGCTTCCAAAGCGCATGTGTAGAAGAAGCGGCGGAACAAACTACACTGCAGCATTTTCATCGGACGTCAATATACAAATATAGATCTCTTAAATCTAAATCATGGACGAATGCACATTGTCTACATTAAAAAAACATGAATGAATGTAGAACTAGTATTGTACACCCTAGGTTGTCTAAAATACATCCTTACATACCTATTAGGCGGCCTCTGTGGCGCAGCGGTGGTACGCTTGTCTGCGACACCGGAGGCCCCGGGTTCGAATCCCGGCCAGGGCATGACGAGAAACGAACTTTCTCTGATTGGCCCGGGTCGTGGATGTTAATCTATATAAGTTTTTATTATAAAATATAGTATCGTTGAGTTAGTATCTCGTAACACAAGTCTCGAATTTACTTCGAGGCTAACTCAATCTGGGTAATTTGTCCCGTGTATATTTTATTTTATACCACTGCAATAGTAACGTTTTCACCCGAAACGTCGCTCCCGCTCAATAACTACACATACATATAAGCACGTCAATATCCCTTGCGGGTAAGACAGAGGCAACAGTCTCGAAAAGACTGAAAGGCCACGTTCAGCTATTTACGGCTTCATGATGAAATTTAGATTCAAATAGTGACAGGTTGCTAGCCCATCGCCTACAAGAGGAATCCCAAGTTTATAAGGCTATCCCTTAGTCGCCTTTTACGACATCCATGGAAAAGAGAGGAGTGGTCCTATTCTTTATTTATTTATTTATGTACACACAGAAAACATCGAAACTGATAAACAGAAGAAACAAAATTACAAAGGTACTGCTTATTTCAAAAGAAATCTCTTCCAGCAGACCCGAGATAGGAAACATGATGGAAAGGGTGTCAGGCGTGTACTCCACTCACACAACTAATAATAGACATACATAAACAAATAAGTGCATATATAAAATATAATAAAATACATATATAAATACAAAATAATAAACTTACATAAAATATGTACTTCTATTCTTTTTTCTATTGTTACCGGGAACCACACGGCACGACAATTATTAAGTGATATGAAGTATCCCATAATAATGAATAAAATTTTTGTATTTGAATTTGTAACGGGCACTATAATGTATACTGATTTTAAAATCTTTTGTTTCAGACACCCAAATGTAAACATACAGTGATGTGACGAAATGTGACGTAATGGGATGGACAAAAGCGTGTGTTAGTAGTGACAACAAGATGGCGGGCGTCGTGAAATGGCGGCCAAGATGGCGCCGTGCCGCCATTTTGTTTGTGGCGTTGCTGCAAGTTGTCAACGGTGAGTTTGTTTTATTTTATTATCCACACTAATAATAAAGAGGAAAGATTTGTATTTTTGTATGTTTGTGTGGAATTAACTCAAAAACTACTGGTCCGATTTTGATAAAATTTGGCACAGATATAGAATAGACCTTCAAAAGTGACATAGGCATAAATTTGTTTTTACTCTTTGTTTATTTTAAAAAAAACACAAAGATATGTCCACCCGTGCGAAGCCGGGTGCGGGCCGCTAGTATACTATATGTTGCCCGCGACTCAAACAATGCGGAAACAGTGCGGAATTATATCGTAAATCTTCTTATTAGACTTCTTAAAACACATCTTTTAACGTCTTACATCGTACCACAGACTCCATATTCTACATATGAATCTCTTAATGTTGCCAGCGTTAAAATAAGCAAGAGGTCAGCTAACAAAAAAAGGATTTAAATAAAAAAAGGACAAAACAAAACTTCTCCCACATATACATACATACATACATAAAATCACGCCTCTTTCCCGGAGGGGTAGACAGAGAGTA
Source organism: Amyelois transitella (assembly GCF_032362555.1). Lineage (NCBI taxonomy): Eukaryota > Metazoa > Arthropoda > Insecta > Lepidoptera > Pyralidae > Amyelois > Amyelois transitella. The sequence continues at coordinate 4,878,110 of NC_083532.1, read as the reverse complement.
CCTCTTTACACATGCCACGATCTCTGCATACTTCCTTCACTTCATCCACATTCATAACTCTCTTCATGCAAGCTCGGCGGTTTTGGGTACTTTTGACCTGACCCTTTACCAGGACGTCCTTAATTTGATCAAGATACGTTCGTCTAGGTCTTCCCACTCCACACATATACATATACCTATTATTAAAATTTTATGTATAGTCAAACCATCAAATTTTCTAAGATGGCCGAGTCACTGAACCACTAAATACCGGGTTAATGGCCGGAGAACCTTGGTCCGTTCCGGTTGAAGTACCATGACGAGGCACGACACATCTTAGCACGATCTCTTCCTTGTCCGCGCCTTCTTTCCCGTAAAAATGGTATGAGAAATGTAATAATAGTGCCGTGTATTTCCAGGCACCAATACAAAAAAGAATAGAACCACTCCATCTCTTTCCCATGGATGTCGTAAAAGGCGACTAAGGGATAGGCTTACAAACTTGGGATTCTATTTTAGGCGATGGGCTAGCAACCTGTCACTATTTGAATATCATTTCTTTCATTAAGCCAAATAGCTGAACGTAGCCATTCAGTCTTTTCAAGACTGTTGGCTCTGTTTACCCCGCAAGGGATATAGACGTGACCATGTGTATGTATGTATGTAGAAATGTAATATTTGGGGTTCTGAAGTCGAATAGATGAAAAATTTCATTCTATTGTAATGCTGTAGCGAGAGCGATGATTCGGCTCGACCGCCACCAAAGGGAAGATCTTCCGCCAGGCTGGAGTGACGCCTGGGGAACCGCGCGACAGACGATGTTGTGTCGGAGGTTGTATTTATGCTCCAATCCGTGAGATCTTTGCTTGCACGATTTAGGTCTTTTGCTGTTTTTGTCAGCGTCGTCATTTCTACATACAAATAAACATACTTTCGCATTTGTGATATTAGCTCGGATCGGGACGAGTCGAGATGTCTACATCATATACATACATACATACATAAAATCACGCCTCTTTCCCGGAGCGGTAGGCAGAGACTACCTCTTTCCACTTGCCACGATCTCTGCACACTTCCATCGCTTCATCCACATTTCACATCCACATCCATTTTTCGGATACTTTTCTTGATCATATCATTAATTCAAATGTCAAGCACATCAGAACCACGAGGCGTATCAGTGAAAGTACGTCTGTCTGTCATTGTTCAGTTATGTCACCGTTTCGAAACGAACGGGGTTCGACTCCCGGTTACAAAACGTGTCATTATGTTGACTTCAAGAAGATGACTTCTATAAATAGATGGTATTTAGGTGGAATAAGTATATTATAAACTTTGTATTCTTCTTTTAGGCGATGTGCTAGCAACATGTCACTTTTTTTAATCTCAATTCTATTGTTAAGCTAGGTAGCTAGCAACTTATTGGTCGTCCATTACAGCAAGATTCACACACACAGTGCCGTGTGGTTCCCGGCACCATTACAAAAAAGAATAGGACCACTCCATCTCTTTCCCACGGATGTCGTAAAAGGCAACTAAGGGATAGGCTTATAAACTTGGGATTCCTCTTCTAGGCGATGGGCTAGCAACATGTCGCTTTTTTGAATCTCAATTCTATCGTTAAGCAAGCTGAACGTGGCCTTTCAGTCTTTTCAAGACTGTTGGCTCTGTCTACCCCGCAAGCTATAAAGACGTGATCATATGTATGTATGTATGTTTCCACACACAGGGCGTCATGGTGAAATGCCTGCGATCCCATGATGCCCTCAAAATGGCAAGGGCACACGGAGGGGTTTTAGTGGGTAGGCTGGTACATTAGGTGCCAGGAGTTCCACACTCTCCGGGGTGAAGACCCGGGAGGTTGTCCGTTAAAAGGATTTCATACATACATACATACATATAATCACATCTATATCCCTTGCGGGGTAGAGCCTACAGTCTTGTAAAGACTGATAGGCCACGTTCAGCTATTTGGCTATAAAAAGGATTTCCCCTTCGATAAAAAAAATGGCTACCACTGCGTCGTAAGAGCCGACGCTTACTCACGCGTGTTGTGTACTCAAAAACGAACTAACGGATAGACCCGAATACATAAACTTGTTTATTTGAATCCGAATTGTGTATTTGCTAAGAATGTTTGTGTCGTCATTCGTATATGTATGTTTTTTAAGGTAGACAATGTGCATTCGTCCACGATTCAGAGATCTATATTTGTAAATTGACGTCCTATGAAAATGCTGCAGTGTAGTTTGTTCCGCCGCTTCTTCTACACATGCTCTTTGGAAGCGGCAGTAGATATAATTAGATATAAGTGCTGTGACGTCAATAAGTGATACCTTGTTTTCAATTTTGTATCCGTTTATATTGTTAGCGTCACCTCACCACATCCCTGGTGAGGAGTCATTCATACATATGGTCACGTCTATGTCCCTTGCGGGGTAGACAGAGCCAACAGTCCTAAAAAAAAGACTGATTGGCCACATTCAGCTATTGGGCTTAATGATGGAAATGAGATTTAAATAGTGACAGCTGAACGTGGCCTATCACTCTTTGCGGGATTGATAGCTCTGTCTACCCCACAAGGGATATAGACGTGATTATACATATGTATGTATGTAACAAACAATTCGGCTCAATATAAAATTGTAACTAAGTAAATCAGAAATGGAAAGTCATCCGGTTGTCGTGACTCGTCGAAAGTAAATCACAAACACTATTTCTGGTCCGCGCGTTTGTTTATAATAAACTAGCTGACAGCCCACGACTATGTCCAATCCAATCGCATTCCTCTTTTTCCTCTTGGAATTAGTCCCGGTTGTGTCCTGGTCACTATTCTTTAGTGCCGGGAACCACACGGCACAAATTTTTTGTGTTTGTCTATTCTCATAATTTCTTCATTTTGATTATAAACGTGGCGACTAGTTTTCAAAATAGGATACGAGGTACTATCGCTTATTGTCGTCAACGTAACTTAAGTAATATTATATATACCACCTCTTCCAAAGCGCGTGTAGAAAAAGCGGCGTAACAACTACATTGCAACATTTTCAGTATCACAACAACATACATACATAAAATCACGCCTCTTTCCCGGAGGGGTAGGCAGAGACTACCTCTTTCCACTTGCCACGATCCCTGCATACTTCCCTTGCCTCATCCACATTCATAACTCACAACAATATCAATTATAAGATATATTTTTTTTCTGATTTCAGGTTACGAAGAAATGTACACAATATCGCATCTGTCGCCAAAGTCCTCAACAGACCAGCTGTCTTTGGATACGGTCCTGCAAACGAGTCAGATAGAAAACCTAGCATTTAGTATAGAACCTAGCGCCAAAATAGAAGGCATAGAAGATTTCTTACCAGATGATGTTATAAATGATGTAGAAAAAGAAAACCATTTGAGAGTAGAAAGATCAGCGGATCCAAACAGAGAATCAAGATCAATTAACATTGACGAGATACCATCGTCTAACAACGAAATTGACAACGAATTAGAGTTACACAACAAAAGGAAGTATTACGAAATACGTCCGACTAGAACCAATGATTATTTGAGAAGCAATGATGATATTATAATGTCCTCTGAGGGTTTTGGGGATAGACTGGAGTTTAGGTTTCCGGGGGAAGCGAAAAGGGTCCCGATAGCTCGAGCATTGCCGGTGCCGGGACCCAGGATCAAGCCTACTGCAGTGCAGCCGACGTTTGCGACGGCAACTTATAGAGAACAAGGCCGACAGAACACGGAAATTCAAAACATAATCACTGGCATTGTCAAACTTCTAAATGGAAATGTTAATGTACAAGCAAATTCTCAACTGTTAAACGGTAGGCCTGGTAGACCCATGGCTTCCAGAATAAATAACAGAGGCCCACCGAGAATCTCTGATGTACCACCTTTGCCTGAATTCGAGAAAGTTACTCCGCCAGCTCACGCTTATCACCCTACCAGGACACCGCCACCGTATCCTTTCGATAGACCACCTCATCAAGGTGTCAATTTGCCTGAGCAAATTGTACCACCTCTTAATCACAGACCAGGTATCTATAGACCTATGCCTCCATGGCAGAGACCTAGGCCAAGGCCGCCAATGAAGAGGCCTAATCCTGGTCTTCCTATGTACAAACCTACCTTACCTTTACCTCTAGATCTTCCCGAAGAAGACAAAAGGCCAGAGGGAGAGGCCGCTATTAACGAAAACGAGCATTCTGAAAACAACATTCATCACGAAGACACAGATCCTGAACCTGAGACTCAAGAAGATAAAATAACAACCATATCTGACACAACTACCTCAACGTCAACAACAACAGAAGCAACAACACCATCAACTGAAAAAACTACAACAGAGAAGACGACCACAGAAATTACAACATCAACGGAAAAGTCCACAACCACGACACAGAAACCTACCGAGAAACCAAAGACAACGACTGAAAAACCAAAAACTACAACTGAACGAGCAACAACAGAGAGAGTAGCAACAACGTCGACAACGGAAAAAGCTAAAACTGAAAAGCCGGTTAAAGTTGACAAAGAAAAGAAGATAAACACATTGGAAAAAGATAAGTTCGTTAAAGATAAATACAAAATTGTCGATGACAAGTCACAGAATAGGACCAAAAACGAGACTGCGGTAGAATCTATAATTGAATCGTCTATTTCTGAGAGTAAGCCGTCTGTTGCTTCATCCATTGCGGCGCCGACACCAACTGAAGGTTTGATATCGCACGCTCCAGTCGTCAATGTATCGGCTACACAGAATGATATTGCTTCATCGACAATAAACTCTCAACCATTACCACGTAAGTTTCAGTTTATTTACCTATCAATATTGGATCATTATTCGTACTAAAGTTATTATCACTTCCAAGACCTTAGCACTTACCACTAATTTCGAAGTTATTAAGTGTCTTCTTGTCTACATAATGTGGTGTAGCAGTTGACGCATTTTTTATAATCAGGAGGCCATTGGTTTACAAGTAACTGTGGACGAATTTTGAAGTCGCCCGGTTAGAATGCGAGGTTTGAATCTCACCTCGGAGAATAACTATTTTAAAAGTTATGTACATTAGTTTGAATACTCACTGATGTTCTTACGGTGACAGAAACATCGTGAGGAAACCTGCACATTCAGGCAACTGTATGTGTAGCCATGATCGATCCATTACGGGTAAGGTTTACCTGCAAAGGTTGCGGAGGTCAGACGGGAGTCGCTTCGTGTAATAACCTGACTCACCCAATCCAGGATCCATGGTTAAAGGCATACCCCGGCTCCTCTCCAGAGTGGTGAGGATGCAACCGGGACTAAAGCCAGGAGGAAGAAAGAGGATGTAGGCCATTGGTTCAAATTTCTTAGGGCTACACTACTATGATTCTTAATTCCCCAGGGCTTCTCTCCCATGGAATTTTTAGGAAAAAGGCTATATATATATTAGGTGCCGTGTGGTTCCCCGCACCAATAAAAAAAGAATAGGACCACTCCATCTCGTTCCAACGGATGTCGTAAAAGGCGACTAAAGGAAAGGCTTATATAATTACCTACTTGGGATTCTTATTTTAGGCGATGGGCTAGCAACCTGCCACTATATTAATCTCAATTCCATCATAAAGCCAAACGTAGCCTATCAGTCATTTCAAGACTGTTGGCTCTGTCTACCCCGCAAGGGATATAGACGTGATTATATGTATGTATGTATGTATATTAATTTACCTTTCAGCGTCCCAAGGTATACCTTACCAGCCGTACCGCCCTCGTCCAGGCATAGTTCTGGATGACCCAGACTTTAAACCCCACGGATCAAGGTACCGCCCCGAAGCATCAGTCATCACGGCCGCTGAGACCAGACTGCCAGGTTACGGGGAGATATTTGACGTGACCCTCACTGCTATCCAGGGGGAGAAGGGGTCGGGGGGGAAGAATATTGGTGAGTGAGATTGTTTTTGAATGTTTTTTTTGTGCCTTTAAATGGTTTTTTGCGCTGTTTCTTGTGCCAATATCTGTGCCGCGTGGTTCCCGACATTTCAGAATAGGTCAATCCATATCTTTCCCATGGATGTCGTATAAGGCTCCTAAAGGAATGGCTAATAGAATAGAATAGATTTATTTTCCAAATTCTATACAAGGTATCACTTATTGACGTCACATCACTTAAATCTAATTATAACTACTACCCCTTACAAAACGCATGTGTAAAAGGCGACTAAGGCTTATATACTTGAGATCCCTCTTTTACGCGACTATTTATACAATATCACTATTTGTATCTCAATTCCATCATCAAGCCATACATCAGAACGTGGCCTTCCAATCTTTTCAAGACTGTTACCTCTGTCTGCCCCGCGGGACACATAGACGTGATCATATATCAAGTTACGTCAACCCTTTCCATTCCCAGTACACATCGGTAACCGCCCAGCGGTTTCCGATCACGACGACATCATAGTGTCAGCGTCTGGAGAACAAGGGTTTGTGTCCATCGACGGGAAAAGGACATATCTGAACTTGTTCGACACCAGCGCCACGGCCAGCATCAGGCCGACCAAAGTGCAGAGCTTGCCGCAATCTGGTTAGTGCAAAAACTTCTTCTTTTTTGACATGACAACGTCTTATAATTAACTAGAGGCCGCCCGCGACTTCGTCCGCATGGAAACCCTATCAATCCCGCGGGAACTCTGGGATAAAAAGTAGCCTATGTGTTATTCTGGGTCTTCAGCTACCTACATACCAAATTTCATGGTAATCGGTTCAGTAGTTTTTGCGTGAAAGAGTAACAAACATCCATACAAACTTTCGCCTTTATAATAGTATAGTAGGATAGTAGGATTCTTATAAAATTTTGACTCATGCGGCGTTACCTCGCTCTGAGGCGTTCCATGTGAGGCTTGAAGTGCAAGCGAGAGCGCGTAACGAGCGACAAAGAGGCACAATCGGCCTTCGCGTTCGGCAGCGTTCGACATCCGTCTCTCTCCCACTTGAGTGAGCGATGCGTCTGCGCCGACAGTTACTATATTATAGTACATTTACATGTTTTGGTCGAGTATCAAGTGCAGTGAAAAGTGAATGTGGTGTATCAGTATTTTCTTAAGACGTTGTTACGTTCAACTATCGTTAGTAAAACGACTCTACAGACAGCCGATTTTTTTTTGAAGTTGCTTAATTAGTTGGAACCTGCTTTTTTTTTTGTTGTGGTTCCCGGCACCAATACAAAAAAGAATAGGACCACTCCATCTCTTTCCCATGGATGTCGTGAAAGGCGACCAAGGGATAGGCTTGTAAACTTGAGATACTTTTTTTGGCCGATGGGCTAGCAACCTGTCACTATTTGAATCTCAATTCCATCGTGAAGCCATACAGCTGAACGTGGCCTATCAGTCTTTACAAGACTGTTGGCCCTGTCTACCCCGCAAGGGATAAAGACTTGACTATATGCTATATGTATGTATGTTTTTTTTTGCTGTGAGTACCGTGTGGTTCCACGCACTTTAATAGAATTGGACCACTCCCATGTCTCACCCGTGGATGTAGTGAAAGGCGATTAATGGAATGCCGAATAAACTTTGGATTCTTCTTGCAGGTTAGCAATCCATTGTGAAGCCATACAGCTGAACGTGGCCTTGCAGTCTTTTCGAGACTCTTGGCTCTATCTACCCTGTAATATCTTCCAGTTAGGATTCTCTATATGTTTATTAAACTATTTTTTACGTCTTTCCAGCCCCACCACAAACCCCACCACCTCTAGGCCCAGCGTTGGGCACCGGCGTCGCGATCCCCACAGACGATGTCCCACAGCCGCCCAGAAGACCAGCGCCAGCCCACAGACCTAACACTGGGTATAGAAGACCCCAGCCTACGGTCAGGTAAGATCATAACTCCTTCCACCCAAAGGTTGACTGGAAGAGATTGCATTAGCGATAAGTCCGCCTTTGTACCCAGAAGGCTAGCGCAAGCCCACAGACCTAACCCTGGGTATAGAAGACCACAGCCAACAGTCAGGTAAGACCATCTGCCGTGGTATAACTAAAATGCCGTTATCTGACATCAGGATTTACACCTTTTTTACCAGTAAAATAAGAAAAAATAATCTCTTTCGATCTGTATATATACGACTTTTTGGTACCTTTAAGTCATAAATAGGCGTTCGCATTGATGAATGGCATCAGTTTAAATTTTTACCGCAGTTTTTGACGTTTTACTTAAAACAAGGATTTGGCAGATAACGGCATTTTAGTTATACCAGGGCAGCCATAACTCCTTCCACCCAAAGGTTGACTGGAAGAGATTGCATTAGCGATAAGTCTGCCTTTGTACTATCTTCATCTGTTTTATGTTGTTTTGTATGTTTTACTCTTACGGTGCAATACATACATACATATGGTCACGTCTATATCTGTTGCGGGGTAGACAGAGCCAATAGTGTTAAAAAGACTGAATGGCCACGTTCAGCTGTTTGGCTTAATGATAGAATTGAGATTCAAATAGTGACAGGTTGCTAGCCCATCGTCTAGAAAAGAATCCTAAGTTTATAAGGCGATTGCTTTGCAACCTGTAGTTACTTGTATCTCAATTCTATCGTAAAGCCAAACAGCTAAACGTGGGCTATCAGTCTCTTCAGGACTCTTGGCCCTGTCTTGCCCGCAAAATATATAGACGTGACTATATGTATGTATTCATATCAAATATAAAAAAAAAATATCTCGTTGTAACAGGATCGACACATGCATCGTTGGTGATGATTCCACTTGTGATCAGGCGCAGAATGAGATGTGCAGAACTGAAGCTGGTAAGTGATAGAATAGAATAGAATAGATTTATTTTCAAAATTGGATACAAGGTATCACTTATTGACGTCACATCACTTAAATCTAATTATAACTACTACCGCTTCCAAAGCGCATGTGTCTTCTACACAAGCGGCGGAACAAACTACACTGCAGCATTTTCATCGGATGTCAATTATTATATATATTATACATATTCTCGTTTGAGAAAGAACCTGTGGTGTGACCACGATCCTAGATTGTGAAGTCAGCTTTTTAATTTTCAATCAAAAAGTACATACATACATACATAAAATCACGCCTCTTTCACGGAGGGGCAGAGACCACCTCTTTCCACTTGCCACGATCTCTGCATATTTCCTTCGCTTCATCCACATTCATAACTCTCTTCATGCAAGCTCGGCGGTTTCGGGTACTTTTGACCTGACCCTTTACCAGGACGTCCTTAATTTGATCAAGATACGTTCGTCTAGGTCTTCCCACTCCGACCTTTCCCTCCACACTCTCCTTGTATTTCTGCTTAGTCAACCTGCTTTCATTCATCCTCTCCACATGACCGAACCACATCCACATGACATACATCTAATCTAATATATTTAAACGAGCAATTCTTGTATATATATAATCAGGATCTCGGAAACGGCTCCAACGATTTCCATGAAAGTTACAGATTAGGGGCTTTTCGGCTCAAGGAATCGATTTACCAAGGTCCTAGGTTCGAGAGAAGCTCGGTTCTCAAGATATATAAACATTTTAAAACACCGCGTTTTAAGAAACTATATCAACGCCATCTGTAGTAGACCGAGCAAAGCTCGGTCAACCAGGTACTTAGAGTAAAAGAAACAATTTTTTAACCCAAATTGTTTTTGGTCATCCCCAATGCCAGGTATATCTAGCTGCCAATGCCGCCCAGGGTTCTCTCGGCGTCTCCACCGCGACCCGTGCCGGAGGGTGGTGGCGCTACTCCTCAGTCTGAGGGTTGACAGGCTCTATGATAGGAAGGTGAGTTCATATTGAGTTGACGTGCCAGTAAATATAATTGTACGTAGAACACGTAGTAAACCAAACGGCATTAAGTCCGCCTTTTGTACATTTTTGTTTTTTGTGCAATAAAGTTTAAATAAATAAATAAATAAATAAATAAACGCTCAGCGAGGTCACTCACAATTTACCTTAGTTTATAAGCTGTTGATTAATCTATATACTAATATTATAAAGCTGAAGAATTTGTTTGCGCTAATCACAGGAACTACTGGTTAGAATAGAAAAAATATTTTTGAGTTGAATAGACCATTTATCGAGGAAGGCTTTAGGCTATATAACATCACGCTTCAACTATAAGGAGCGAGAAAATAATGGAAAATTAAAAAAAAAACGGGTAAAACATACGTATAATCTCGTCTATATCCCTTGCGGGGCAGACAGAGCCGACAGTCTTGAAAAGACTGATAGGCCACGTTCAGCTGTTTGGTTAAATACAATTTTAAAATTGAAATTCATATAGTGACAGGACGCTTAAAGATGAATCTCAAGTTTATAAACCTATTCCTTAGTCGCCTTTCACGACATCCATGGGAAGGAGATGAAGTTTTAATCTTTTTTTTCATTGTTGGCGGGAACAACACAGCACTTTTAGCTTTAAATAAAACTAAATCAATTATTTTATTTAAAAAGATTTGCGACCTATTAAAATCCTCATACTTAGTTAGTTATTTGAAAAGTGCTTTTTCTTCATTTTAAATAACGAATTTTGTATAATAATGTATTTTACAGGTGGTGTGGGACCCCAAGTTGTCAGACAAGGAGTCTGATCCGTACCAACAGCTAAGCTACGAAGCTATCAGAGCTGTAAGTGGTCAAAACTTTATACTTTTTACATACATACATACATATGGTCACGTCTATATCCCTTGCGGGGTAGACAGAGCCAACAGTCTTGAAAAGACTGAATGGCCACGTTCAGCTATTTGGCTTTATGATGGAATTGAGATTCAAATAGTGACAGGTTGCTAGCCCATCGCCTAAAAAAGAATCTCAAGTTTGTAAACCTATCCCTTAGTCGCCTTTTACGACATCCATGGGAAAGAGATTGAGTGGTCTTATCATTTTTTGTATTGGTGCCGGGAACCACACGGCACTTATTACTTTTTATTTATTAAATGCTCCACTTACAAACCAGGAAGGCGGACTGAAGTGAAGACTCACTATCACACAAACACATAATTTGTATGTACCTTATTCAAATAAGACACGTTAAGGTAGAATTTCAGGTCAATAGTACCTTAAACCGACGAATATTCATGAAAATTATGCGAATTAAAAGAAGTACGTATCTTGTTGTGTAAATTTTGGTGACAGCGGTGGGATAGCTTATTTCATATCCTGGCGTTTGTACCCGCTGTGTCATTACTAGGGTGGAGCTCAAGGTTCGTCTGATGACGATCCTGGAGTGGGCTAGTCTGGTAATATACGAAGCTACTGCCGCGTGCTCTACGCGGTCTTATAGGAAAACTTAAAATATAATAGATTTATTTTCAAAATTGGATACAAGGTATCACTTATTGACGTCACTAACACTTATTGACGTCACAACACTTACAAACATTTATTTATCTTGCTCTGGGCCAACGCCAATCTCCTGTTTGATTTCCTTCCACCCAAGGTTGACTGGAAGAGATTGCTTTAGCGATAAGTCCGCCTTTGTACCATCTAAGTATATCTGCTTTGTGTCGTTTTGTATGTTTTACTCTTATGGTGCAATAAAGAGTTTTATCTATCGATCTATCTAACATTGACTACCTCTGAGGCGCTGCGGTAGTGCGCTTGTGTGTAACACAGGGGGCCTCAGAAGAACTTTCTCTGATTGGCCTGGGTCTCGAATGTTTATTGCAGGGTGTAACAGAACAGTTCACCAAACGAGTCACCACTAACAAACAGCCTGGGGCCATGTGAGACCCTAAGAGTTAATTTTATTGTACCTTTCTGCGCATCACGCATTTTGACCAGGCATCTTACAGACTTACCATCGACGCTCTATATATGTTTATCTGTATAAATATTTATTACAAAATAAAGTATCGTTGAGTTAGAATCTCGTCTCGAACTCACTGCGAGGCTGACTCATTCTGTGTAATATATCCCGTATATTATTATTTATTTACCCGACTTTGATTATGGCAACACATTCAGTTGCTTGGATATGCGGTTGCGCTCATGAATTCAAATATTTATTACAAAATATAGTACCGTTGAGTTAGTATCACGTAATACAAGTCTCGAACTTACTTCAAGGCTAACTATCTGTTTAATATATAGAAGAATATTATGAGAGTGATCTATTCTTGACTTGACTTCCCCCACATTTTATAATTTAAAAATTCAAAATTCAAAATTTTTATTCATTATTATAGGATACTATTATATCGCTTAATAATTGTCGTATGGTTTAATAACTTGGTATACGTTTCTTATTTCCAGATCGACTCTGCGTTCTCAATGACCCCCTTCTCTGATGACTTCATGAGCGGCTCTGTCAACTCCATTCAGCGCGGTGACGAGAATCATCAAGAGGTGTTCGTTAATTACACCATCTTGGTAAGTTCGGTGTTTGTCCATTTAACTAGAGTACGTATGTGGCTTTGTTTGCGTGACACGAAAAATTTCCGGTGATTTAAAATAAAAAATACTCTCAAAATACAAACATACATATGGTCACGTCTATATCCCTTGCGGGGTAGACAGAGCCAACAGTCTTGAAAAGTCTGATAGGCCACGTTCAGCTATTTGGCTTAATGATAGAATTGAGATTCAAATAGTGACAGTGTGATAACCCATCGCCTAAAAAAGAATCTCAAGTTTGCAAGCCTATCCCTTATTCGCCTTTTACGACATCCATGGGAAGGAGATGAAGTGGTCCTATACTTTTTTGTATTGGTGCCGGGAACCACACGGCACTTCAAAAATACTAATAGGAAATCGGGATATCCTCTATAATTGCACCCCTAGAGAACTTATGGAATTTATTACTCTGTGGCACGGCGGCAAAACGGCCCGCGTTTCAATTGAATATGACGAGTTCTAAAAGTTTATTTGATTACAACTTGGTGCGGGCAAGTTTTCAAAATGCTTTACTTCTGTCATGCTTTTTTATATATTGAGAAGAAGAAGTCTTTTTTAGGCGATGGGCTAGCAACCTGTCACTATTTGAATCTCAATTTTATCTTACAGCCAAATAGCTGAACGTGGCCTATCAGTCTTTGCAAGACTGTTGGCTCTGTCTACCCCTCAAGGGATATAGACGTGATTATATGTATGTATGTATGTATGAGAAGAAGAAGAATATGCCATTGGCCTCATTGAATTATAGAAAGAAAAGGGATACTATCTATTATTTTACTGAAGTATAGCAAAAAATAGTATTGCCTCGGAGTGAACTTAAATACATACATACATATAATTACGGCTATATCCCTTGCGGGTTAGACAGAGCCAACAGTCTTGAAAAGCCAGATAGGCCACGTTCAGTTATTTAGCTTTATAGGATAGAATTGAAATTCATACATACATACATATGGTCACGTCTATATGTCTTGCGGGGTAGACAGAGCCAACAGTCTTGAAAAGACTTAATGGCCACGTTCAGCTATTGAAATTCAAATAGTGACAAATTGCTAGCCCATCGCCTTAAAGAAGAATCCCAAATTCGTAAGCCAATCCCTTAGTCGTCTTTTACGACATCCATGGGAAAGAGATGAAGTAGTTCTATTCTTTTTTCTATTGGTGCCGGAAACCACACGGAACTTAATGGCTTAACATACTTTAAAAGTATTATATTTGAGTAACTTTAAGGTTGTTTTGTTAGACATTGCTGTTAAGTTACACTTATACATATGCCAAATTATCTTTAAATAATTACTCCATCATCACCTTCAGCTTCAAGAAACCCCAGAAACCCAACGTCAGGCGATTGCTACAGACATACAAAAACACATTCTTGGCGTCATCAGAAGAAGATCGAACAACGTTGGCACTTCAGCTGTGTTTGTTGACACTCCAGCGGGCAGTGTGTTGCCATTACGAGGTTAGTTTAAAGGTTTTACAAAAAAAAAAAAAGTTCTCATAATTGAATCCCACCGCTGTCACCAAAAAAATATTTCCCAGGTGATGTTGTTCCTTTGCTTTGTTGATTGTTGTTTTTCTTTTCAATCAAGTTAGCATGGCAGTTTTGAGAAAAAATATGGTGAATTAAGGTGATTTTAAACGCGCATTTATGTTTTTTTTTAAATCATAATGAGATTCCCATTAGATGTCACGCGAAAAGAAATTCTAGCCGTAAGCAGAAGGTCTGACAACATTAGTACTTCAGTGGTGTTTGTGTACTCCAGCGGGCAGTGTGTTGTCATTACGAGGAAATTACGAGGAAAAAAAATGTGATAAATGATTGATTTTCAAAAGATTTCCACTATCTAATCCCACTGCTGTAATGTTACTCGTAAATGACCATTGCGAGTGTACTTACGATTATACACACACACACACACACATAATCACGTCTATATCCCTTGCGGAGTAGACAGAGTCAGCAGTCTTGAAAGATTGACAGGCAACGTTCAGCTGTTAGGTTTAATGATAGAATTGAGATTCAAATGATTATAATTTTATATTTGGTATTGAAGAAAATTTATAATAAATACTAATTTAGCATTGGAGATTTGCCAGAAATTATGATGAAACATATGTAATTGAAACGTATGTATCGTTGAATCCCACCGCTGTCACCATAAATAATTAAATGAACTTTCGAAGACAAACTGAAATATTACCAACCAGTTTCATATTGTCTCCAGTAATCTTAAGTTTGAGTAGATATACCACAAATAGATTTATATAATTTGCTTACAAGTTAATTTGTAATAAACTAAATTGTATTTTTCTTTTTATGTTAACAGATGTGGACGAGTGCGCGTCTTCCGACTTGAACGACTGTCACCAGCTGGCATTCTGTACCAACACGTGGGGTGGATTCAGGTGAGTCATTTTATCATTTTGAATGTAGCAGATTTATATTAAATTAATCGGCGTCTTGAGACTGCAGTGAATCAGGTGAGTCATTTTATCATTCTTAATGTAGCAGATGTATTTTAAATTAATCGGCGTCTAGAGGCTGCAGTGTAGTTTGTTCCGCCGCTTCTTCTACACATACGCTTTGGTAGTAGTATTTAAGTGATGTGACGTCAATAAGTGATACCTTGTATCCAATTTTGAAAATAAATCTATTCTAAGAAATCGATTAAAATATTATTTATTAGTGTCATTTTATAGTGGCAACTGTAAAATTTAATTTCGTTGTTTTATTTGAAACATCTGCTACATTTATTCTGAGAGGTGATCGTAATAACTTTTAGGATATTATTCGAAAATATATACGTAGATATTGGATTGATTTTATTAGTATTCTGTGATTAGGCTAATTTCAGAGTGACTTGTTTTCAAAGCGCCGTTCAAACCTTTGATGAGAGAGTCTTATGAAACTTTATGTTTTTCACGACATTGGGCTTAATTTTAGTGGCTTTCTCGACTGAGATTTGAAATTTCATTTAGATGGCAATATTAAAAATTGTGAAGATATCAAAAAACCGGCAGATCTACAGTTTAGTGACAGGTTGTTAGCGCATCGCCTAGAAGAGGAATCCCAAGTTTATAAGCCAATCACTTAGTCGCCTTTCACGACATCCACGAGAAAGATACCTATGGTGTGGTTCTATTTTATAATAATTACATTTTCATTAAAAAATGCAAAAATGTTTATTCATTATTATAGGATACTTCATATCGCTTAATAATAGTCAAATCTTTTGGTTTCACAACATTGGTTGACGTCAAATAAATTACTAAAACCTAAGTTTACTGCCGCTTCCAAGGCGTCAGTGCAGAAGAAGCGGTAACAAACTGCACTGCAGCATTTTCTTCAACAACGTCAACTTCACAACTATCCAAACTTAGAATAGAAATGTGGACGAGAGAATACATTGTTCAGATTTATTTATTTATATGAGATTTTAATAATTACTAAAAAATAAAGCAAACTTTTTTTATTCTAACATTTTCTCCATCAAAATTTTGTGAATTCGACATCTTCTTCAACAGATGCGCATGCCCAGACACGACGCTGGACGGGATGCCCCAAGGCCGCCCGGGGAGGGAGTGCCGCGCCTGCTCCCCCTCCCACTGCAACGAGAGGGGGGAGTGTCGGTACAGCAACAACCAGCCGTATTGCAGGTATATATAGTTTATAAATAAATATATACAGGGTGACATTTACAACAACTGCATCCTTTTAAACATAGACTATACCCATGCTTCTGAGCCGTTTGAGCCTATTTTTATTTAAATTAAACGTCATCATTTTCACATTTAAAAAACCCTCAAAAACTACGTCACACGCTTTATTAAAGACCAATACTACAAAAAGGAATTAAATCTAAACATGTAAATAAATGTCTGAAAAATAAATTTTTTTTTAGTATCAAGATGATATTATATTTAGGATCGTGGATTTTGATACTTTTTATTTTTTTCGTACATTCTGAAATATGAACCGATATTTTTCTTTTAACGTTTTTATATATCCTTTAGATGAGTACACTTACAGTTAAATTTATGCAGTTGAATTAAAAGTCATCCTGTATAGTCTCGTGAAAAAAACTTTTATTTTTATTTTTTGTTCCTTTTTAGTTGCTCGTCAGGATACTACGGCTCGACTTGCGAAGTTGACGGCGAAGTGGTGGGGGTGGCCGTGGGCGCCTCATTGGCTGCAGCTATCGTCATCGCGTTGACTTTGGCGTTCCTATTGTCTTGGAGGTGAGATCTGTTATACATACTTACATATGATCACGTCTTTATCCCTTACGGGGTAGACAGAGCCAAAAGTATTAAAAAGACTGAACGGCCACGTTCAGCTGTTTGGCTTAGTGATAGAATTGAGATATACATACATACATACATAAAATCACGCCTCTTTCCCGGAGGGGTAGGCAGATACTACCTCTTTCCACTTGCCACGATCTCTGAATACTTCCGTCGCTGTTCTGTTAATATTTTTCTAATTTATTTATTTACATACATACATATGGTCACGTCTATATCCCTCGCGGGGTAGACAGAGCCAACAGTATTGAAAAGACTGAACGGCCACGTTCAGCTGTTTGGCTTAATGATAGAATTGACATTCAAATAGTGACAGTAGGTTGCTAGCCCATCGTCTAAAAAAAGCAATCGCAATTTTATAAGCCTATCCCTTAGTCGCCTTTTACGACATCCATGGGAAAGAGATGGAGTGGTCCTATTCTTTTTGCCGTGTGGTTCCCGGCACCAATACAAAAAAGAATATGACCACGCGAGTGATTATATATGATATTTAACATTGTTCCAGTCGCAAATGGTCCCGGGAGCAGAAGGCCGCCGGCATGGGTTCCCCAGTGTTCAGCTACATGGCGGCCAGCACCATCAAAACCCCACCAGTGGGTCAGCCGCCTTATCAGGTAACCCGTTATTTTGTGCAGTCACGCGGCGGCCTCTGTGGCGCAGCGGTGGTGCGCTTGTCTGTGATGTAGGAGGTCCCGGGTTCGAATCCCGGTGAAGGCATGATTAGGAACGATTTTTGTCTGATTGGCTTGGGTCTTGGATGTTTATCTGTATTATTTATAATGAAATGTAGTATCGTTGAGTTGGTATATTGTTACACAAGTTTAGAACTTACCTCGAGGCGTTTTGAAAGTACATACTAATGAATATACTATATGTATAGATGTATGTATATGGACGGGGCACAAATAACACAGAATGATTTAAATCTGTTTGGAAGTAAGACAATTTCCCAATGTTATTAATATGTATGTATTTATTTATATTTCGTGTACTTACATGTGTCTTTACATGTATCCATTCATATCGCACAATTTTGTATTCTGACATGAGCGCCATCTATTAACAAAAACACTCGTAAACAGCACATACATTTTGTTTTTCGATTAGCGCCATCTATTGGCAAATTGTAATACAGATGGCAAAACAGCACATTTGTTTTGCCGATTAGCGCCATTTATTGTATTTATGTGAAAGTTGTTACCATGATTGAAATAAGTTCTACATACATTCATAAATAATCACGCCTCTTGTTTGTATGTTTGTTTGCAAATACTTTATTGTACATAACAAATTTTTCATATTACATTAAAAAAAAACATTAAAAAATAACAATACTCAATGGCGGACTAATCCCTATGAGGGATTTCTCCCTTAACCAGGTAACTCAAAAGAAACATATAAAGGTAAGGGATAGTAGCTACAGCTAGGTACGATGGTACTCTCTTTCTCGGATTGATAGGCAGAGACTACCGCTTTCGTGTGGCCGTTAGGTAAATAATTAAAATAAAAAAACATAAAAAAAGGTAAACTTTCTCTTATTCTAGATATCGTTGGAGGAGCGCATGCGCTGGGCGCAAATCGCAGAGGCTATGGCGCAGACCAATCACTACGCGGTAAGTTTATCAATATATGTCAATTTAAAAAAGTTACAATTATTTCAATTGTTTTAGTTATAAAGATTCGCTTGCTTATATTTTTTTTTTATACCAGTCACTATGCTATAAGTTTTAGGTATCTGAAAAAAAAAATTAACCAATTTCAAAAAAATTACAGTCAATTCATTTGCTATTTGTTATAAAGATTCGCTTGCTCGTATTTTTTTTTATATAATCAGAAAAAAATTACTAATTTTAATAAAAATTCAGTTAATTCATTTGCTATTTGTTATAAAGATTCGCTTGCTTGAATTTTTTTTTAATCAGAATAAATGGTCTCTGATCTACATTAAATTTTGATTCATAGCTTTCGACAAATGGACAATCAAACGATGTATTATCTCGTCCATATTTCTATTTCAAGTTTTGGTAATTGTGAAGTTGACGTTGTTGAAGAAAATGCTGCAGTGCAGTTTGTTACCGCTTCTTCTGCACTGACGCTTTGACGGAAGCGGCGCAGTAAACTTAGTTTTAAGTTATTTATTTGACGTCAACCAATGTTAAGATCTATTTATAACTAGAACCGCTTCCAAAGCGCACGTGTACAAGAAACGGCGGAACATACTACACTGCAGCATTTTCATCGCACATCAATTCACGAATATTGTTGAAATAATTGTATTGACAAATCAATTATGTATTTATTTATACACATATGTATATCCAGCAAGCTGAACCAGCTATGGCTACCAGACCTTCATCAGCTATGTTCGGGGGATACCCCACACTACCACCCGTTCCGATGCCCAGGTGATTATTACTTTTTTAATGTCAACAACAATGGCCGTCTGCCGTGTGGTTGCCGGCACCAATTAAAAAAAAAAGAATAGGACCTCTCCATCTCGTTCCCAATGGATGCCGTGAAAGGCGACTAAGGGATAGGCTTGTAAACTTGGGATTCTGCTTTTAGGCGATGGGCTAGCAACCTGTCACTGTTTTTGATCTCAATTCTATCGTTAAGCCAAACAGCTGACGTGGCCTATCAGTCTTTTGAAGGCTGTTGGCTCTGTCTACCCCGCAAGGGATATAGACGTGATTATATGTATGTATGATTAGTAGAGGTACTTTACTGACTCCGGGATAAAAAGTAGCCTATATGTTATTCCGGGTCTTCAGCTACCCACATGCCAAATTTGATCGTAATCGGTTTAGTAGGTTTCGCGTGAAAGAGTAACAAAGATCCTTACTGAGATCCTGACGTACTCACAAACTTTCGCATTTATAATATTAGTAAGATTTTTTCTATAATAGGTAATCCTGCCGTGCCGTTAGTGCCGTGTGGTTCCCGGCACCGATACAAAAAAGAATAGGACCACTTCATCTCTTCCCCATGGGTGTCGTAAAAGGCGACTAAGGGATAGGCTTACAAACTTGGGATTCTTTTTTAGGCGACGGGCTAGCAACCTGTCACTGTTTGAATCTCAATTCTATCATTAAGCCAAATAGCTGAACGTGGCCATTCAGTCTTTTCAAGGCTGTTGGCTCTGTCTACTCCGCAAGAGATATAGACGTGACCATATGTATGTATGTATGCATATTATGACCATATTTTGCCTACAGAATGGGCATTCATGGACATCACAATGGCACTCTGAACACTGTCGCATCCAGGGTCAATACAGTCGCGTCGCATCACAATTTGTATGGTAAGTTTAATCTATTCTATCATCAAACCATACAGCTGAACGTGGCCTATCGGCCTTTTCAAGACTTGGCTCTGTCTACCCCGCAAGAGATATAGTGTTACGTGATTCTATGTATGTATGTATGTATAAAATATGAAGTATTATTTTTAAATTTGTAATTTATGTACTTTTTTTGTTCAGTGGTGTATAGTACGAGTAGTTTCAGGATGTTTTTTTTTTTTAATTTGTCACTCAAGTCTTTTTTTATATATATATTATTCTAAGATACCTATAATTTTTATAAAAGTACTCTATTACTAGTTTTTATTTTTCTAAATGTCTGTCTTTCTGTCTGTCTGACTGTCACCAGGCTGTATCTAATAAACCGTGATTGCTAGAAATATTTTTTTTTACGAAATGTTTCTGTTACCGCAAATACTAAAAATTAAAAAATATATATAAATGGTAAGTGGTCCTATTCTTTTTTCCATTGGTGCCGGGAACCACACGGCACGGTAGAAAACTAAATGTTTAACCGTGTGGTTCCCGGCACCAATAAAAAAAGAATAGGACGACTCCATCGTTTTCCCATGGATGTCGTAAAATGCGACTAAGGGATAGGCTTATTACACTTGGGATTCTTCTTTTAGGCGATGGGCTAGCAACCTGTCACTATTTGAATCTCAATTCTATCATTAAGCCAAACAGCTGAGCGTGGCCTATCAGTCTTTTCAGGACTGTCGGCTCTGTCTACCCCGCAAGGGATATAGACGTGACCATATGTATGTATATATATATATTCTTGCAGGTTACACCAACCACATGGCGGCGGAATCCACCAGCTCGGAAGCATCAAGTCATGTGCAGGAAAGAGCTGATCTCCTTGTGCCGAGGCCCAAGTCTAGAGCTAGGAGTATGCATGTAAGTGGATATTTTAAAGGTAAAAAAAAATTCCGGAAATATCAAATTCTATTTATATATATAAATAAATATATAAATAGAATATAAGTAGTTTTAGTTTTAAATTAATTAGTTTGTAAGTATCTTTTTTCTTTCTTTTTATAAGTAGTTTTAGCTTTAGTTTTAATTTGATTTAATTATAATTTTTGAATATATATACACTAGAGGCCGCCCGCGACTTCGTCCGCATGGAAACCCTATCAATCCCGCGGGAACTCTGGGATAAAAAGTAGCCTATGTGTTATTCTGGGTCTTCAGCTACCTACATACCAAATTTCATGGTAATCGGTTCAGTAGTTTTTGCGTGAAAGAGTAACAAACATCCATACAAACTTTCGCCTTTATAATAGTATAGTAGGATATAAAATAGAATTTGATATTTCCGGAATTGCATGTAAGTGGATATTTTGAAGTAAAATCAATATATTTCCAGAAATATAAAATAAATATATATCTACCTATATACTAATATTATAAAGCTGAAGAGTTTGTGTGTTTGGACGCACTAATCTAAGGAATTACTGGTTCGAATTGAAAAATTAAAATTTTTGAGATACTTACTGATATAATATCAGTAAGTACCTATCTCAAAAATTTTTGATATCATAAAGCTTAAGAGTTTGTTTGTTTGTTTGGACGCGCTAATCTAAGGAATTACTGGTTCGAATTGAAAAATTATTTTTGTGTTGAATTTACCATTTATCGAGGAAGGCTATAGGCTATATTAAATCACACTGCAAATATTAAGAGCGAAGAAATAATGGA
Source organism: Amyelois transitella (assembly GCF_032362555.1). NCBI lineage: Eukaryota > Metazoa > Arthropoda > Insecta > Lepidoptera > Pyralidae > Amyelois > Amyelois transitella. The sequence goes on along the minus strand of NC_083532.1, from coordinate 4,856,413 downwards.
AAATGTGAAAAAAAAAACGGGGAAAATTATTCATCCTTGAGGGTTGATCAATGATGTTTTTTCAAGACCGTTGGCTCTGTCTACCCCGCAAGGGATATAGACGTGATTATATGATCGGCCTCTGTGGCGCAGCAGTTGTCCCGGGTTCGAATTTCGTTCGAAATGCAATCTGTCCCTTGTATATTTATGTATGTATATGTTTGTATATTTCGCCAGAACCAAACGGGAATCTACTACGACGTGGACTATGAGAACGCACCAGAAGCTATATACGGAACTAAAGGTATACCCCTGTCTACGTACACGTTGACTAAGGGACCGCCGTACTACAGGTCATAGTATATGTAAGTGTTGGTGGTCTGATTTTTTATGTCATAATAATTATATGTATGTATATGATATGGTGCTGGGTATAAGAATATAATTTATATAAAAATGTATGCCGTGTGATTTCAGGCAGTTTAGAATTGAACAACTCCATATTTTTCACCATGGATGTCGTAAAAGGCGACTAAGGGATAGGCTTATAAAGGAAGGATTCTTCTTATAGGCGATAGGCTTGCAACCTGTCACTGTTTGAATCTCAATTCCAATATGAAGCCGTACGGCTTATTGTGGCCTTTCAGTCTTAGAGCCTGTAAGCTCTGTCTACCCCGCAAGGGATATAGACGAGACTATATGTATGTATACAGGGATTTAATTGATATGAGGTTGATACCTTTCGATTCGTCAAATCATATACTACCACATATAATATATTAATATCTCATTTATTATTTGTATAAAATTTTGTTAAAAATATCCCCCAGCACCCAGCACCAACCTTTCTATAAAATAACGAAATCTATATTTGTACATAAGACTGCTTTCAACGATATAATGTGATTATAATAATGTAGATATTAATAAAGAATTATTATTTAATAAGTTGTTCACATAATTGTATTTTTAATAAGTCAAAATATTATAAAAATATTAAAAATGTAAAATTAATCAATTGGAAATTTACAATTGTTTTAATTATAATTATTAATTATTATTAGCGCTAAAATATATATATTTTTTTGTTATTAAATAATATGAGTAAAAAAAATACTTGTGCATTGTAAATATTATAACTTTAAGTAGATATATCAATATAATTATTTTTTATACATATAATCATTATAGAAAATATATAACTTTTTTTATTCTCCCGACCATCAACACGTAAATATGACAGTTTTTTTTTCTTTTCAAACCCAGTTTTTTTTTAAATAATAAATTGATATAATCATAGTCATTTATTTTAGTATTGTAAAATGTAAATGTATTGTAATAATTGTGCATTTAGATAGTTTAGAAAATTTTGATGAATAGATTTTCTCAAAATGTTCATGAACCACGATAAAATAATTATGAAAAAAAATATATTAAGAATTTGTTAAATTATTGCATTATTGTTAATTTTATTTATATGCATAGAAATAAAATTATATTTATAACACATTTTATTTGGTATTTTTTGTTTATTCTTGATAATAGTTATAAATACATACATACATAAAATCACGCCTCTTTCCCGGAGGGGTAGGCAGAGACTACATCTTTCCACTTGTCACGATCTCTGCACACTTCCTTCGCTTCATCCACATTCATAACACTCTTCATACAAGCTCGGCGGTTTCGGGTACTCTTGACCTGACCCTTTACCAGGACGTCCTTAATTTGATCAAGATAGTTATAAATAAATAAAATAATAACAATTATGATTATAACTCAATTCTATCATTAAGCCAAACAGTTGAATGTGGCCCATCAGTCTGTTCAAGACTGTTATAATAGGACAATCCATCTCTTTCTCTTACCGTAAAAGGCGACTAAAGGATAGCGATGGGTTTGATGGTCTGGTTTTTAGAGATGGCAACCTGTCACTATTTGAATCGCAATTCTATTATTAAGCCAAACAGCTGAACGTGGCATATCAGTCTTTTCAAAACTGTCGTCTGTGTCTACCCCGCAAGGGATATAGACGTGATGATATGTATTGTACGGCTTTTTTATTTACGCCAAATCACACACTTCGGGAAGTAAAATAAAATGGTTTAAAAAAAATCTTTATTAATAATACCGTAAATGCAAATGAGATAGTGAATATTTATTACCACCAAATTAAAACTTAAATTATAAATGCAACTGGTCGTATTAATAATATTAATAAATATTTTCTTAGTGAAAATTAAACATTATTCCTTAAACCAAAATCTAAAGTTATGGCATTTTGATAATATGATAAAGTGATCGTATTTAAAACAAGTAACATGAAATAATTTTAAATTTTCTTTTTTGCACATATTTTATTATTTTTTTTATAAATGCATTGGCAATTAATTATAGAAATAATTTAATTTAATTAATAGGTATCATCCTGTTTATCTTGTTAAGAAAATAACATTTTTATTCTCTCATCATGTAAAACATAATTTCATTTTATGTTACAAAAATTAATTGACAAAAATAGTTTTTTTTTTTTTTTAATTTAAATACTACTTAAAACAGTATTCATCTATTAAAACTAATATTGGAGTCGTTCAAATATTCATACTTATTACTATTCATAGACTAAATTCTAATTAAAACTATTCTGCGGTCATTCAAAAATTTGACACTCTCAGGTAACAATTGTTTAGCACATTATAATTGAACCTGTAGCCTGCCTCGGGGATGTCGTCGGTGACCAGGTTGTCGCTGTTGAAGTGAACGTAGAGGGGGCCGGGGGGCGTCGCTGGGGGATGAACGAAATAAGTTTAGAATGCTACTAACCATTCTTAAATAACACGATAGAATTCCAGACACATAGATCTTAAATGCCGTGTAGTTTCCGGCACCAATAGAAAATAAGATTAGGACTACTCTGTTCTTTCCCACGGATGTCGTGAAAGGCGACTAAATATTGGCTTATAAACTTGGGATTCTTCATTTAGGCGATCGGCTAGCAACCTGTCACTATTTGAATCTCAATTCTATCATTAAGCTTAAAAGCTGAACGTGGCCTTTCAGTCTTTTCAAAACTGTTGGCTCTGTCTACCCCGCAAGGGATATAGATGTGATGATATGTATGTAGATCTTTAATTGTTTGTAGACACAAGGCCATGGCGTGCAAATGTTTAAATAACCAGGTACCTACCATTTTCCCCCGGATAAGTAAAAAACTTCTTAATATCCTGTCTAAGTGGATATCATCACATATTTCAGTAAACAAAATTTTATTTTTTACTGGTTTTGGCTGAAAGATCAGCCTGTATTAAATTTTTTTTTTAAATATACACAAAGAAGTCATACGAAGTATTGACGGTGGCAGCGGTGGGATTCAAAAAAGTATATTATTATGTACTTGCAATTAATTAAAGCTTCTTGACAAAAAAATAGATATTAACAATGATTTTTTAAATCCCTTTTTGTGTTGATTCCCTTTTCCATTTCATGCCCCTGATTTTCAAAAACAAAAAATGTTTCTTTACCCTATATGCCATAATCATATGAATTGATAGCTAAAAAGACTTACACGCAATGATCTGGTTCGAAGCGCTTCCACCGCAGAATTTGGATCCCCTGAGGCCGTCAGCCGTCTCCGCCTCAGGAATGAAGAGGTAGTCTTCCGACTGGGCCGCACCCTGGGTCACTGGGTTGATCTGACAGTCCGTATCCAGATATAGGTTCTCGTCCGAACGGTACGCCATCTCGAAGCTGGCTGATGTGAATCTGGTGGAGAATATATTGGAAAGTTATTTACATACATATGGTCACGTCTATATCCCTTGCGGGGTAGACAGGGCCAACAGTCTTGAAAAGACTGAATGGCCACGTTCAGCTGTTTGGCTTCATGATAGAATTGAGATTCAAATAGTGACAGGTTGCTAACCCAACGCCTAATAAAGAATCCCAAGTTTTGTAAGCCTATCCCTTAGTCGCCTTTTACGACATCCATGGTAAAGTGATGGAGTGGGCCTATTCTTTTTTGTATTGGTGCCACACGGCACTGCCGGGAACCACATGGAACAAAGTTAGTTATATGGGGAATATAATTAGTGTCAGGTTTGGTTCTCGGGTTAAGAATAGGTCTACCTAACGTTCTTACCTTAGAGGTGGCTATATAATTACTTTCACCAAGTGCAAATAATCATGGCATTCCAATTTGGATTAGTGAATCCAATTGAAAATCTATAGTGAAACCAGTTGAAGCGTGCTGGGCCCATAACTCGTGACAACTCTGACAGCCTCTGTGGCGCAGTGGTAGTACGCTTGTCTGTGACACCGGAGGTCCCGGGTTCGAATCCCGGCCAGGGCATGATGAGAAACGAACTCTCTCTGATTGGCCTGGGTCTTGGATGTTTATCTATATAAGTATTGTATTTATTACAATATGGTATCGTTGAGTTTTGTATCTCGTAACACAAGTCTCGAACTTACTTCGAGGCTTACTCAATCTGTGTAATTTGTCCCGTATATATTTATTTATTTATAACTAATTACATTAGGTATTAATCGGAAATACATCTTATACGAGGGATCCTTTCCTCCTGGCTTTAGTCCCGGTCGCATCCTCACCACTCTGGAGAGGAGCCCGGGGTGCGCCTTTGACAATGGATTCTAGATTGGGTGAGTCAGGTTTCCACACGAAGCGACACCCGTCTGACCTCCGCAACCTTTACAGGGGAACCTAACCCGTATTGGATCGATCATGGTTACACATCCAGTTGCCTGAATGTGCAGGTTTCCTCACGATTTTTGATTTTTTGCCAGGAACAATAGGTACTTTATTCTCTGGGTACTTACTTGATACCACAAACATCAGGAGTCCTCTTGAAGCAGGTCGCGTAAGCCAGATTAGCGATGTAGGGACCAGCTCCCCTGTTGTAATTGAAGGACTCGAACGCCCCGGATCTGTCTGGGTAATACTGGAGGCAGCCGGGGGGTGCTGGTAAAGGTTTAACATTTACAGATAAAGAAAGTGATAGATTAAAAGTGATAAATCTTAGTAGTCATATCAAATCATGAGAAAAAAACCTAATCTATATCTACTACTACATATGTACATACATACATATGGTCACGTCTATATCCCTTGCGGGGTAGACAGAGCCAACAGTCTCGTAAAGACTTATAGGCCACGTTCAGCTATTTGGCTTAATGAACCAATAGAAAAAAGAATGGGACCACTCCATCTCTTTCCCATGGATGTCGTGAAAGGCGACTAAGGGATAGGCTTACATACTTATGATTCTTTTTAGGCGATGGGTTAGCAACCTGCCAATATTTGAATCTCAATTTTATCAAAAAGCCAAACAGCTGAACGTGGCCATTCAGTCTTCAAGACTGTTGGCTCTGTGTACCCCGTAAGGGATATAGACGTGAAGATATAAATGTATGTATGTATGTATATCTACTACTATGTACTTACCAATAAGATATTCGTCTCTGTCAGCAGTGGAGGTGAGTGGAGTTGAAGGTAGGGAAGACGTGATAGCTTCCAAGATGCCGTCACGGTATTTTCTGCAAAAATAAATTAATTTTCTCAATTTTATTATTAAGCTAAATAGCTGAACGTGGCCATTCAGTCTTTTCAAGACTTTTGGCTCTGTCTACCCCGCAAGGGATATAGACGTAACCATATGTATGTATGTATAAATTAATTTTCAGGTCTTTATCTTCAACAGAAATTTATCTTTGCCGGGACACAATCGTAGAAATATCAGAACGATGTTGATACAGTTAATACAAACATATAATCACGTCTATATCCCTTGCGGGGCAGGCAGAGTCAACAGTCTTGAAAAGACTGAAAGGTCACGATCTGCTTTTCGGCTTAATGATAGAATTGAAATGCAAATAGTGACAGGTTGCAAGCCCATCGTTTAAAAAAAGAATCCCAAGTTTTTAAGCCTATCTATTTGATTAAATCTTTACTATAATATTATAAAGCTTAAGAGTTTGTATGTTTGTTTGAACGCGCTAATCTCAAGAACTACTGGTCCGAATTGAAAAATTATTTTTGCGTCGAATAGACCATATATCGAGGAAGGCTTTAGGCTATATAAAATCACGCTGCAACTATAAGGAACAAAGAAAAAATTAAAGGTGAAAATTATTCATCCTTAAGGGATCAATGATGCCCAAAATAACTAAACCACGCGGCCGGCGTCGCGGGCACAGCTAGTTTCTTATAATCTCTGAAGACTGAATAATCGAAAACTTACCCTAAAGTATTGAAGCATTCCAATTGGGTGACTTTGATCTTCCACGTGGCCTGGGGGAGGTTCGGCTGCGTGTTCCTGTCAGCGATCTTGAAGTTGAGCCGGATCGAGCGGCTATTGGTGGACGCATTCACTCGGACGTACACTGTGTGAAGATTTACATCACATCACATACATATAATCACGTCTATATCCCTTGCGGGGTAGACAGAGCCAACAGTCTTGAAAAGACTGATAGGCCACGTTCAGCTATTTGGGTTTATGATAGAATTTAGGTTCAAATAGTGACAGGTTGCTAGCCCATCGCCTAAAAGAAGAGTCCCAAGTTTATAAGCCTACCCCTTAGTCGCCTTTTACGATCCATGGGAGAGAGATGGAGTGGTCCTATTCTTTTTTCTGTTGGTGCCGGGAATCACACGGCACATTATCATGAAGATTAACATTGATTTATATATCAGGGATTTTGGTTTATTCAGGCCCCACCGGTACAGGGCGCGAAGAAGTAGGAACAGGAGCTCGTTCACCAGGTTCCACAATGTACCAGGGCGCTTCACGCCGAGATAGGCCCTTAAGGCAAGATAGGTTAGCCAAGATAGAACCCTTAAAGTTGAGCATTGCATCCGCTCGCGAGTTTGCATTGCTCACAAAAAAATATCAAAATTTTTATTCATTATTATAGGATACTACATATCGTTTAATAATTGTCGAAACGTTTGGTTTCACAACATTGGTTGACGTCAAATAAATTACTTAAAACTAAGTTTCATGCAAGCGTCAGTGCAGAAGAAGCGGTAACAACTGCACCGCAGCATTTGCTCAAAGGCAAAGTCCAAGGCCGAGGTTCGTTCCCCCTGGAAGCCCCTTGCGCGGTTTTGCCGAAAAGGCTGTTGGAGGAGCGTCAAGGCCTCCCCTAAAACTGTCCTGCTGTAATAGTAAATGCCCTTAAGACAAACTATGTTGTCATAGTCCAAAAAAAGGTTAATTGCATCAAGGAAAGTTCACGAGCGAGGGTGCGGATCTATACCAATTGGGAGACTCTTGCGCATATTGTGTTGTCGTCGTGTCAAAGTATAGAAAATACTGTTTTATATTTGGACATAATATTTGGATGAGGCTAAAAGTTTCTAGAAATGTAATCACTTACAAGTCAGTTGATAGATGATTGTGGACACTATTTTTCATTTTGTAGGTATTCATTAAGCCTTACAGCTGAACCTGGCTCTGTCTACCCCTGAAGGTATAAGGACGTGTTAATATTTACGCATATTCAGCAGTACCTCTTTGTGTCTGTGATGATGTTATCACACAAGTCTACTTTAAACTCTTTTGAGAGAAGTAAAAATAAACTTTAAAACTCACAGTGTTGGCCATTATTGTCCCCACACAAAGCCGGGAAGAACTCAGAATTGGCCTGGAGGTTCGTGATCTGGAAGATGTCGTTCCTGCAGGTGTACCCTGGACGCTGGGTCACGTTCTCCACTGGATCCACCTGGGTAAAGATGATTGAAGTAAAATAAAAAGATCATTAACCTCCGATCGTCGTTAACCCGAAACCGCCGAGCTTGCATGAAGAGAGTTATGTATGTGGATGAAGCGAAGGAAGTATGCAGAGATCGTGGCATGTGGAAATAGGTAGTCTCTGTCTACCCCTCCGGGAAAGACGCGTGATTTTTATGTATGTATGTATGTAAAAAGATCGTTGCCATTGATCGTGCCGTGTGGTTCCGACATCCATGGGAAAGAATAGGACCACTCTATCTCTTTCCCATGGATGTCGTAAAAGGCGACTAAGGGATAGGCTTACAAACTTGGGATTCTTTTTAGGCGATGGGCTAGCGACCTGTCACTATTTGAATCTCAATTCTATCGTTAAGCTTAACAGCTGAACGTGGCCTATCAGTCTTTTCAAGACTGTTGCCACTGTCTACCCCGCAAGGGTTTATGTATGTATGTATACTGTATGTGGATGAAGCGAAGGAAGTATGCAGAGATCGTGGCAAGTGGAAAGAGGTAGTCTCTGCCTACCCTTCCGGGAAAGAGGCGTGATTTTATGCATGTAGGTATACTCACAGTGGTAGGCGGCGCCAGGTTGAATGTCTCGAAGTCAATCCTCATCTGGCACACGTTGTTGTTATTGATTTCAACGTTGTACGAGCATTCCAAACCAGAAGACTCCTTGTTGAGAGGTGGGTTAATGAACATGGCCACTTTTGTGTTGGTTCTCACGTCGCAAGCGTTTACTGTGGGGTCAGAGATTATATGTATAAATAAATAAATATATACGGGACAAATTACACTGATTGAGTTAGCCTCGAAGGAAGTTCGAGACTTGTGTTACGAGTTACTAACTCAACGATACTATATTTTATTGATAAATACATATATAGATAAACATCCAAGACCCAGGCCAATCAGAGAAAGTTCGTTTCTCATCATGCCCTCGCCGGGATTCGAACCCGGGACCTCCGGTGACACAGACAAGCGCACTACCGCTGCGCCACAGAGGCCGTCATATGTTGTTTTATTAATGGGCACAGTCAACCGCCCCGTGTGGATTTCCAGCACTTTAGATTAGAACATGTCACTATTTGAATCTCAATTATATCGTTAATGCCAAACAGCTGAATGTGGTCTTTCGGTCTTTTGACGACTGTTGGCTCTGTCTATCCCGCGAGGGATATAGACGTGACTTTTACCCGCAGCTTCGCCCGCGTGAATTTAAAGACATCTACAAAAAGGGACAAATTTAATAAAATCTACAAAAATGGACCACCAAACAACCGCCAAAATGCAACAAATTGAACGCCACCTACAAAAAAAGCGACGAATTTAGCGCTACTTATATAAAAGTAGAGGTTTTTCGCAATAAATCCCACGGGAACTATAGTTTTTACCTGGATAAAAGGTGCGCTATATCCTTCTCCAGACTTTTAATAATACATCTATCTATACTATTATTATAAAGCTGAAGAGTTTGTTTGTTTATTTGAACGCGGTAATCTCAGGAACTGGTTCGAATCGAAAAATTCTTTTTGCGTTGAATAGACCATTTATCGAGGAAGGCTTTAGGCTATATAACATCACGCTGCAACTATAAGAAGCAAAGAAATAATGGAAAATGTATAAAAACGCAGGGAAAATTATTCATCCTTGAGGGCTTCAATGACGCCCAAAATTACTATTCCACGCGAACGAAGTCGCGGGCACAGCTGGTACATAATATTTCAAAAACAAATTAATTCAATAGTTTGTTAGTTTTTTTTCCTTCATTTCACAAACAAACTCACTTTCGCATTTATGAAATCAGTACAGTACCTAGTAAGTAGTAGTTATACATACATAAAAATCACGCCTCTGTCCCGGAGGGGTAGGCAGAGACTACCTCTTTCCACTTGCCACGATCTCTGCATACTTCCTTCGCTTCATCCACATTCATAACTCTCTTCATGCAAGCTCGGTGGTTTCGGGTACTTTTTAGCTGACCCTTTACCAGGACGTCCTTAATTTGATCAAGATACGTTCGTCTAGGTCTTCCCACTCCGACCTTTCCCTCCACACTCTCCTTGTATATCTGCTTAGTCAACCTGCTTTCATTCACCCTCTCCACATGACCGAAACATCTTAGTAGTTATAATTAGATTTAAATGATGTGACGTCAATAAGTGATACCTTGTATCCAATTTTGAAAATAAATCTATTCTATTCTAGTACCGACGTAACATTATTACAAGTATTCAATACTCACAAGAGCAACATGTAGCGAAAACACCACAAAACCCAATTGCCTTCCCGCCCTGGGTATTACACTGATTACGGGATAGGCAGACGCCACCTGTAGTCCTGTCAGAGCCTAGACATTGTTCCCCGTTGCCAACTGTAAAAATGCTGCCGGGGCCAGCTTGCCTTGGCGCTAAAAGAAAAAAAAATCAGTAAAGTTGTGCCGTGTGGTTCCCGGCACCTATAATTGTAGTGTGGTTCCTGACACCAATACGAAAAAGGAATAGTACCGATCAATCTCTTTCTCTTCTTGTGAAAGTTGAGTAAGGTATAGCCTTATAAACTGGGATTCTTTTTTTCTAGGCGATTGGCTATTCTATCATTAATCCAAATAGCTGAACGTGGCATATCAGTCTCTTCAAGACTGTTCGCTCTGTCTAACCCGCAAGGGATATAGACGTGACTATATGAATGAATGAATCTTGTGTAGAATGTATAGTATTTGAATTCTGTCTAAAGAATATACTTTAGCTGCTCATTGAAAAATCAGCACATAATGTAGGTATAGTGTGTCATCACATAAATGGTATTTTGGGATTCGAACCCACCAACTTTGTCGAATCACAGATACTCACTTCTATGCGCAGAAGCCGAACAGTAGTGCACCGCTATTGCCAGAACAATAAATTTTATTAATTGCGACGCCATCTTGAATCTGTAAATAAAAAACATTAACTTTTCAATAAATATAATAATTAAAAATATTATAATTTCGTTTGTAGTTCCCGCCGTGTGTTGGCAACTATAGAAAAAAGAATAGGACTGCTTTATCTCCTTCCCATGGATGTCGTAAAAGGCGACTAAGGGGTATGTTCATGAACTTGGGATTCTTCTTTTAGGCGATGAGCTAGCAACCTCTCACTATTTGAATCTCAATTCTATCATTAGGCCAAACAGCTGAACGTGGCCTTTCAAGACTGCTGTCTCTGTCTACCCCGCAAGGGATATAGACGTGGTTATGTGAATGAATGTATGTATGTATGTATGTATGAATGTCCGTACGTTTATAAGTTTATTGATCTAACGAAAACATCTATGGGGAAATGATTACTCAAACCGCTTGTAAAACTGGTTGGCCGGTCATCGGCATTAGCGGGCCACTATTTCTCAATCAATATTATCATAATATTCTAGTTTTTCGTTACTATTTTATCTATGTATATGTTAAACGAATTTGATAATTTTTTTGACGGTAACGGTACGTAAGTAGTTTTTTTTTTCACGAATCGATGATCGAATTAAATTTTTGTTTTTAATACAATTTTGTTTTTGTGCCGGTGACGGGAACCACACGGCACATAGGTACATTGTATACATGTGCCGTGTGGTTCCCGGACCTGAATATTATACATCTATACTAATATTATAAAGCTGAAGAGTTTGTTTGTTTGTTTCGCGCTAATCTCAGGAACTACTGGTTCGAATTGAAAAATTATTTTTGTGTTGAATAGACCATTTATCGAGGAAGGCTATAGGCTATATTAAATCACACTGCAAATATTAAGAGCGAAGAAATAATGGAAAATGTGAAAAAAACGGGGAAAATTATTCACCCTTCAATGATGCCCAAAATAACTATTCCACGCGGACGGAGTCGCGGGCACAGCTAGTGTATAATATATGTTTGTAAGTTAAAGGGTAATAAACTTGAGAAACTAATTTTGGGCGATGGATAAGCTATCTGAATTGAGTTTCAAATAGTGAGCTAACATTACATATTTGGACTAGCTGTGCCCGCGACTTATTTTGGGCATCATTGAAGCCCTCAAGGATGATTTACCCCGTTTTTTTCACATTTTCCATTATTTCTTCGCTCCTTATAGTTGCAGCGTGATGTTATATAGCCTAAAGTCTTCCTCGGTAAATGGTTTATTCAACACAAAAAGAAGTTTTCGATTCGAACCAGTTGTTCCTGAGATTAGCGCGTTCAAACAAACAAACCTTTTACGAAGACTTTTACGAAGTAAAAAATGTATAATCACACCTATTTCCCGTAAGGGGTAGTCAGAGACTACACCTTTTCACTTGTAGGTATAAGTAAGTAGAGTCATTCGGGGTAAGCGAGCGCAGTGGGTAAGTGAGCGCAATGCTTATAACCCCCGAACAGAGAGCGGGGGATGCGTCGTTTGTTCGGACAAATCAGGGACCGCCCGCGTGCCGGCTAGTCGCGACGAGTCACTGGAGCGTGCGGCGGACGAACAAATTATTTTTCGTATAAATAAATATTTGTTGTAAGCTTTTGCAGTTTTTTACCTGACGGAAAACAGTGTGGTATCCACATTATTGGATTCAAAACGGTAAGTCGTTTTTAATATGATTTAGTATATATTTGTGGTCTATTTATTATAAAAGTTTTAAGGTTAGAATTGTATCCAGTTTGTATCATGATCATTAATTTTAAATTGCGTACTACGGGGAAAGTGTGCGCGGGTAAGTGTGCGCATGCGCACGCTTCTCTTCTGTCTAACCATAATAAGTTTTTCTGTTTTGCAGGACCTCCTACAACGCCTCGAAATTATAAACGAAAAAATCCTGATCTTATGCCAGTAACCGAAGAGCAAATCACAAGCACTGCATACGAAAGAGGAGTGTTTGTCTGCGATAATTGTGCTGATATTTCTTAAAAGAACATGTTTAAGATTTTAATAGACATTATTGTTAAAATATAGATGATGATTCTTAGAATTATTGCAAAAATGATTGGATTGTTTTTGATACGAGTTTGTTTTTTTTATTTGTTACTAAGAGAAAACGTTGATCTCATAAAGTTAATCTTAAATATCTTAGTACTGAAAATGTTATAAGATTTTTTTTGTCGGGACTAAAAGTCTAAAAATGTTTGTTTTTTATTTCATTGTTTAGTACTGTTGATGATCATAATAAATAAAAATATATCTAACCTGAAAGATGTGTTTATTTCGATTGTAGCAAACAATTCGCTTACTTACCCCGTATGCGTATACTTACCCCGTAAGGATGCGCACAGTTACCCGCAACGCGGGTCAAGTGGACGCATCTCGATTTATATACAAAAAATGCTTATATAAAAAAAGTTATCACGATTTTCGGTCTTGTTTATATTTCAAGTAAGAGACTATTAAATGGTCTATCTCTATGCCATATTTTATTATCCTTAACTCTTTTATTTTACATGTAGTGAGCTCTTAACTACCAAAGTGCGCACACTTGACCCGAATGACTCTACATATATAATTCTTTTCATTCAACTTCTTCAGTTCAGGATACCTACTCTTGATCCATCAAAACTTTCCATCGACTCTCCCTTATTTAAATTTTCTTTCCATCAAAACTATCCCTAATTTAATTATATTTTGCCTACAACATACATAATTTAATATAATAATTAAATTATTGATTGAAAATTATATTGAAAATTTTCAAAATCAATTTAATGCATAAATATAAATAACAATTGAAAAAGTATTTACATTATAAAAAATAATAATTGGCATCAATTATTATGCAATAGACTTTAAAAAAAAACATTTCTTTTTTTTTCGGACGCGCCAAAACCGCTTTTATGAAAAAATAAAAGCTGTCATAGGCACATAAATTAGAGACGTTAAAAGCTATTTTATGCTTTATTGACGGGGCTTTCAAACCGGATATTGAAAATAACGGTTAATAACTTGATAGCTACGTTAATAATTAATAGCATTAACAAATTATTAGCACCTTTGAGGTTATTTAAGGTCAAAATTGTTATTAATTCTATCATTAAGCCAAATAGCTGAACGTGGCCATTCAGTCTTTACAAGACTGCTGGCTCTGTCTACCCCGCAAGGGATATAGATGTGACTATTTGTATATATGTATTTTACATTCTTTTAAAAGTGTTTATGTAGAGAAGATTCTTCTTCAGATCTTTTAGTCCTTTCGAGAATGTTGGCTCCGTCTACCCCGTTCCCCCACCGTATCGTATATATATATCACGTCTTTATACCCCGGTATATATATATATATATATGTATGGTTTTTTTTCAGCACGAGCCAGATTGTTAAATTCAATTCGAATTGGCATGAAGAGAGTGATGACTGTGGATGATGCGAAGGAAGTATTCAGGTATAGTGGTTAGATGATTTGTCTAGATGTGCCGGGAACTGCACGGGCAATTATTTCACAGACTGTTAATAAGCTGTTAGAAGAGAGTTATGAATGTGGACGAAGCGAAAGAAGTATGCAGAGATCGTGGCAAGTGGAAAGAGGTAGTCTCTGCCTACCCCTCCGGGAAAGAGGCGTGATTTTATGTATGTATGTATGTTAATAAGCACTAAATGTTTCTACAATGTGCCGTGTGGTTCCCGGCACCATTACAAAAAAGAATGGGACCACTCTTTCCCATGGATGTCGTAAAAGGCGACTAAGGGATAGGCTAACAAACTTGGGATTCCTCTTTTAGGCGATGGGCTAGCAACCTGTCACTATTTGAATCTCAATTCTATCATTAAGCCAAATAGCTGAACGTAGCCATTCAGTCTTTTCAAGACTGTTGGCTCTGTCTACCCCGCAAGGGATATAGACGTGACCATATGTATGTATGTATGTGTCTACAGATGTACGATAATCAATTAATAATCTATGAACGCCCACGGCCTCGAACCAGCTACAAGATAACATTATAACGTGTGCCGTTAGGTTGTAGTGGAATTTTACACACACGGGGTAGACAGAGCCGACAAACACTGAATGTGTTCATTTCATTCATTCAGTTCATTCATATGATCACGTCTATATCCCTTGCTATACAGAGGCAGCAGTCTTGAAAGACTAATGGGCCACGTTCAGCTGTTAGGCTTATTGATAGAATTGAGATTCAAATAGTGACAGGTTGCTAGCCTATCATTAAGCCAAATAGCTGAACGTGGCCATTCAGTCTTTTCAAGACTGTTGGCTCTGTCGACCCCGCAAGGGATTTAGACGTGACCATATGTATGTATGTTTGAATGCTGGCCTATCGCCTAAAAGAAGATTATCAAGTTTACATTTACAGTTTTTCCCTTAGCGAATAAGGGATACAACTTTTACGACATCCATGGGAAAGAGATGGAGTATTCTTATTCTAAAGTGCCCGGAACCACACGGACAACTACAACGAAGCACAAATGTGTGTATGTCTATGCCCGCCGTCACATAAACCCTAACAAGAACTTATCACCGGTCAAGTAACTGTAAGTGACATTAAGTTATAATGAAACTTTATTATAAACTTCTATTAATCATATAATTTAAGTTTTTGCTTAATGAGTATGTTGGAAGTAAGGTGCTTAGGCAATTTGAAAATATATATTATATTCAAATATATATATAAATCTATACATATAATAAATCTGTAGAAGGACCAATTCTGTACATTGAAAATATTGAAAAAATAAATAGCAGGGGGTGTTACTGGATCGATACCAAACACAAATATGTGATTAAAAAAATTTTTGTCTGTCTGTCTGTATGTTCAGGCATCACGTGAAAACTAACGGTTCGATTTTGATGGAACTTGGGATAATTATACCTTATTATCCTGGGCATAAAATAGGATACTTTTTATCCTGGAAAAATACGAAGAAAAAAAATCTTAATTATTCAGTTTATCCATAGACGTTGTTCTGTAGAACCGCGAACACACGTTACGTTACCCGCAGTGGATTCAGCGTGTAATAAGTACACGTTTTCACGCCACCTTTGAGGTAGTGTACTATTAGCGCGTTATTTTTAATATTTTTATTATTAAACTTGAAAAAGTCTGAAATAGGTTAGAACAAACGATTTTGGAATAAATGTTTTAACTACGCAGTGGCACTGAAAACTAACTTTCACATTTATTACTTACTAGCTGTGCCTGCGACTTCGTCCACGTGGAATAGTTATTTTGGGCATCATTGAAGCCCTCAAGGATGCTCCTTCCCCGATTTTTTTCACATTTTCCATTATTTCTTCGCTCCTAATAGTTGCAGCTAGACGTTATCCAAACATATAATAAAACTGTAACTGAACTTTGTCTGTACATTGAAGATATAAGAAAAAAAATATAAGGGGTCTTTTTAGGGTCAATAGAAGCCAAAACAATTTTTTTTAGAATTTTTGTCTGTCTGTCTGTCTGTCTGTATGTTTGTACGCGCATCACGCAAAATCTACCGAACGGATCTGAACGAAATTCGGCACATATATAGTTAGTAACCTGGATTAGAATATAGGCTACTTTTTATCCTGAAATTCTATCCCAAGGGGATGAAATAGGGATTGCAAGTTTGTATGGAACTTCGTCATTTTTAAATCGTTAAAAAAGCTATTAATTATTAATAATACATAGACTGATAGACAAAACTGTAGTCAAAATCTATACTAATATTATAAAGCTAAAGAGTTTGTTTGTTTGAACGCGCTAATCT
Organism: Amyelois transitella; assembly: GCF_032362555.1. NCBI lineage: Eukaryota > Metazoa > Arthropoda > Insecta > Lepidoptera > Pyralidae > Amyelois > Amyelois transitella. Next base: position 4,839,998 of record NC_083532.1, on the reverse strand, counting down.
CAGGAAGTGCTGGTTCGAATTGAAATAATCTTTTTGTGTTGAATAGACCAATTATCGAGGAAGGCTTTAGGCTATATAACATCACGCTGCAACTGTAAGGAGCGAAGAAATAATAGAAAATGTGAAAAAAACACGGCGAAAATTATTCACCTTTGAGGACTGCAATGATGCCCAAAATAACTATTTCACGCGGACGGAGTCGCGGGCACAGCTAGTAATAAATAATGAATTCATTAAATTGGAAACATTCATATAAATATATGTTTAAATTTTAATTTTAAATTTACCTATATACACACTATAAGAATATGCCATGGGGGTAATTTTGAGACGTTGTGTATTTTTTTCTTATTTCTATTAAGAATTTCTGCTTTTCATTATTTTAATCTCAAATTCATCATAAGGCCAATACCTACAACTGAACGTGGCATTTCAGTTTTTTCAAGACTGGCGGGTCTGCCTACCCCGCAACATATATAGACGTGACTATATGTATTTATGTATGATATATATTTTTGTTATCGTTTTTAACCTAATATTCGAGTTGAGTTTAAAAAGCAGACATGAGAAATTTCATTTGACTTTGTTTTTCAATTTGTTTAGATACTATACGTAAATTATTATAAAAATATTATGTATTAAATAATAAATAGTTTTTTTTTGCGTTAATAACAATTTCAAATAATTTTATAATCATTATTTCTTTTTCAAAAATATAAATTATATTTATCAATAAATATAATAAATAAATATCAATTTTATTTAATATTTTACTTATGGTATTATCTATACTAATATTATAAAGCTGAATTTGTTTGTTAGAACGCGCTAATCTCAGGAACTACTGGTTCGAATTAAAAAATATTTTTGTGTTGAATAAACCTAGGAAAGCTTTAGGCTATATAACATCACGCTGCAACTATAAGAAGCGACTAAATAATGGAAAATGTGAAAAAAAAACCACATAAATTATTCCTTCAATGATGCCCGCAAAATAACTATTCACGGGGACAAAGTCGCGGGCACAGCTATTATTAAACAACTATCTAATAATAAAATTGAAACTCACGTGTGTCCGAGTGTCGCGACCAAGCGGAAGAATCATAATTATGTAACCCGAAGCTTTATATACCTGTTATCTTGGCAATGACCGCGCGTAGTCCGAGAGCTAACCGATGTTTTCATAACTGAACATACGTACATACATATAATATAAATATAAATATATACGGAACATCCGGCCGTGTGGTTCCCGGCACCAATACAAAAAAGAATAGGACCACTCCATCTCTTTCCCATGGATGTCGTAAAAGGCGACTAAGGGATAGGCTTACAAACTTGAGATTCTTTTTTTAGGCGATAGGCTAGCAACTTGTCACTATTCGAATCTCAATTCTATCTTAAAGCCAAATAGCTGAACGTGGCCTATCAGTCCGCTCAGGACTGTTGGCTCTGTCTACCCCGCAAGGGATATAGACGTGATTATATGTATGTATGTATGTATGTATATACGGAACAAATTACACAGATTGAGTTAGCCTCAAAGTAAGTTCGAAACTTGTGTTACGAGATACTAACTCAACGATACTATATTTTATAATAAATACTTATATAGATAAACATCCAAGAAACAGGCCAATCAGAAAAAGTTCTTTTCTCATCATGCCCTGGCCGGGATTCGAACCCGGGACCTCCGGTGTCACAGACAAGCGTACTACCGCTGTGCCACAGAGGCCGTCATATGGTCATGTATATGTCCCTTTCGGGGTGGACAGAGCCAACAGTCTGAATGGCCACGTTCAGCTGTTTGGCTTAATGATAGAATTGATATTCAAATAGCGACAGGTTGCTAGCACATCGCCTAAAAAAGAATACCAAGTTTGTGAGCATATCCCTTAGTCGCGTTTTACGACATCCATGGGTAAGAGATGGAGTGGTCCTATTCTTTTTTGTATTGGTGCCGGGAACCACACGGCAACTTCTTAACTGAAAATTGACAATTTAACTGACACTTGTCCTTTGAGCGTCGACTTTTTGACTCTTTCTTTTTGACTGCTAGACTCAGAGATTCTGCGAGGACCAGTTTGTCGCCGTGTGGTTACTGGCACATCCGTTTCTGCCACTCCATAGGTATCTCTCCAATGGATGTCCTAAAAGGCGACTAAGGGATAGGCTTATGAACTTGGCATTCTTCTTGTAGTCGATAGGCTTGCAACTTGTCACTATTTGAATCTCATACATAATTATAGTCACGTCTATATCCCTTGCGGGGTAGACAGAGCCAACAGTCTTGAAAAGACTGTTAGGCCACATTTGAATCTCAATTCTATTATTAAGCCAAACAGTTAAACGTGGCCTAACAATCTTTTCCAGATTGTTGGCTCTGTCTACCCCGCAAGGGATATATACATGATTCTATTTATGTATGTAGAACTGTACGTACGCCAAAAGTATTTTTTTTAAGTCGGTTTTAATGGGTTTTTTGGATGTTCAAGTAATTTTGAGTATAATCATCTGCATTTGTGCATGATCTCTCGGACTATAATAGCTTCAAATCCATAAAACACTTTTTGGGTATTAAAAAATAGGAAAAGAATTGCCTGAATTAATTATATTTTTTTATTTAAAATAATAAAATTAATAAATATATATACATATATATGTATACGGAACAAATTACACAGATTGAGTTAGCCTCGAAGTAAGTTCGAGACTTGTGTTACGAGATACTAACTCAACGATACTATATTTTATAATAAATACTTACATAGATAAACTAACTAATAAAACTAATAAAATGAAAGGTGTGTATGTATATGTGGTGGTATACGTTTTTAATTGTGTACGATTGTCATGACACACTTCATTGTAATATTTAAAGGTGTCTCTGTAGGCCAAAACATCTTCCTCCTGGCTCTAGTCCCGGTTGCATCCTCACCACTCTGGAGAGGAGCCCGGGGTACGCCTTTGACCATGGACCCTGGATTGGGTGAGTCAGGTTTTTACACGAAGCGACTCCCGTCTGACCTCCGCAACCTTTGCAGGTTAACCTTACCCGTATTGTATCCATGGTTGCACATTCAGTTGCTTGAATGTGCAGGTTTCCTCACGATGTTTTCTCTCGCCGTAAGAGCTTCGGTTAGTATTCAAACTAATGTAGGTACATAATTTCGTGGTGGAACCAAAATATGTCGTAGGGACGGTAAAAACTTATATATTACTAGCTGTCCCGGCAAACGTTGTTTTACCAAATAATTTTTTTTAAAGTAATTTGTAGTTAAAAAAAATGTTAAGGCTGGACAACCCTTATCACTAAGGGATATGAAAAATAGATGTTGGCCGATTCTCAGACCTACTCAATTTGCTCACAAAATTTCATGAGAATCGGTCAAGCCGTTTCGGAGATGTACGGGATGTACAATATTCTGACACGAGAATTTTATATATGTATAAGATTTTAAAAAACATTCGTAGCGAGAATTTCACAAAATAATATTATGTATTTAGAAAGTAAAAATAGATTTGCCCTGCTTAAAAATAGAAATCCAAAGGTTAATGGATTAATTTGAATATGGTTTACTATCCTACTCACAAAAATATGTAAGTTAATTAAATATACAGAATTTATACCAACTTAATATAGTCATATACATACATATATACTATATATACATGCCTACATATATCTAGTTATAATGTAGCGGTATGTATGTAATTCAAAGACGTCTAAATCCATTGCGGGGTAGACAGAGCCAACAGGTTTGATTTAACTGAAAGGCCACGTTCAGCTGTTTGGCTTAATGATGGAATTAAGATTCAAATAGTAACATGTTGGTACCCATTGTATAAAAGAAGTATTCCAAGTTTATTAGCTTTGCCCTTAGCGACTAAGGGAAATAACTTTTACGACAATCATGGTATAGAGATTCTAAAGTGCGCGGAACCACATGGCTAACTATAACGGAACTCTTGTAGGCACAAGAGAGGAATGCCAAGTTCATTAGTCATTCCTTAATTGCTTTCTACGATATCCATGCGAAGATAAGTGGTTCTATTCTTAAGTATGACGTGTGGTTCCCGGCACCAATACAAAAAGGAATAGGACCACTTCATCTCTTTCCCATGGATGTCGTAAAAGGCGACTAAGAGATAGGCTTACAAACTTAGGATTCTTTTTCAGGCGATGGGCTAGCAACCTGTCACTATTTGAATCTCAATTCTATCATTAAGCCAAATAGCTGAACGTGACCATTCAGTATTTTCAAGACTGTTGGCTCTGTCTACTCCGCAAGGAATATAGACGTGATTATATGTATGTATGTATTCTTAAGTGCCGGCAACCACACGGCACTCCATGGGGAGATATGGAGAAGATCTTTGAATTTCAATTCAATAATGTAATCATACTTACATATAGTCACGTTTATATCCCTTGCGGGGTAGACAGAGCCAACAGTCTTGAAAATACTGATAGGCCATGTTCGGCTTTTTGTAATCATGTGAGGAAATAGCTAGTCTTTATGTGGGCTTTGTCTACCCCGTAAGGGATGAAGACGTGAATGTACGTGCCGTGTGGTTACCGGCATTTTATAAAAAGAAAACGCGATCTCTTTCCCATTCTTCTTCTTTAATTTAAAAGCAACTTTCTAACTCTTCTCGGTGGAGTTAAGTGGAGCATCCTCCGTTCATCTCTTTTCCCTGTTAATTCTTTTATTCATTACTAGCTGTCCCGGCAAACGTTGTTTTGCCATGTTAATAATTTTTAAGTATTTTCTTCTAGTTAAAAAAAATGTTAAGGGCGGACAACCCATAATATCACTAAGGGGTATGAAAAATAGATGTTGGCAGATTCTCAGACCTACTCAATATGCTCACAAAATTTCATGAGAATCGGTCAAGCCGTTTCGGGAACAAATGACACGAGAATTTTACGTATAAGATGGTATGCTCTTTCCCATGGATAGGTACCGTAAAATGTGACTAAAGGAATAGACGCACATTTATCTAGTGCAAGCAAGTTTCTTTCCGTGTAGATTGTAGTTAGTTAGTCAAAAGTAGAAATGGTTGGCTTGAAATATTTTTTTAAGACGATCTCTTAGCAACCTGTCACTGTTTGAATCTCAATTCCGTTATTGGGCCGTACAGCCGAGTGTTGCCTTTCAGTCTATCCGAGGCTGCCTCTGTCTACCCCGCAAGGAATGGAGACGTGTGCGTATGTAAGTACACTTGAAAACTACCATGAACCTATTCACAGGTCATTATTGTATAGCTCCCAACGTAGGTTTACGATGTGGAGAGTTAAGACAAACATATTTACATTTCTCCCACTAGACGAGTTCTGAACAAACAGTTTTTGGCATCTGGCTGACAAACACACAGACAGGGCAACGCTCCCCGTTTTGATTTCGTCAATCGTTGGGTAATATGTACAGTTGGACAAGTATATATATATATATATTGATAAGTTATAAATTTTTGTACGGATTAATAAGAAGTGTTGAAATTTTGTTTTTGTTTATATGTATGTATAAACGTGTGAAGAGTTTATATCTAGTATTATACTTTATTAATATAATATTAATTAATATAGTGTAGATAATTTAGGTATTTTTATTTTGAAACTAACTAACTACCTATAATATACGGCCTCTGTGGCGCTGCGGTAATACGCTTGTGTGTGACACCGGAGGTCCTGGGTTCGAATCCCAGTCAGGGCATGATGAGAAACGAACTTTCTCTGATTGGTCTGGGTCTTGGATGTTTTTATATCATCATTGCTTAAGCAAGCTGCAAAGCTTGCAAGCTTATAAAAATCTAGTTTTACTGAATATTAGGTTTTTTTCTGTATTCTTTGTTTGTTGTTAAGCGTTATGGGGTAGACTTCAGTTAGTATTCAAACTAATGTAAGTAAATACCTACATGATTTCAAAAATTGGTGCATTCCTGGAAAAAGGCATGATTATAACATACATACATATATATAGTCACGTCCATATTCCTCGCGGGGGACTGAATTTCTCCTTATTTTAAGTTTTATTCTTACTTTCCTTGAATGTACATAAATATATATCTATAAATAAAATAAATAATTTAATTAATAAAAGCAACATGTAGTGCATTACATATGTATCTAACTGTACACCAGTGCATCGTGTAATTAACGCCTATCCGAGATTATCTATAATAACATGTCTGTCTGTGTGTATGTAAATGTAGTTTCTAAATAACTAAGTGACAGGCGATAATAATATTATAACTTTATTTGGTGTCTTAAAAAATAGTTATAATGACTTTATTAAATAATAAATAATTTAGTATGTCTTAGTGGTTACGAAGTCTGATATAAAATTAATTAATTTTTGGGAATGGGTGGGGAAAGTTACAGTTTATTAAAATTGTTGAGATGATGCCTTAAGTCTTCTTTTACGTTATCATGGCATACATTACATCGTTATGTTGCAGGAAACCATGCTTTCTTTACCCCATTTATAAATAAATTATTGATTTACTATTAATATTATTTTTATGTTTTCGATAAATAATTACTTAATTAATACACAGATTAAACTTCACTCAAAGAATAGTATAAGATTATGCTTGAACAATGCTATAATTTTTATATACATATAACTTATAAAATATTTTATCGTTTATTATTTTATATGTAGACATCTACATATAAAACAATATTTATAATAATTAGTTAATATTTTTGATGAAATACCATATCGTAGGTAGATACTTATACATATGTATTATTTTTAAGCTTTCATAAGGTACTTATTTAAAAGGATAAAAAAATATAATTAACGCTTTTATCTAACAAATATTGGCATGGTGAATGAAAAATTTATTTAATTACGATTTTTACTCTATTACTACTAATGTGAAAAGAAATGAGAAAAATGGAGTCTCTTTAAAACAGACCGTATTGCTATAATATTTCCCTCGAAAGTGGACCCCATAGTCTTAAAAGTGTAGCTGACGCAACGTCACACACTTTACGACTAGGAGATTTGTTTTATATGTGTTTTAATATCATTTTGCGATGATCCAGTAACTATAAAACAGTACTGTTTCATCGCAAATGATACTGGTATGAATTATTCATCAACCCTATATGAGAAACGAGGGGCAAACAATATCACGTATCTGAACATTCACTTTCCGATCCCTGCCATCTATCAATTCGTTTGGATGTTGATGCAATGTTATTTTTATTTCTTGGACGTAAGTTGCACTAGGAAATGCAGTTTATGTTGCAAAGCGCCATCTGCCAAAACGTTTTAACAACGCCATCTGTGCAATATTACAGGTATTATTAAAAGAGGGCTAGCGCCATCTATGAAACGTGCCGATTATTAAAGATATTAAAAATTTGTCCTCATTTCCTACTTCATTTGGGGTATCATTTAAGCTATCACCAATTTAATTAGTTTTGTGTTTCTTAAATAATAGGGTTTGTCCTCAACATAGTAGATCTGTCACCAAAATGTAGTCACCAAACAATGCAAAATCAGTTCCACAATAAATCACCTAAAATCCTGAGATATAAGGTCTAGTACCAAATAAATGTTTTTGTATGTATTATAATAGGTGTGTCCTAATAAGTATTTAAGCAAACTAATTTAAAGAGATCACCAATAAATCATATTATGTTACTAGAAAATTGCATTAAGTTCAAATAAAAAATTAGGGTTGTCATCATCGTTTCAACCAAAAGGCTCCCAAGGTTCTATATTTCCACTGGTAGTATAAATTATATTTAAATAATTTTTTTAGCAGAGTAGTAAATAAAACAATTAAAGTTAAAATAATCAATATTTATTGTTGAAAATAATTACCACTGAACAATCAGCGCTGGTTTAAAATAGCTGGCTTATGGCTAGCAGAATAGTAGATAAAACACTTAATTAAAGTTAAAATAATCAATATTTATTCTTAAAAATAATAACCACTGAACAATCAGCGCTGGTTTAAAATAGCTGGCTTATGGCTAGCAGAATAGTAGATAAAACACTTAATTAAAGTTAAAATAATCAATAGTTAACTACTACCCATCGTTGAGGCCGGATTGGTCAATTTTTAAAACGCGCCAATTTGTCTCCGTCCCTTTGATCATTTTTTCATTAAAATTATAAATTGATGTATTAAATTGGTAACGAATACTATTAATTTAATATCTGAACGAAATAAAATGTTACTACTGTATTGGTGACAAAATATCAAATAAAAAGGAGTCGCAGTCAGGGATCGATAATCGATTTATTTGGTGACAGATCTACCATTCTGAGCACAGAGCTATTATTTAAGTAACAAAACTATTATTATAAGAACGAAGTTTATATTCATGTAATTCAATATAATTTTATTGGTTATCGATCTCTTATTTTACACATATATTAACATTAATTTGATAATTCATACCTGGGAACAATTTTTGTTTATCTGAGAACGAAAATATTTCGTGGCGATAGATCTATTTATTAGGTGATACAACTTGATGACAAATATAAATTTTGGTGATAGAAAATATAGTTCCCCTTCATTTGTATTCATTACATTTTTAAAATTTAATTTATTTATTAATTTTTACATCTTTCATTGTCAAACCATTAGAGTTAAGCATGCTGTGAACACTTCGTAATTGATTTACCAATGAGTCTTAATACCTATCGAATGTAACAGTATACCGTATCATGTTGTGTTGTACTGTGTAGTGTGCCAAAAAATTAAATAAAATAATATTTAAGTGTAGCTGTTTTGTTTTTTCCAAATAAAGATTAAATTTTTAAAATTTACGTAGGGAAATTTTGAACAACGCCATCTATGTCGTAATATGATGTAATACATCTATGTCATGATAATACTATGACAGCGCCATCTATATAAAGTAAGTACTATTCAGTATTGTTAGCGACATCTGTTGTTGAAATTTATAATCATTCAACAGTGCAGGAGTCGCCATCTGTTGGGCATAATTGATATTAATTCACAAAAATATTTTTAGTACCATCTAGTGTATAGTAGCAGTACTATTTATAAAATTGGCATGAACTGTGCCAAATACACTTAATTGTTTTCTTAAAGCTTCTCTCAAAAACTAGATGGCGTTAAAACAAATCTTCATATTAGTTTAATTTTGTATTCCGTATAACGGCGCCACGTCGTGTTTTGAACAATTATTATTTTAATTTTGGGGCGATTGACGAAAAGTCCTGTCAAAAAATAAAAGAAAAACGTCTTCAGCTGTTAGGCCCAATACCATCTGATCTAATTGAAATTCAAACAGTGACAGGTTGCTAGCCCGTCGCCTGAAAAGAATCGTATGTGTATTGGCCTATACCTTTATTGTCTTTTACAACTTGCACGGGAAAAGAATCAGCTGACACAGATTATGTCTTTCTTCGCTTACAAACCAACATCAACCACTAGATGAAAGTGCGCCTATTCCCTTAGTCGCCTTTTATGACATTCATGGGAAAGAAATGGAGTGGTCCTATCAACATTATGTCTTTAATTTAATTTCTCAAAAAAAAAGCTGAAACAACTAAAAAATACCTTATTACTTAGTTAATCTATTGTAGAAACTTCGCAATGATTGTCACAGCGCGTACATAAAAGAGGTCTATATCAATAATGGCGGGATCATGAGAATTACTATGTCGCAGGTAAGTTAGATTTACAGACGTTAACTTCATCCTAGTTATTATAAAAATCACGTCATTATAGACGTGACATAATATACATATAGTCACGTCTATATCCCTTGCGGGGAAGACAGAGCCAACAGTCTTCAAAATGCTGATTGGCCACGATCAGCTCTTTGGCTTGATGATAGAATTGAGATTCAAATAGTTGACAGGTTGCCTTTTAGAATAATCCCAAGTTTATAAACCCATCCCTTAGGTGTCTTTTACGACATCCATTGGAAAGAGAAGGCGTGTCCTATTCTTTTTTTTTATTGGTGCCGGGAACCACACGGCACATACGTAATATATATGATAAGTAGAATGAATGATGATGACTGTTGGCTATTCTGTAGTCCTTACGGGGTAGACAGAGTCAACTTTCTCAAAAATAGCCTATCGCCTATAGGAAGAATTTCAAGTTTATTTGCCTTTCCCTTAGTCGCCTTTTACAGGCATATAAGAGGTGAAGAAATTAATTTAATGGTGGTTACCGGTACTAATTTTTAAACAGAAAAAGAGATGGAATGACTTTTTTATTACAATTAAAGCATAAATTAAAATAAATAATATTGACTGACATTATTGTCTGTAGGTAACTTCAACGCAAATTCTCGGGTCTAGATTTGAAATAGGTCATCCTATGTAGCCTAGGGACGCATTTAGAGAGATTGTTGAAATTAGCGGAATTGTTCATTTTACGCGTGCTCTATGTAAATATAATTTCTTCAACATTCTAGACTCCGCAAATCCAGGATCCATGGTCAAAGGCATACCCCGGGCTCCTCTCCAGAGTGGTGAGGATGCAACCGGGACTAAAGCCAGGAGGTATAAGACTCTATACATATAAATATAATTTCCTGGACATTCTGGATTCCGACTGAATTCCCCGAATGCCTGCGACGCAGCTAGTCCCTTACAAATCCAGACTTATTGCAGACTGACTGGCAAGTAGCGAATCGTTCGCCGACGAATACTTGTATCTGACATAGAGATGATAATACCACCTTAGAATATTTTTATTAATACACTCACATTTATCCCTTATAATAGACAATGCTTTTACAGTGAGGGAAAACGTAAGAAATCTGCGCATTCAGGCAACTGAATATGTAACCATGATCCAATATGAGTTAGAGGTTCGAAAGTAGATAGGAGTCGCTTCGTGGAAAAATCTTACACAAATACATACATATATGTATCACGTCTATATCCTTCGAGGGGTAGACAGAGCCAACGTTCTTGAAAAGACTGAAAGGCCACGATCACCTGCATCGCTTAATAATAGAATTAAGAATCGAATAGTGATTGCAAGCCTATAGCTAACAATAGGAATCCCAAGTATATGAGCCGATCTGTTATTCATCTTTTACGACATCCATGGGAAAGATATGGAGTGGTTCTTTTCTAACGTGTCGGGAACCACATGGCACAACAACCAATCGCGCGACGCTATCAGTCATAAACAGTGAAAAGTCAAAATCGCGCAAGCAAAGATTTCATAGAATGGAGCATCGCTCCCGCTACACATTTATGTTTATTAAATTCATGAAACTTGCGCTGAGCCGATACGCTTTAATTTAGGGGTCCTCAAAATGAACGGCGGTACTAACATCTCTATAAAAATACCGCATTGCAATAATTCAGGATTAAAATGTGCATATCAGTGAGGTTTCTTTCACAGTTAGCCAGACAACACCAGGATCGCCTCAGATTGCATACAAATGAAAGGAACCAGTTATTTTTGCCGTCTACAAAAGGAGGTTCTGAATGGGGTTCAGAGATTTAAAGACATTTCTTTTTATGTAATGCCCTTTTATTTTTAATTTTTGTAATTAGATGGGTGATTCTGTGAGTAATTAGTATGTAATTAAATTGCATTATCAATACCTTCTAATATTATTTTTTTGAGTTTGTTTGTTTGTACGCGCTAATCTCAGGAATTGCTGGTTCGGATTGAAAAATTCGTTTTGTGTTGAATAGACTATTTATTAAGGAAGGCTTTGGGCTATATAATATCACGCTGCAACTATAAGAAGCAAAGAAATAATGGCAAATGTTAAAAAAACGGGAAAGTTTATAATCCTTGAGGGCTTCAATGATGCCCAAAATAACTATTCCACGCGGACGAAGTCGCGGGCACAGCTAGTTAAGCGATAAAGCTGAACGTGCCCTTTCAGCCTTTCAAGACTGTTAGCTCTCTCTACCCCGCAAGGGATAAAGACGTGGCTATATGTATGTATGTAGTACTGTAACTCTTTACATACATAAGTACCTGTGTAATTTAAGACTTACATAATATACTATAACTAGCTATCCCGGCAAACGTTGTTTTGCCATATAGATTTCTAGTAAAAAAAAAATGTTAAGGGTGGACAACCCTTATCACTAAGGGGTATGAAAAATAGATGTTAGCCGATTCTCAGACCTACTGAATATGCATGCAGAATTTGGTTAAAATCGGTAAAGCCGAGGAGTACGGAGACAAACATTGTGACACGAGAATATAAGAAGAATATTACAAACTAAAATTTAAATTTGCCGTGTGGTTCCCGGCACCAATACAAAAAAGAATAGGACCACTCCATCTCTTTCCCATGGATGTCGTAAAAGGCGACTAAGGGATAGGCTTACAAACTTGAGATTCTTTTTTTAGGCGATAGGCTAGCAACTTGTCACTATTCGAATCTCAATTCTATCTTAAAGCCAAATAGCTGAACGTGGCCTATCAGTCCGCTCAGGACTGTTGGCTCTGTCTACCCCGTAAGGAATATAGACGTGATTATATGTATGTATGTAAAATTTAATTAACAGATTATTTAATAAAAAAATAATAATTTCTTCTATTGATCCATAGGGAACACGCCTTAACATAACCTAAAACCCCGTAACTCAAAAGGCACCTATGCTATGCCCTAATTTAGCACGTTTATATGCGATCTCACGCCCCTGAACCAGGTGTCAGGTAGGTATAACAGATCGTGAAGTTAAAAATGTTATTCACACATCATATAGTCACGTCTATATCCCTTGCGGGGTAGACAGAGCGAACAGTTTCAAAAAGTCTGAATGGCCACGTTCAGCTATTTGGCTTAATGATAGAATTGAGATTCAAATAGTGACAGGTTGCTAGACCATCGCCAAAAAAAGAATCCCAAGTTTGTAAGCCTATCCCTTAGTCGCCGTTTACGACATTCATGGGAAAGAGATGGGAATGATCCCATTCTTTTTTGATACACATCAAATTGATTCAAATCAAAACTGAGCTTTCAGTCAGGTTAACTGCATTTCTAGTCTAGGTAGAATAGAATAGAATAGATTTATTTTCAAAATTGGACACAAGGTATCACTTATTGACGTCACATCACTCAAATCTAATTATATCTACGAGTATCTACTGCCGCTTCCAAAGCGAATGTGTATAAGAAGCGGCGGAGCAAACTACACTGCAGCATTTTCATCGGACGTCAATTTGTGTGAAACGCCAAAAATTTGATTTTTTAATTCATGTCTTTGAGTATGTATGTATGTTTGTACTCGCATAACGCAAAAACTATTGCTTCGATTTGGATGCGGTTTTCGCAAATGTGTAAGGCTTGGTCCAACTTAGAAACTGGTAAAGAAAAATACAGTGAACTTTTAACTGGAGGTCCCGGGTTCGAATTCCGGCCGGGGCATGATGAGAAAAGAACTTTTTCAGTTTGTCCTGGGCCTTGGATGTTTATCTATACCTATAAGTATTTATTATAAAATATGGTACCGTTGAGTTAATATTTCGTAACAAAAGTCTCGAACTTATTTCGAGGCTAACTCGATCTGTGTAATATGTCCCGTATATATTTATTTATTTTGCGAAGAACAATTTGAGTGTACTCAAATTTATGTATGTTTATAATATATTATATATTTACTGCCTTTTTAATTATGGATTTTCCTTTATATTTTGGTTGACTGGAAGAAATCCCATTTGGGATAAGTCCGCCATTGTACATATTCTTCTAAATCCAATAACTGTATTGTAATTTGTTATATTTACTTTTATGTGCAATAAAGAGTTTACAAACACACAAACGTGTCGCGGGCCAATAGCTAGTGTGATGTAATTAATTCAAAAGTTAATTAATTACCCTTATAAATATAGCTACAACGATAAAAACTGGCAACTTTTTCCATCTTACGGACAAAACTTTAGGGGCCGGTGACACAATTTGTGTTAAGCATTAATTAATTTAATCATCCCTTGAGGGCTAGACAGAGCCAGCAGTATTGAAAGACTGGTAGGCCACGTTCAGCTGTTAGACTTAATGTTTTAATTCAAATAGTGACAGGTTGCTAGCCCATCGTCTAAGAAAAGGCCCAAGTTTAAAAGCCTATCCCTTAGTCGCCTTTTATCCATCCATGGGGATGTCGTAAAAAGAGAAGGAGTGGTCCTATTCTTTGTTTTTTATTATTGGTGCCGGGAACTATATGGCACACTAATTATATTAATAATGAAATAATTAAGACAATACAAAGGTTAACGTTAACTTGTTGTTTTGAAACTTAATCAATGTCTGAGCACCCGGCCCGTCTCAGGTGCGACCCTAATACCGTTTGAGTGACTCGCCCGTTCTTGCTAAACCGACGGACCTACATACATACATAAATATAATCACGTCTATATCCCTTGTGGGACAGACAGTGGACAGAGCCAACAATCTCATAAAGACTGATAGGCCACGTTCAGCAATTGAGATTCAAATAGTGACAGGTTGCTAGCTCATCGCCTAAAAGAAGAATCCCAAGTTTATGACCTTTCCCTTAGACATCCGTGGGAAAGAGACGGAGTGGTCTTTTTTTTCTATTTGTGCCTGAAACCACACGGCTGAGATCAATATGTATTTCATATAGTAGTTAGAATTAAAAATCAATGCATCGGTTCACTGTGTGTTTGTATGCATTAAAAAAGATCCGAAACATTTTACAAATATGCAAACATTGAGCTCTCTTCACATTAGACTAGTGTGGTGGAGTTAGTTGAATTATTTATATCGATATCTCATTGAATCTTATATCGGAAAAGGTAATGCGCGTGATTAGCATAAATGTTCAGGTTCAAATCTCATTTAGGTTATGTACCGATGGCTATTTTCAAAGTTATCTACATTAGTTTGAGTGCTAACCGATGCTCTTACGGTGAGGGAAAACATCGTGAGGAAACCTGTTCGCTCAGGCAACTGAATGTGTTACCATGATCCAATATGAGTTAGGTTCCCCTGCAAAGGTTTCGGAGGTCAGATGTGAGTCGCTGCATGTAAAAACCTAACTCACATACATACATATGGTTACGTCTATATCCCTTGCGGGGTAGACATAGCCAACAGTCTTGAAAAGACTGATAGGCCACGTTCAGATGTTTGGCTTAATGATAGAATTGAGATTCAAATAGTGACAAGTTGCTAGCCCATCGCCTAAAAAGAATCCAAGTTTGTAAGCCTATCCCTTAGTCGCCTTTTACGACATCCATGGGAAAGAGATGGAGTGGTCCTATTCTTTTTTGTATTGGTGCCGGGAACCACGCGGCACACCTGACTCACCCAATCTAGGATTCATAAAGGTGCACCCTGGGCTCTTCTCCAGAAAGGTGAAGATTACTGGACTAACGCCAGTAGGAAGAAGAAGAACATTGGTGTTCCCTTAATAATATAATTATACCTGCCTAATAATAGTTATAACTTTACAACAAATCTTCATCGATGTCGATAATTCCGTGTGGTTCCCTGCACCAATAGAAAAAAAATAGGACCACTCCATCTCTTTCCCATGGATGTCGTAAAAGGTGATTAAGGGATAGGCTTACAAACTTGGGATACTTTTTTAGGCGATGGGCTAGCAACCTGTCACTATTTTAATCTCAATTCTATCATTAAGCCAAATAGTTGAACGTGGCCATTCAGTCAGTTCAAGACTGTTGGCTCTGTCTATCCCGCAGGGGATATAGACGTGACCATATGTAAGTATGTAATAATAACTTTACGACAATACTTCATCGATGTCGATAATTCCCAACCACGGCCCATCACTATTCCCTTTTCGCCAACCTCTCGACACGGCGCGTTCACAAAATATGTTTCATTCACAAAAAAAAAAAGAAAATATAATATTTCTGAATATTTTCCCGCGCCCCATTCAGTCGGAATTAAAAAAAATGCACTTTTTCAATGACTGTAGTACGGTATTAGCGGAGCTTTTTAAGGGGAATGCTGTAAAGAAACAAAAGCTTTTTACAACGCGAATAGCTGAAGATCAGGTTACTCACAAGTAAGTAGGCGATATTTTTTACCGTGTGGTTCCCGGCGCCAATATAACAACATGGCAGCATTAATCAGCGTCGGAAACAAAACCAACCTATTCGTGATCACAACGCATTGGTCAAACACAACATCCGCAGCAACTAACAACCTCACACGACTCCGACAACTAATAAAAGTAAAACCAAACAACTCAAACATGATAATTCTAGGTGATTTCAACGCACATGCAGGGTACCAAGATACCAGAAAACAACGCACCTTAAAGAGCATAGGCGAAAACCTCCACCACAAATACAACAATACCACGGGAGAAACTCTAACAAACCTTATGACGATGGAACAACTCCGATTAGACACATCATTCGGCCGAGCAAGCTGCAAAACCACATGGATCTCAGGCAACAAAGTCTCCCAAATAGACCACATAATGACCCAAGCCTCCAAACCACCCTGCTTCAATCATATAAAAGGGGAACACACCCCCTTATCGGACCACAAAATCATCTGGGGCAAACTAAAACTAAAACAATTAAACTCACATCCTCGGAGAAGCAATGCGACTAAACCCGATCCAATGTCAAATAACTTCAAGTATAAAGCTCTCAACTACGAACTACTACAAAGCAATAACCGAAAAGAACAATATCAACTAGCAACAATTAAAGAATTAAATACTTATAAACAAAATAATAACATAAGGCCTTTATCATGGGAAGAAATCACAGATATAATGAGAAAATCCGCAACCAAAGTCCTTCAATTCCAACCGAAACATTAAAAAAATCGCAGACTAGCACTAGCAAAACTGCAACAAGCAAAATTTCTCAAGAACCGCTACCCTTCAGACCCAACCCATCAGGAAAATCTTAAAAGATGCCGGAAAAGATTAAACGAAATAGAAGCAGCGGAAAACAAAAAAGAGTGTCAGGCATTCTTTAAAGACTTATCAAAAGCCCACCCCTCAGCAAGAATGAAAATTACCTATGACTTTTACAGAAGACACAAACAAAAACAAAGACGGCGAGCAAAATAATATTTCATACCAATCTCAAAATGGGAAGAAGAACTCGCCAAAATGGAAGGAATCAACATAGAAAAAATACACAACGAAGATACACAACTACTTGGCCCAGATCCATCTATGGAAGAAATGGAAGAAATTATCACTAAATCGCGTAATGGAACTGCCCCCGGAACCGACCAAATCGTGATGGAACTATTCAAAGCCAATAGTACAGAACTAAACCAGGAAATCCTTTACCACATCCAAACAGCGTGGAGAAAAAACATCCTACCAAATTCATGGACACAATCCGTTCAGATACCCCTGCCTAAAACAACAAACCCTAAAAACACTAAGGACTACAGAAGAATTTCCATATGCAATACGGCTTACAGAATTTACGCGAGCTTAATACTAAAAAGACTAGACGAATCAACCGACACCCCAGAAAATTACCAAGCTGCATTTTTAAAAAACCGGTCAACTGATGATCATATGTTTACCCTACGTAGAATCTTGGACGAGGAATGGAAAGCCGGAAAAACAACGTATGTCCTCGCAATCGACCTAGAACAAGCATTCGACACAGTAGACCTAAACGCACTAAAAGATGTACTTTTGACTAGAACTAACAAAGCCCTTACCAACCGTATTATTAAAGCTACCATGAACGAATCTACATGCATAAAATGGTTTGGCCAACAAACCAAGTGGATCAAAAAAGGCAAAGGAGTAAAACAAGGCTGCCCTCTATCACCACGACTCTTCACCATTTTAATGGACGACGTCTTCAAAACCCTAGAAGAAGAAGAGCCCTGCATTCAACTCAATCAAGACAGAGTAATAAAGCTACCAATAATTCTAGCCTTTGCTGATGACGTCATAATCGTATCGAGTAACCTGCAACAACTAAACACAATTTTCACTAAAGTGAAATCATTATTTCAAACAGTAGGACTTAAAGTCAATGATACAAAAACAAAATTACTACAGTTTGGATGGCATAACAACAACTCCAGCAAAGGAAATCAGATACCTAGGCACCTATATAACCGCAACACTAAACAGAAATAATACAGTGCATGCACGTTGCAAACAAGCACTCAAAAATGCCAAAATACTTAAAAAACTCATAGAGGAATCCCGCATGGAATGGCAAACATGACGATTGTTGTATAAAATGGTAATAGAACCAACAATGATAGACGGCCTCAAATGCGCGGCCATAACAAAAGCCAACAGAGCAAAACTAAGAAGATATGAACGAATAATACTACGAGACTTGCTTAACAACACCGGCCCACACCACACAAAGATACATGAAATCTTAAATGGCAAAACAGTCACAAAGAGAATTAAATGCCTACGAATGTGCTACTATGGCCATATCCTCCGGCGCCCAACCCCGCATTTGCTAAACGCGGCTTATCAATACCAAGCAATAAAACTAAAAGTGGGACGACCCATCTTTACTTGGATAGACTCTCTAACACAAGACATGAAATATTACAACAAAAATCCCACAGAATGGGCAGATATCGCGATAAACAAAACAGAGTTTATCAAAGCAGCTCAAGAAATCTACGAACTCGCAGAAACCGACAGTGAACCAGAAGAAGAACTATGACGAAAACTTAAAAAAGGAAGAAAAGAAAATCGCATCACATCAACGCTCTCCCCCGTCGAAATACCCGTCCTCCTCAGTTCCTATATTGGCTATAGGCTGTATAGTCGGTCGATTGTGGTCGACTGGTTGCGGCTGGTCGGCCTTCCTCTCCCATCCCCGAGCGTGTCACTCCCTATAAAATCTGTGCCCCCTGGTGTATCCAGCTAGACTGGGTCAGGCTTTGCTTGGCTGGGTGTGGTACCAATGTTCATGTTCATGTTCATGTGTGGTTCCCGGCGCCAATATAAAAAAGAATAGGACCACTCCATCTCTTTCCCATGGATGTCGTAAAAGGCGACTAAGGGATAGGCTTAGAAACTTGGGATTCTTTTTTAGGCGATGGGCTAGCAACCTGTCACTATTTGAATCTCAATTCTATCGTTAAGCCAAATAGCTGAACGTGGCCATTCAGTCTTTTCAAGACTGTTGGCTCTGTCTACCCCGCTAGGGAGATAGACGTGACCATATGTATGTATGTATGTATTTTTAACCCACGATCAGAAAAGAAGATTACAGTTATCTATTACAATTCCCTTCTATCCATTACAAATATATGTATGTGGGAATAATTATGATTTATTTTTGTTTTGTTTTTTTTTTGTAGTAATTCTTAAGTAGTTTGTATAGCAACACTAAAGTTTATTATAAAAAGAATCTGAAGTTAAAGATAGGTCGTTATTAAGTTGTCAATAAAAAATAAAGATTGTGAGTGTTTTAAAAGCGTTTGCATCAAAGTGAGCCCCATTCCCACATGTAAATACAAACATACAGTCACGTCTATATCCCTTGCGGGTAAACAGAGCTTACAGTCTTGTTAAGACTGAAATGCCACGTTCAACTGTTTGGCTGCACGATGTAGTTGAAGTTAGATAATGGCAGGTTCAGAGGAATCCTAAGTTTATAAGCCTATCCTTTAGTCACCTTTTACGACCTCATGATCTATTCCGGATGTAATGGTCCTATTCTATTTTATATTGATGCCACACAGATACCATATTTAAGCTCAAAAATTTTTAGAAAAAAAAAAACTAAAAAGTCTGCATACTTTCTTAGGATATATGTATATAATATATATATGTATATATAAAATTATCTGTAGGGTTGTCACGATGTTGACAATAGATCGCTCAGCGGATGTCGCTAATTGAAGGCCCTGGGCGGTTCGAGTCAGCGGATGTGGATTTTTATGGACAAAAATGGCGTGAAGAGGGTGTTGGTTAAGTTTTATTGAATGGAGTAGTTTGACGTATGAGACTTGTAAACTTTTATTTATTAATTATTTTTTTTTACGGCACAAATTACACAGATTGAGTTAGCCTCGGAGTAAGTTCGAGACTTGTGTTACGAGATACTAACTCAACGATACTATATTTTTATAATAAATACTTATATAGATAAACATCCAAGACCCAGGCCAATCATAAAAAGTTCTTTTCTCATCATGCCCTGGCCGGGATTCGAACCCAGGACCTCTGGTGTCACAGACAAGCGTACTACCGCTGCGCCACAGAGGCCGTCATTTATGTACATTAAGAAAGAAGACCACTCCATCTCGTACCCATGGATGTCGTAAAAGGCGACTAAGGAATATTAAAAACTTGGCGTTCTTCTTTTAGGCGATGGGCTAGCAACCTGTAACTATTTGAATCTCAATTTTATCGTTGAGCCAAACAGCTGAAAGTGACCTAACAATCTTTTCAAGACTGTTGGCTCTGTTCACCCCGCAACGGATATAGACGTGATTATATGTATCTAAAAAAAAATAAGTACAACTAGACTAAGGAGAGAGTTTTTACAAGGGCACAACTTATTTCTAAAGATTTTTTCATTAGGCCTATATTTTACTTACATATTTTTTTCCGTAGTATAATTTTACTTACATATCATAAGTATTCGATGATAACCAAATTACATACATACAAACATACATATAGTCACATCTAGAGCCAACAATCTTGAAAAGTCTGAAATGCCACGTTCAGCAATATGGCTGAATGATGGAATTGAGATTCAAATAGGGCAGGCTGCAAACCCATCCCCTACAAAAATAAGACTTTATCTGCCTTTCTTTTAGTCGCTTTTTACGTCATCCATGTAAAAGACGGAGGGGTCCTATTCTAAACCAAGAGAGTGAGGCAGTAAGTATTTATATCAGTAGCGACTCCACGTATTTCTTCGTCCTATCAAAGTTCAGTAAAGTATGTCTCGTTTTCTCAAAAAAAAAAAAAAATGTCTACGAGTTTTACAATAAGCATGTACTGTATTCAGTTTACATGCTGGATATCTAGATTTTTTTTTTAATAGGGGGACGCAAGTGTTAATGAACTTTGAAAACTTTCCTCTTATTTTCCTCTCAAATAACGTATTCATCTAAGTGCGTCATACACATAACAAGCGACTTTACCCTCTAAGTTTTGTTGACATCACAAAAAGTCACATTAAAAGTCTTTCAATTTATATACATATACTAGCTGTGCCCGCGACTTCGTCCACGTGGAATAGTTATGGGTATCATTGAAGCCCTCAAGGATGAATAATTTTCCCCGTTTTTTCACATATTCCATTATTTCTTCGCTCCTCATAGTTGGAGCGTGATGTTATATAACCGAAAGCCTTCCTCGATAAACGGTCTATTGAACGCAAAAAGAATTTTTCAATTCGAACCATTACTTCCTGAGATTAGCGCGTTCAAACAAACAAACAAACCCTTCAGCTTTATAATATTAGTATAGATTGTGTTAATTGAACATTTAATGCGGTCGCAATGTAAGTGCTGGGTAGTGTTCGCAAAATGATCGTATCATGTATTTTCATTTGACCTGAGGCGTACGGACAGACAGACAGCCTGTAATCGTACACATACATATTTATAATAAGTATTGAATTGTCGGTATTTATTCAATTCATCAATCAATTTGTTGAAATCATTCAAATTCAAAAAATTTATAGTTTTGTAAGAATATATATAATTAACATAAAGTCGATTGTATAGGTATTAACTATTGCAAATTACGTACATACATATGATACGAGTTCATACAATCACGTTTACATCGCCTGCGGGGTAAACAGAGCCTACAGAGCAGTAATAACAAATTATTATAAATATAAATATACTATGGTGCCGTGTGGTTCCCGGAACCAATACAAAAAAGAATAGGACCACTTCATCTCTTTTCCATGGATGTCGTAAAAGCCGACTAAAGGGGTAGGCTTATAAACTTGGGATTCTTCTTTTAGGCGATGGGCTAGCAATCTGTAACTATTTGAATCTCAATCCTATCTTAAAGCAAAATAGCTGAACGTGGCCTATCAGTCTTTACAAGACTGTAGGCTCTGTCTACCCCGCAAGGGATATAGACGTGATTAGGTATGTATATATGTATAAATATACTATATTGATAGTTTAATATTTATTATACATCCGAGCCCCAGAGAAAGTTCATTTCTCATTATGCCCTGGCCGGCATTTGAAATATTGAAAGGGCTTTTGATATTATAGATGACTAGAAAGTGACCGCGGCTTCACCCGCGTAAAACGAAAAATCCCATTATCTCCCGTTGCCGCGGGAATTTCTGAAAATCGTCTTGTAGCGGGAGCGAGGTTCGGCTCGACCGCCACCAAAGGGAAGATCTTCCGCCAGGCTGGAGTGACGCCTGGGGAACCGCGCGACAGACGATGTTGTGTCGGAGGTTGTAGGTATATATGCTCCAATCCGTGAAATCTTTGCTTGCGCGATTTAGACTTTTCGCTATTTTTGACTGAGTGATATTGTTTATGTGACTTGTGGCGTAGAGATGTCTCTAAATGGACGTATCCTAATTACAATCTACCTTGTTGCCAAATGTCATCTTCATTGGTTGAGTAGTTTCTGAGATTTCGTGATCAGTGTGTGAGTGAGGATTTTTCGCTTTATATACATATACTTATGTACTGGCTGTGCCCGCGATTTCGTCCGCGTGGAATAGTTATTTTGGGCATCTTTGAAGCCCTTAAGGTTGAATAATTTTCCCCGGTTTTTATTTCACACTTTCCATTATTTCTTTGCTCCTTATAGTTGCAGTGTGATGTTATATAGCCTTAAGCCTTCATCGATAAATGGTCTATTCAACGTTAAAATAATTATTAAATTCGAACCAGTAGTTCCTGAGATTACCGCGTTCAAACAAACAAACTTTTCAGCTTTATAATATTAGTATAGATAGACGATGAATCTGATGCCAATTATCGATATTTCGATAGAAAAACAATCGATAATACTGCAACACTAATAACAGGTTTATAAAAACGTTTTTGTTATGAATCTTGGTCACCATGACGATGCCACACCCAACATTATCTATGTCCAACAGCGCGTAGCTAAAAGAAGCTAAAATTAAGCATGTAAATTATACATGAAAGGCTATTAAACTTGGGATTCTTCTTTTAGGCGATGGGCTAGCAACCTGTCACTATTTGAATCTCAATTCTATCGTTAAGGCATACAGCCGAACGTGGCCTTTCAGTCTTTACGAGACTGTTGGCTCTGTCTTCCCCGTAAGGGATAAAAACGTGATTGTATATGTATGTATGTAGGTTTTTCCAGAATTTTCCGTAAAGCCAACGGGATTTTAAGATTTTTGGATTTAACAGCTGAACGTTTCTGCTGAACTTTCAGCCTTTGTAAGACTGTTGGCTCTGTCTACCTTGCAAGAGATATAGACGTGACTATATGTATGTATGAATATTAGGCGGAGCCGACGGCGTACTTAAATTATAAAGTAAAAATAATCCTAGTTAGTCTCGCAGGTTATGTCTGACTGTGGGTTAAATATCATCAGAATCGGTCCAGCACTTTTTTATATTATTAAAAAAACGAAAACACAAATCCTTTTAAAATTAGACCTTTTATAAGTGTATTTTTACGTGTCTTTCTCTCATACATACATAGATAAAATCACGCCTCCTTCCCGGAGGGGTAGGCAGAGACTACATCTTTCCACTTGCCACGATCTCTGCACACTTCCTTCGCTTCATCCACATTCATAACTCTCTGCATGCAAACTCGGCGGTTTCGGTGTCTTTCTTTCAATTGGTAATTTTATGAACCCACCCTGGGTTCATAAAATTCGCTTTCTTCGCATAATTCCGCTTTCCGATATTTCCTCCACTTTTTCCGATCCTTAGCCAGCTCAGTTTTAAGTCTAGCGGGAGGTAACTCCACGCAGTGAAGATCTTCCTGTAGGCTGGTGTAGGAAATTACTTTTTACATACATACATATAATCACGTCTATATCCCTTGCGGGGTACCTAGACAGAGCCTACAGTCTTGTAAAGACTGATAGGCCACGTTCAGCTATTTGGCTTTAAGGTAGGATTGAGATTCAAATAGTGACAGGTTGCTAGCCCATCGCCTAAAAGAAGAATCCCAAGTGTATAAGTCTACCCCTTACTTACATTTTATCTCGTTAAAAACTATAGTTTTCGTGGGATTAGCAATAAACTGTATTCCTTTGTAGGCGCATAATAAGCGCTTGTAGGTGGCGGTAAATTCGCGCAGGCGAAGCCGCGGATAAAATATTTATTGAGTTTCATCTCTCTGCCGTGTGGTTCCCGGCACCAATAGAAAAAAAGAATAGGGCCACTACATCTCTTTCTCATGGATTTTGTAAAAGGAGACTAATAGGCATATCTAAGCCTACTTGGGATTCCTCTTTTAGGCGATGGGGTAGCAACCTGTCACTATTTGAATTTCAATTGCCAAGCGGCTGAGCGTGGCCTTTCAGTCTTATGATGACTGTTGGCTCTGTCTACCCCACAAGGGTATATATCCATGATAGATGTGATTATATGTTATCTTCTCTCTCTCTCTCTTTCTCTGTCTTTTCTCTCTCACTCTTAATTTCGACGGAAAGCTTTTTATTGATATGTATATAATTTCGAAGGTTTTTCGGCAGATAAATCAAACAACAAGTAAATAAAACAAGTTTATTAATAAAAAAAAAATATATTTTATTATTATTGACGTAATGAGGTACAAATAGATAGAAAGTAAATTAATATCTGACAACAAATTGACATTTATTTCTATATTAATTCTTAATTTCTTCTGTGCCGTGTGGTTCCCGACGGCAATTTACAATAGGACGGACCACTCGTATATCTTTTCCGTACATGTCGTAAAAGGCGACTAAGGGATGGGCTTAATAAGCTTGGGATTAATCTTGTCGACGATGGGCTAGCAACTTGTCACTAATTGAATCTCAATTCAAACAAGCCTCAAAGCTGAATGTGGCCTCTGCCTGCCAACTGATTTCTGTTTCAGAATTAAAAATATACTCACTTTTTTATCTTACGGAGAAGACAGATAGGTTACTATACAATTGTCCAAAATAAGTTACTAACAAAGACAATCTTATATATAAAATTGTCTTATCACATATCCCTTAGTGATAAAATTACTTAAAAATTATTTATATGGCAAAACGTTTAAAAAAAAAATCAAAATTCAAAATTTTTATTCATTATTATAGGATAATTCGTATCGCTTAATAATTGTCAAAACGTATGGTTTAACAACATTGGTTGACGTCAAATAAATTACTTAAAACTAAGTTTACTGCCGCTTCCAAGGCGTCAGTGCAGAAGAAGCGGTAACAAACTTGTTTGCCGGGACAGCTATTTATTTATACAATTTTGTAGTGTTACATATTTATTTTTAGTTAAACATGGTTTATCAGTAAATGGCTAGCAGTGTACATATTTAAAAATAAATCAATTCTTTATTGTATATCACAAAAAAAAAAAAAAAAACTATCAACAAAAGAACTCTTTTGTGTGTTATGTGGCCGTAATAGGAGATATGAACTTGTCAAATAAATCTTCAGCTTTTTTCTTCCTCCTGGCTTCAGTCCCGGTTGCATCCTCACCACTCTAGAGAGGAGCCCGGGGTGTGCCTTTGACCATGGACCCTGGATTGGGTGAGTCAGGTTTTTACACGGAGCGACTTCCATCTGACCTCTGCAACCTTTGCAGGGGAACCTTAATATATTGAATCGATCATGGTTCATCCAGTTGCCCGAATGTGCAGGTTTCCTCACGATGTTTTCCCTCGCTGTAAGAGCATCAGTTAGTTTAGTATTCAAACTAATGTACATAACTTTATTTATTTATTTATTAGGCAACACAACAGACACTAACTAAGGTCTCTTAATAACTAAAATTGTTCCAACTTAGTATCCTAAACGCGTATGCGCAGTTGCTTAAGCTTAATAACTAATATAAAACTTGTTATGAGCAAGCAGTTACAATAATAAAGTACTAAAATTACAAATACATACAATACAGTTAACCACAAACAATTACAAAAACAATGCCAGACTATGTACTAGATGTGGTGCAGAG
This sequence comes from Amyelois transitella, assembly GCF_032362555.1. Classification (NCBI taxonomy): domain Eukaryota; kingdom Metazoa; phylum Arthropoda; class Insecta; order Lepidoptera; family Pyralidae; genus Amyelois; species Amyelois transitella. The sequence goes on along the minus strand of NC_083532.1, from coordinate 4,813,963 downwards.
AATCTTGATAGTATCATTTTTAAATTTACGTAATCTGCAATTAAATATATCAATGTCTATGTCCATATGCAGGATATAACTTTGCAAATAGACATTGGTACATAGCCGATTCGAACCTGTGCTTTTTTGCGTCGAACGCATTTTAACCGGCCACTTTACCGATTCAACCACCGGCAAATAAATCTTCGGGTCATCCATCGTTGAAATTGTAACCGTTATGCCCTTATCAGTTCTCCGTCCAGTAGTATCACGCACACGGGGCAAGAAGAATGACAAGGGCACAACGTATTACATTCTTCTTCTTCTTCGAGCGAGTCAATCCATCAGCGCCATCTTTAATCATACAAGTCCCGCCATCTATCGGCGAGTAGCGGAAACTCGTTGCGGCGTATCAGCGATAGATGGCGTTAGTTATATTCAGCATCCAAATCGTGTCGAATGTATTGGGAATATTGACACGAAGTTAAATGCAAAATATTATGATGTCGGTCTTCGTTCTTCGGTGTGAATTTGCTTCTGATTTTTTTTGCTGTAAAAAAAGGTGTTTTTTTTTAACAATATTTATATCGGTGTCGCCACAATATTTCATTTTGTCTTCTTATCTCTGAGTATTAATAATATTTTTTTTCATAATAAATCCTACCAATGAAATTAAAGCAGTATCTGTCATCATTGTATGTTAAATATATTTGTTGTTTTTTTTTTGAGATGTCAAGAAACTAAAACTTCGTAATTGTAATATCTAACTTATAAAATATATGATTTTCTGTCAAAAATATAGCATTTATATTTTTTATATTCCTTCCTAACTACATTACATGTAGAATTATCTACCAGTGATTTTATACAAAACTTTATGAGTATTTGACCGAAGCTTAAATCAGAAACAATATGTTCTAATTTTAATATAAATTATATCTTATTTCTATGTAAATAAATCAAACTTTATATACAAAAGTAATCTTAAAAAAATTGCGGTTTATTCAATATTTTTCCTCAAGCCACGCCATCGCCATCTTGAATTCTCCTCAACAATTGCCTGTAACAAAAGAAAAATAAAATTAATTACGAGTATAGAAATGTGGAAAATTAAAATTGGCGGGAAAGCGGTCGCCATTGTTGTTCATAATTAAATCTGAGATAGCTCCGTGATGTTTTGATTATTTTAAGGTTATGAAATCACCTTTATAAATGTAAAAGTCTGCCTGTTATGATTTTACGCCTAAACCTCTAGAACGAATTTGATAAAATTTTGTATGCACTGTAGCATTTTCTTAATATTACATACATACATATGGTCAGATGGAGTGGTCCTATTCTGTTTTGTATTGGTGCCGGGAACCATACGGTATATTCTTATTATTATGATGACAAAAATTGACAAATTAAATAAGACTCTTCTAGCTAAACAAATATCTACAACTTTCAAAGGTTATAACTTCTAAAGGTCCGGCCGACCTATCGATTACAATCGCAAATATTATCGATACATTTTCCTCTGCGTTCCGAATGATTTACTATAGAAATTCAATTTAAATCATAACAATTGCTGGGTCCCGAGGGATTAACGGTCAATTTGAGGGCGGCCCGAACATAAATCTAAGCGGCCCGATTTGGAGCAGTCGTTAGGACGACGTTTTTGTTGACGGTACACGATTAACACACAGATTGATTTGAAACATGTGACGGTGACTTTGTTTTGCTTATTTTGAATAAGGTATTTACACGGTTTCGTTTAATAGTTTATTTTTTCTATCATTAAGCCAAAAGCTGAACGTGGCCATTCAGTCTTTTCAAGACTGTTGGCTCTATCTACCCCGCAAGGGACATAGACGTGACCACATGTAGGTATGTAGTTTATTTTTTAATTGTAATTTTAACGTTTTTGCCCACAGCTTCGCCACACATATCATATCGCGTGACAATTTACAGTAAACGGTTAAAAAAATATAACATAGTCGCGCTAGCTTCACGCCAAATACGAGTACTTGAAAAGCAGTTTGCAAATGGATCTGAAATTAAAAATAATTACGACCAGTTGAAGTAATGTAAAAATTTAAAGACTTCATTTTAAGACTGTGTCAATGTGAATCAATCAGTTCAAGAAACTATTTTGCTTAATTCAACACTGATTACAATTAAGGTGCATACATAACAATAACCCTTTCGAGTAAATAACAGAGCAAAATTTATGTAGCATTTGGTCTCTGCAAGATAACTTCGCTTCTATACTTGTCACCATTCAGCAAAACGAAATGAAATTTCCAACAGAAACTTTTCAAATCTAATTAAAACGTAGCATTGAAATATTCAATCTGATTGGCACGAAAACGACATCTTCAAAGATCGTCCGACAATATTGAGACACAGTTTGTCATAAATAAATATTTGGACTGTCCGTGGCCACGAAACAGCAACTAATGAGCAAATGTTAATTCCGAGCACGGTCTATTGACGAGGGTTCACTTATCTATCAGTTTGTAGGCTTATTACATTTTGGCGCCCAACGTGGGGCCACACTGACTTTTAAGCTAACGTAACGGTTTTATATTCAGTTTTTACGTATGTTGGAAAAAGTAATTGTTTGGAGAGTATATTTCATGTGTATTTATTTTAGCGACACGTGAAAATGGTTCATTGTGATCTTCAGTATGTGTTTACATAATTTTGGCGCCCAACGTGGAACCCTATAGCTCGAAAAACCTTTCTAGCTGGCGTACATCAAAGTTTTTAATTTACCTTTTTACACATGTGCCTGCATTATTTGAATAGGCATGTATATATGTATTCAGTGTAGGTATAAAAAGAATTCAATTTATCCATGTTAAACATTTTAATATTTGATGATTATAGCTTTTACTAGATGTACATTGGTATGTGATCATAAAATGTTAAAGACGAGTTATATCGCAAATTATGATAAGTTTAGCAAATGCTGATTTATATTAAAAGACATGATTTTATCCTTTTACGAACAATGGTGGTTCAGCAATGAAGGCATCGAAATAAAAAAGTGTGAAGCACATATTCAAAAACTTAACCACAGCTATGTACCGATGACTCTTTTGTAGTTGTTGTAACTTCATTGCATAAAATAAAATATAACAGATCACATACAACTCTACATAGTTATTTATATTAATTGCTAATCGATACTCTTATAGTGAGGGAAAACCAGCCGGCTAAATTACACAGCCTCTATTAATAACATAAGGTGCTTATAGTGACTGCGAAAGGTCTCAAGTACCATCAATAAGCCCGAATGACCGTTATGGTCGTTACAACGTATTATTGCACTCTCTAAATCAATTTTTAATTTAACCGCTTGCTACTTATTGCGTTAATGGCTTTATTAAATATGGCGGAATGTGGGTACTTCCATACAAGTTTGGTAGCGAATAATATTGACCAAGGAAATGGTTTGTAAACTTTGAGATTCTTCTTTTAGGCGACGGGTTAGCAACCTGCCGATATATCCGAATCTCTCTTCCAGGTCATCGTAGCCCTCAAGTCTTGTTACTATTGGTTCTGTCTACCTCATAAGGGGCAAAGTCATAATATGGGAATTTTCTGAAAAAAAATCTTGAAGTTCTAGTCTAAATAATGTATGTGCCTAATATCATAAAAATCAGTCAATTATCATTTGAGTTAGTTTCTCTTTAGAAATAAACGCATGATGAGTGTGCGTCATATTCTAGGAAATTTCTTCTACTATTTCCCTAATTTAATTTCAAACTCTTCAGCTTTATAATATTAGTATAGATATGTATATAATTCCGACGCCTTAAGACGTAGAATATGTGTTATAAAAACCGCACCTAACTAAGTAAGACCATTATTGTAACCATATTTAAAAAAAAATATTATGATTATTATGATTTTAATATCTGGTCAAGTCTAACTAGAAATTTCTGGAGCTGAAACAAGCCAGCGTGTAACTTTTGGCCAGAATTAATACGATATAGAAACTAACGGTCCATTTGCCGTGGGCAGCTCTTATAAAAAGCCTCAGCTGTCGCCGGCACGGCCCACGATTTATTTCGAATGCAATGAAACGATTTCACTTGATTTCTCGTGCGGCGCACCATTGCGCTCCCTGGCTACGTTTTGGATAAGATTTTCTTTATTGTTTTATAGTTACATACATACATATGGTCATGTCCATATCCCTTGCGGGGTAGACAGAGCCAACAGTCTTGAAAAGACTGAATGGCCACGTACAGCTGTTTGGCTTAACGATAGAATTGAGATTCAACTAGTGACAGGTTGCTAGCACATCGCCTAAAAAAGAATCCCAAGTTTGTAAGCCTATATCCCTTAGTCGCCTTTAACGATATCCATGGGAAAGAGATGAAGTGGTCCTATTCTTTTTTGGTATTGGTGCCGGGATCCACACGGCACATAAACATTTAGGGTATACCTACGTAACGACGTTTACATTTAAGAAAGCCATAAAAAACCCTTATTGCTTAAACACAGGGGGTCATCGAATTTTAATGTGTATTCGCCCTTATAATGTCACACAATTACTGGAAGCTAACGATAATGTCTGTTACATTCAATCGCCCTGATTTTATGGACTGTTATCATTTAAATTTGATATTTTTTTCAGAGGATACACTGATGTGAGTCGTAAAAAAAGTGGTGATGGCTTAATGTCATCACAAATTATGACTAAACACTTTCATTTTCTATATTATATATAAGCATTTTAAATATATTAACTACGCAATAGGCTGTTAATCTTGGGATTTTTCTTTAAGGCAATGGTCTAGTAACCTGTTACTATTTGAATCTCAATTCTATCATTAAGCCAAACAGCTGAACGTGGCCTATCAGTCTTTTCAAGACTGTTGGCTCTGTCTACCCCGCAAGGGATATAGACGTGACCATATGTATCTAGGTAACGTTATGACAAATATACATCTAGTCCAGACGGACCAGTGGTGCAGAATACCTAGATTATGATGGCAGTCACCACGTAGACAATTGTAATACGGCCATAACCCTAAAGCCAGACTATAGACCCCATCAATTTAACTCGGGGTCCACTTCAATGGCCTGCTTCGGACACAGCTGTTTGTAGCTCAGATTGTTTGCTAATGAATTATGACAATATTACCACCTTTTGTCATGCAAATACGTACATATATACGAGTATAATCACGTCTATATCTCTTGCGGGGTAAACAGAGCCAACAGTCTTAAAAAGACTGATAGACCACGTTCAGCTGTTTGGCTTAATATATAAAGACAAACAGCTGAACGTGGCCTATCAGTCTTTCAAGACTGCTGGCTCTGTCTACCCCGCAAGAGATATAGACGTTACTATATGTATGTATGTATGTATCATATATGTATACACATATGTATGAGCACAAATATAGAGACAGAAATATCAAAAACAACAGTTGTATTATAATAATAATAATAATAAAGGCGTAGGGACGTGACGACCCCATCGCCCTCTGTGGAAGGGTTTCCTTCCCAGTGCAGTCAGTCTCCGCGGGGCGGCTTGTGGCGAAGCCGTTGGTGAGTGGCGACACCACGGACCCTACCTCCTGGGGAACATACAGACATGCGCCATACACACACATACACACAGTAACACTTTCCCCGCCTCTGACTTGCCTTAGTCGGCCGGCCAGAGTGGAGTCGCAAGAGCAGATCCTATGCTCCAGGATGGAAGTGTATTGCACGTAATGGCGTAATAGCGGGGAAACCAGCACGGGGTCATACCTCGTGCTCGTGAAACCGGGGCCGCACCTCTCGGCATCCTATAGCTGCTTTTAACGTGTTGCGCCCTGGCCGCCGCATGGTGGCTTATTTAGGGTGCCCACAGGCTGCTGTAAAGCCAATGAGCAGCGAGTCACCATCTGCCTAATCAAAATTACGTGAGAGATTTTCGAGGCAGATGTCCGTATCTCACTCCATAGTCCAGTAATCCAATCCACTAGCATCCCATCCGCATGACCCAGACTAAGTAAATCCCTACCTGGCAATAGTTTGGCAGTTGGGGAGGGCTGTCCGTTGGTGTATCCCAATGGTTCATCAAGGGACAGATCTCCACAGCTGCAGCCATCTCACTCTAGAACAAAAGGTACCAAAGGGCCTCTTCATGTTGGCTTCGGCCCCATGAACGCCTCCCAAATGACCGGGTCCCTATGGGCCTGTGCACATTTTACATGTACCAACATAATAATAAATATCTTTATTAGACTCTTTTTTACAATAGCTCATATATGATTGGGTCCTCCATTTAATATAAAATACTTGTGTTTGGAGAGCCCGCTCTTCCAAAGAAGTTGTTTACACTGATTTGTTACAAATTCACTAATCATGTTTAACAATAACAACATTGTACAATTATTACATACAGTTTACACAGACATAACAAACAATAAAAATCAAAAACACATAAACCTGTCAGCTAAGCTAGTATAGACACCAAATCACTAACAAGAATATACAGTATTACACTTGAATGATTATCATACTAATATTACGAGTATAAATGAGGGTAGGGAGATTTCATAGGGTACCTACTGAGAAATAAATCAATTCCTAAAGGCCAGCAACATCTAGGTAGTTAGTATAATGATATTGTGCTTGAGTGTTATATTAAGCGCATAATAACAATTCTGTCTCATCATAAGTTTTACTCTTTAGAAATAGGGTTACAGTTTTTTTACATTCATGAGAAGTTGTTCGGTAGATGTCCAGACTTCTATGGAGATGATTATATATGTGCGAGGATTGTCTTCTAAACTGCCTTTGCGCATAGGTGGTTTTGACTGGGACTATCTCAGCCACGTTATATCTCCGTCTTCTGTTTAGTTTACTAGCATCAAAGTTTAAAGATTTATGTGTTTTAAGGGTTGTATTTAAAATATATAACTTTCTAACTGAAAGCAAATCGCAATCTGAGTATAGTTGAGAGGTAGAGTATCTGTAAGGTTTAAAGTACATTAATTTAAGTAGGGATCTTTGTGCTCTTTCGAGAAAAATGAATTCAGTCTTTGTAGCTCCTCCCCAAACAGAAATGCAGTAACCTAGGATTGATTGGGCAAGTGAATAATTATTATTTGTTATATTAGTGCTGTGTGGTTCCGGCACCAATACCTATAAAAAGAAAAGAACCACTCCATTTCTTCCAAATCAGTTTTCAATTTTATAAGATAGTAGGTATACTTGCATAGTTACAAATTACACGTTTTATTGATATAGTTAGCCTGAAACTAACCTACACTCCCGACATTAAACGCAGTAATAACGTTACTACAATCAAGAATTCCCGCTCAGCATTAAAATTTAATTTGCAAATGAACAAAATATCAAATACAAACTATAACTAAAACTGGCAGCGTGCAATATTATTTACAATCTCACTTATTAAAGGCTTTAAATGCGAGCATGAAACAAAACAATCAAACTATGTGTCAGAATTACAGAAACTAATCGAATACCGAACTAGATTCTAACCTCCAAAACATACTAAACAATGTAGCTAACTTAATAACACACTCGTCCGAAAGTAACTCGTTCATTACTCCCAAAACAAAAGCAGTTACGGCCCTCCTGAATATTTTAAACACCATTCCTGGTTCTGGCAAGGGAATTTGATGATATACGGCTCCGGGAGAGTGTTATGATTCAACATAAACTATGCATGGGTGTTCTATTGACGTGACGTCGATTGCGGGCAGCGCCATCTTTTGGCGAGCGGACGGTAACTGAGGGTTGAAGTGGACTAAATTGTTGATGCTATTCGATGACAGATGGCGTTATGGTGGACCTTTTGTTGTACTATAAGGTAAAATGTACGGTGGACTCAGGAGATAATTGTTCCATCTCGCATTGATTTGGATGGGGAAGATGTTACTAAGCCGTGTGTAAATGATAAGTCTTCGTGATAACTTAAAAATGCAGACATAATACTAATTGTATTATATATTTTGTCTTTAGGGACGCTACAGACCGAAATATAGCAGAAATAAAGTGATATTTACTGGTTTTCGAAATATAAAAATACAGATCATACATATAGTTACGTCTACATGCCTTACGGGTTAGACAGAGCGAACAAGCTTAGACTGATAAAATATAGATCACAGTAGTAATTCTAACCTGAAGGTTCCCTAATAATATTATAGTAAAATGTCTTATGGTTATATAATACAGGCAATGTTTAAACTTAAATAGTGATAGTCTTTATATCGTATGTCTTATTACTGTCAAAATATAATTCAACTAAGACATATTTATATAGCTTTACATAAAGAGCCGTATCAACATTGATTTTTTATTACACTTAGTTCCACTATCCGCCGCGGGTAGCGCTCACGATCTCATTACTAAATGCACGAAACGCGAGACATAACCGATTATGACGACAACACGAAATAGGGATGAGACATTAAAATTTTTATTTTTATCGATATCATTCTGTCGATACGGAAAACGAATTCGTTCGCCGCGCCGCTTAGACCTAGTGAACACTTAGATCTTTTTACGAAATTGTAGGTGAATATACCAAACACTTCTTAACCCATTTTTGATTAGCTACGAACTTGAAATTTCTATTCAGACAGATCCTAGACACATTTCAAATTCCATCAAAATCAGACATACGGTTCGAAAATTATAGCGTTACAAAAATATATACATACAATAAATATATATACATAATATTTCTGCTCCTAGTTGATTGACAAACCTCACTTGGGTCGCTTTCTCGGTCAGATTACTTTTTGCAACCTTTCCGAATTTGTGAGTTACATATTTTCTTTATTCTTTCCTGTTTTAAGATATTGACAAATTCATTTCATGCAGAAATATTTCAACGACAGCATGAAAATTTACAAGTGGTAATTTACAAAAAAAAAACTATCTGTAAAGTTTTTGCCTTTTTGCGTGTCTGATCGATAGCTGTCAGTTTGACACTAACCTTTTTTTTTCTTTTTTCTTCAGTGCTTTGACCCAGAACAATTGGAAAAAGCTGACGGTAGATTGAGCCAGTATGGAACAGAAACAAGAAAACATTTACGCCGAAATGATGACTAAGGGAAATGCTCAAAAACTAAGGATCCGACTTGTAGGATGGTAGGCTGGCAACTTGTTACTACTTTATTTTAATTCCATCATTTAACTGAATTTAGTCTTTCAGTCCTATCAATATACACGTGATAATATGTATGTAAACCGTTCACGAACACTTTATCGACTAGTAAGTAACATCACTAGACGCTACAATTTAAAATAACCGAAACGCGATCACAGATTTAATAGATTCCTTTGCTGAAACGATTTCATAACGTAAAATGGATGAAATATCTACATTTGTATTTACATTTTGTATGTAGATACAGTTATTCTTTCATTTAATAAAAATTTGATCAAATTAAGGACGTCAGATCAAGAGTGCCCGAAACCGCCGAGCTTGGCTGAAGAGAGTTATGAATGTGGATGAAGCGAAGCAAGTATGCAGAGATCGTGGCAAGTGGAAAGATGTAGTCTCTGCCTACCCCTCCGGGAAAAAGGCGTGATTTTATATATGTAATTAAAATTAGTTCTTTCGCCGCAAACTAAGGCTTAGTGGATACTTATTTTTTTTTTTACAAAATTGTGCATATTATAAAAAAGGTACACTTCACACAACACACAAACTCTCTTCAGCTTTATAATATTAGTATAGATTCATACTACGGGAACCACAGCATAATGGTGTCTGCAGTGGTCCCACATAATTAGCAGACTGTACATTGTTTATACTATAAGCGAGCAAGGCTCACATGAAACGTAAGAGGCAGTGTTTTTTTTCCTCCAAATGGAGAGTGAAAATTCCAAGTGGAATGATGTACCTAATCTGTTTTTGACCCTAACACCTCCACCTCTGAATCTGAAGATCTGTCAATAGTCATTTCACATACCACGTAGGTATCCAAATTAGAAAAATATCTATTGACAGATCCTATACACATTTCAAATTTCATCAAAATCAGATAAACGGTCCGTAAATGATAGCGTTACAAAAATACAAACGTACTTACATACATACATATGGTCACGTCTATATCCCTTGTGGGGTAGACAGAGCCAACAGTCTCGAAAAGTCTGATAGGCCACGTTCAGTTATTTGGTTTAATGATAGAATTGAAATTCAAATAGTGACAGGTTGCTAGCCCGTCGCCTATAAAAAAAATCCTAAGTTTTTAACCCTATCCCTTAGTCACCTATTACGACATCTATGTGAAAGAGATGGAGTGGTCCTATTCATTTTTGTATTTGTGCCGAGAACCGAACGGCATATTATTTAATGTCATATTATTGTTACAAAATTAGTTATTACTACAGAAGATAGAAGGAGAAAAGAGAAGAGAAATAATAAGTTTAAAATGACTAGGTATATTATTTAACATAAAAATAAAAATATTTGACAATTAAAATTATATATCTGATATTTTTCTTACAAAAAAACCATGGCAACCGTAAATGTAAATACAAAATGTAGATATTTCATCCATTTTCCGTTATGAAATCGTTTCCGCAAAGGAATCTATCGAATCTGTGATCGCGCTTCGGTTATTTTAAATGGCGTATACCAAGAAGGTTGCCTACACATAAAAATAACATGTCTTATCCGAATTCGTGAATAAACCCCCATCAGCAGACATTCCCAAACTCTTAACGCCATGTGAACCCAACGTTACAAAGATGTCCTTTAGGTGTACATTAAATTTAAACTTATTTACTTAGGTCTCCCCGCTAATTACTGCGCTCACCGTGTTTACATTAACCCACATTTTCGGGTCAAACGTCTTCCAGAATGTTCCGAGAGTGCGGGATGTGTTCTACATATGTTCACGTCTATATCCCTTGCGGGGTAGACAGAGCCAACAGTCTTGAAAGGACTGAATGGCCACGTTCAGCTATTTGGCTTAATGATAGAATTGAGATTCAAATAGTGACAGGTTGCTAGCCCATCGCCTAAAAAAGAATCCCAAGTTTGTAAGCCTATCCCTTAGTCGCCTTTTACGATATCCATGGGAAAGAGATGGAGTGGTCCTATTCTTTTTTGTATTGGTGCCGGGAACCACACGGCACTTTTTTTTTTTGGTGGTGGTTATTTCACTTGCTGTGAGGTTTTGACATATATAAACCAATCGTGAAAGGCGTTAATGTTAAATATGTATATATCACGTCTATATCCCTTGCGGTGTAGACAGAGCCAACAATATTGTAAAGACAAGAGTCGTCGCTGTCCTAATTATTTCTACTTCTTAATTCCAAGTCCCCAAGGCGTTAGTTTAAAATAATTGTGACTCCATTAAAAACGCGGGAGCGGTCGCAAACTTGTTTATTTCATCATTAAAATTTGCTCTCCTCCGTCGCAGAAAGGTCGCCGCGGGCGATTGAGGGTTACGGGTGAATATCAATTTTTCATAATATAACGTTACTATTAATAGTTCTTAAAGGAAATTGAGGATGAATGAAAGCAGGTTGACTAAGTAGATATACAAGGAGAGTGTGGAGGGAAAGGTCGGAGTGACGTAATTAAGGATGGCGTGGTAAAGGGTCAGGTCAAAAGTACCCGAAACCGCCGAGCTTACATGAAGAGAGTTATGAATGTGGATGAAGCGAAGGAAATATGCAGAGATCGTGGCAATTGGAAAGAGGTAGTCTCTGCCTACCCCTCCGGGAAAGAGGCGTGATTTTATGTATGTATGTATGTAAGTATTTCCAACTCAAATTAAGCAAAGTAGCGATACTCCTGATAGTGTGCCGTAAAGTGCGTGCCACCGCAGACCCCATGTGGAATCACCCCCCAAAAAGATTAATGTAATGAAAAACTCCTAATTTTTTTAACTCATTTTCATTTTTCAAGAGCGTCGTTGGTCGAATAGGTAAGGTGCCCGGATAAAATGCGTGATGCGCAGAAGGCACAGGTTCAATTCAAATTTCAAGTTCGAAATTTTTATTTATTATTATAGGATACTATCATATCGCTTAATAATTGTCAAATCTTTTGGTTTCACAACATTGGTTGAAGCCAAATAAATTACTTAAAACCAAGTTTACTTCCAAGGCGTCAGTACAGAAGAAGCGGTAATAAACTGCACTGTAGCATTTTCTTCAACAACGTCAACTTCACAAATATCCAAACTGAGAATAGAATAGAATAGGTTCGAATCCCTCCTCGGCCATGTCAAATGACTATTTCCGAAGTTATGTATGCACTAGTTTAAATAATAATTGATGCTCTTACGGTGAGGGAAATCATCGTGAGGAAACCTTCACATTCAGGCAACTGCATGTGTAACCATGATCGATCCAATATGGGTTAGGTTCCCCTGCAAAGGTTGCGGAGATCAGACGGGAGTCGCTTCGTGTGAAAACCTGACTCACCCACTCCAGGGTACATGGTCAAAGGCATACCCCGGGCTCCTCTCCAGAGTGGTGGGGATGCAGCCGGGACTGTAGCCATTTGGCTAGGAAGAAGAACTCATTTCCATATAAAATGTTGATAGCCTACGATTATATCTGATGTCATTTGAAACATTGGACCCTGGGCTCCGAAACATAATGGTAGAGGATGCAACAGGGAACGTGCAAAAATTAGAAAGTACGCCGTTTCTCTTTTTATTATAATCGTGAAACGGGACAGCGATAGTTTTTCCGGTTGGGCGCATTATGTCCAATTCGCAAAATGTCCAATTGTCCAGTTCGCAATTGGTCCATTGTCTGGATCAATCGCGAATTGGACTAATTGCGAACTGAACCAAATGGGAACTGGACCAAGTGCGAACTGGACCAATTTCGAACTGGACCAATTTCGAATTGGACTATTGGACATTTTGCGAATTGGACATAATGCGAATGCCCGTACGAGTTTTTCGCGCGATAAACACGGCGGCGCGCGTGCCACACTACGGAGGCAGGTAAGGTGTTACACCAAAATCGATTGGTAACTATCGATTTTTATTTGACATGACATTTCGATACTAACTATCTGAGCACGTCGGCCCATCCCATGTTTGGCGAGGCAACTATCGCTTAACCTCCTTTATTTGCCACGCGTCGGAAACGTAATTACGACATAAAAATAAACTGGGGTGTCCAATTTGGTCGATGGTGTAAAAATGGGGTTGGAGATGTCTAGATGTGACATGTATAGGTACGGTCCGGGACACAATTATTCACATACTAGCTGTGCCCGCGACTTCGTCCGCGTGAAATAGTTATTTTGGGCATCATTGAAGCCCTCAAGGATGTATAATTTTCCCCGTGTTTTTTTCACATTTTCCATTATTTCTTCGCTCGTAATAGTTGCAGCGTAATGTTATATAGCCTAAAGCCTTCCTCGATAAATTGTCTATTCAGCACAAAAAAAATTTTTTAACTCGAACCAGTAGTTCCTGAGATTAGCGCGTTCAAACAAACAAACTCTTCAGCTTTATAATATTAGTATAGATATAGATTCTACGTGCAAAAAGATTGTGACGAAAATTTAATTTAGTTAGCATTACAAACGTACTTACATACAATCACGTCTATATCCTTTGCGGGGTAGACGGAGCCAACAGTCTTGATAAGACTGATGGCTACATTCAGCTGCTAGGCTTAATGATACGAATTGAGATTCAAATAGTGACAGGTTTTTAGCCCATCGCCTAAAAGAAGAATCCCAAGTTTATATGCCTTAGTCGCCTCGAAAGCCTATGCCTTAGACGCTTTATATGACATCCATGGGAAAGAGATGTAGTGATCTTATTTTTTTTTATCGGTGCCGGGAACCACACGGCATGTTTGTATACATATAAAGTGTGTATGTATTAGGTATTGATGATATAAAAATATGCAAAATCGAGTTACTTCCAGTAAATTTAATTCGAGTTATATCCACGCCCATCTTTGCAGTGTAATGATCAGCTTTTGGGGCGAATTCGTATTATTATGTTGTTGACACTACAACGATTTTGTATGCCTATATCACGTCTCTAATCTCTTACGGGGTAGACAGAGCCAAAAATTGAAAAGGCGACGACGAAAAGCTTACTGATGGAATTGAGATTCAGATAGTGACAGATTGCGAGCGAATTGCCTAAAAGAAGAATTCCAATTTAAATATCCTTTCCCTTGATTGACTTTTACATTCTCAAAGGGATGAGAAGCTGGCATACATCGATTTCTCATGATGTATATGACGTTCAAATGTAGTTGCATATCAAATAAAAAAAATAATAATTCAAAATTCGAATTACTCACCACGAGAATTACGTCCCGCCAAATTCTCAGCCAATGCACGTGTGGTGTGTGCCCAGCCCACATCTGCGGACAAAGAATGGTTTTTATAAACAAATTCTATTTTTGAAAACAGGCTTAAGCGCAGATGTTCTTTTGTGCCAGGATTGAGACATGGTAGTCTATGGTTTGGCGAACTATGGTTTTTTCTTTTATTAATTGTAAAATGTTGTACTTATTTGGTTTGGTATTGTAGCTGGCCAGTGTTTTGTGCCTAACATCTGTCTTATTGTCATGTCCCACAACATCCAGAATATACGGAGGCTACTTATTTAGGCGAAATTTAGGAAAGAAATAAATTTCTTTACATTAGGACAACCATTTTCGAATATATCATTTATATGACTTTATCTATCCATCTGTTTAGTGACTTTAGGTAGATTAGCAATACTGTACTAAATTCTGTCTTAAATACTGTGGTTAGTCAAAGAAATGAATCAAAGACAACTTTTAAAACCGCTTTACAGCCCAACGTAGTAACATTCCATAAAACGCCTTAAAAAGCATTTAATGAGAATTAAAAAAAAAACGATTTAAAAAGACAAACACAATGATAAGCGAACAAACAATATTTTGAACCTCCTTTAAAAATCTGTGTAAGCTTAAAAATACTGGCATAATTACAGGTCTTGCCGTAAAAAAGAAAAAAAGAGGCGTAGCGACGACAAAGCGCGATGGTATCGTGGATAGGCCGCCTTTTAATTAAAAACTCTAATTTCAAAAATGGAGCGAGTATTCGAAATTCAAATTCGAATATTTTCGAGGGGGTCTGAGTGACTATTGTCCCGCGTTTGGCGGCGAGGTTGTCAGTCTTGATCGTGACGTCACTGGCACTTGAAACGTCAAGTTAAAATAGTCTATGAAAAGAACAAACGTTAACGAAATGTTTGAATGAAAATGCTAGTTCGCACGGTCTAAGTTCTAAACTAAATTCTCTCTTTATAAAATTCTCCATTCAAATCCTTTTTTTTTTATTTCAGTGCTTATTGCCTGGAAGAAATTGCATAAGTTATTTTTG
Source organism: Amyelois transitella (assembly GCF_032362555.1). NCBI lineage: Eukaryota > Metazoa > Arthropoda > Insecta > Lepidoptera > Pyralidae > Amyelois > Amyelois transitella. The sequence goes on along the minus strand of NC_083532.1, from coordinate 4,798,644 downwards.
TTATAATTTATGTGCAGCAAAGAGTATTCTATCTACAAGTAGGTATCTATTTAACTAGGTAGGTATATGTAAGAAATAAAAAGAGTGATGAAAGTGAATTAAGACAAAGGAGTAGGTAGGTATGCAAGGGTCATAGTATATGGACCTACATCTTTCCACTATGCCTACCCCTCCAGGATATAAGCGTGATTTTTATTTATGTTTGTATGGAATGAAGGGCGGTTTCCCGACTCGGCAATGTTCATTAGGGGCACTCGATTAACAGACATTCGGAAATCAGGTTATAATCGATTTGGACGGTTAACTCTACATACACAGTGAAACAGAACGTATTTTCTTTTATTTTTGTAAAAATATCATATTTTCCATCAAAAATGCCATAGAGCAAAACGTAGCTTTTCAGTTTTTTAAAGACTGTTGGCTCTGTTTACCCCGCAAGGGATATAGACGTGACTATATGTATGTATGCATGCTTTGTAAAAAATAATGTATAAATGAAACAAATCAATGAGCTATTCAACTAAACGTGTTATTTGAGTCTTGTAACTTCGACTCTGTCCACAGAATTCAGAATTTCTGTATTCTCTGGGTATGTCTATAAATAACACTCGCGACTTTGTCCGCTTTACATAGTTTATTTGGGCAGAAATTTTATTTTAAACGTCTGTTAAAAGGTTGAATGAAGTTTGTGCATTGACGTTAAGATTAAAAAGGGACTTAGACATGTATTGTTGCCACGTCTTTAACAGCCTCTTCTTGAAAACCCTTCACCGAAATCAGATGCTTTGCAAAAATATTACATTGATAAAAGGATTCTTGAGATTTTGCTTTACTACTTGCTTTTCTATACTATTTTTTGATAATTAACAAAAATTCTGGTCTTAACTTGTATACTAATAACATAAAAAAATATAAAAACCAATTTCAAAATACTGGCCATAATAAATTGTCATAAAATTGAACGATTCAAAAATGGAACGCGTTCGCGACGGACGTCCGTGTACCGCGTCGTTCAATTTGCGGCAGGATGCAGCCAATAGCGCTCGTTCCCGCCTCGTGTGACGCGCATGCGTTAACATTGTCGTAGCAATCGAACGTTTTTGAACTTAGTTCTCGAGAGACACACAAATTATAATCGATTGACAGGTTTAGCATGGAAAATCGACATTTCTGTTTTACAAATAATAACTATAATTTAAACTAATTTCAGATATTGAAGCGAAAGAAGTATGTACGCAAATACCTATTTGATTAAGGTACGTTCGTCTAGCCTTCTTCTTCCAATGATTTTTTTCATCCTGGCCTTATATCAACCTGCTACTATATACTATATATTTCTTTAACTTCCGGTAAGTTAGTGAATCATTTAAAGTGTCCTTTTTCGAGACCTCTTGCGACAAAAAGTAATTGTAGTCGCTAATAACGGAGCTCCAATTATTTCGCAAAAGTGTCATTTTTTTAAAGTTTTAAAAGCAGCTAAAATGTACTCCAAGCCAAAATCGTGATCATTGGCGGACCCTGGGTTCCTCTCCAAAGATGTGAGGACGGAACAGCAAAATTATTATTAAGAATATAGACGTCTTTATCTTTTGCGGGGTAGATAGAGCCAACAGTCTTGAAAAGACTGATAGGCCACGTTTTTGGCTAAATGATAGAACTGAAATTCATATAGTGACACGTTGCTAGCCCGTCGCCTAAAAGAAGAATCCCAAGTTTACAAGCTTATACCTTTGTCGCATTTTAAGACATCCATGGAAAACAGATTGAGTGGTCTTATTCTTTTTTTCTATTGGTGCCGGGAACCACACGGCGCACGGTAAACAAATAACGTTGAATAATTCAGTAAAATCGAAATCGTTTCGTAAAGATAATTCAATAGTTTATATTCAACATAAAAACTGGGGCAAACACTGTTTTGAATTCAAATTTAAGTCAAAAAAACACTTTTGTATAAATAAGTACATAATGTTTTTGTATACATACTCGTAGTTACTATTGAAATTTACATACTCGTATTAAATAAAAATTTTATAAATTAAAACGCCATTAGTTATTTCCTATAGGAGTCCACCAGGGTAGTAGGGTAGACAGACCCAGTAATCACAAGACTTGGACAAATTGCCAGCCCATAACCCACACTATTACGGCTTTTCAATTAAATAAAAATGAGTCAAACGAAAATATTTTATCAATATGATCAAATATTGCCCGCGAACGGCCAGTATTTATGCCCAAGAAAAAAAAAAGTGGTCGCGCTTCCGAAAACCATTCCTAATTCAAATTCTAACCTCTGCTTTATCTGTTACCGAGCATTGTATAGAAATTTAAAATTCAAATTCGAATATAGAACGATTCCGTCACCGATAAAATAAGCCAGTATTGTGACGCATTAGGTCCTTTACAGTGCCCTCTTTGTAATCACAGATTTGGATGTATAAGTTGTTTTTTATAGACATTTCCTTGCCCTAGATATGCAGAGACACACGTGGTTATTTGTACAGAAAAAAAAGAATAATAAAAAGATTATGTTTATTTCCTTGGAATAAAGATGAGGCAGTTCAGACTGTTGTAGTGCCATATTCTACCGAATTATCACTTTTTAAGTAAGTTGTTAACTTTCGAAGTTAAAAATTGAATCTTTTTCACTTAAATTTTGTTTAAAAATATAGTTGAGACCTTTATTTTGTTTTTTATTTATTGATGTACACAAAGTAATATACAGGAGCATTTAATACAGTAATTGTAGTACAAAGGTGCTACTTATTTCAATAGTAGGTAATCTCTGCCAACGGCAAAGGAAAATATTTTATTGATTGGATTTTTACAGTATAAAATACTAAATATGTACAGTATCGATGAGTTTGTGTTCTACCTATAAAACAAGTCTTGAACTTATTTTCGGACTTAATCTAAAATATTTTTTATGAAGTTTGCCTAAAGGATCTCAAAAAAAAAAGAAAAACAGAGATCTGTTCGCAATTTGAAATTCGATTCGAATATTCCGTGCCTCTGTTATCGGGGCGGGGTCAGCGCTTCCTATCGTTATCGTGGTCACTTCCCGTTCGACATTTGAAATATTCAATTTTTTGCCCCTGTCCCGCTCACGATGACAGTTTTCGGAATCGTATTTTTTTTCTAGACTGCCAGTTAGTGTGTGCTTTTTTTTTATTTGTCACCAATTAAAACAAGGTCAAAAAACTATGTAAATAATTAAAAAATGACGATAACTCTTGACTTTAAAATCCCAACTAATAATAAATAGAAAAGACTTGTATATGTTATATATAGAAAAAAAAACTACTGAACTAATTTTAATGAAATTTATTACACAGATAGAAAAGGAATAACATGGACTATTAATATATAGGCTATATTTTTCGAAATTTCTTACGGGAGTGCAAACCCGTTGAAACCCAAAAGCTAGTTTAAAGTAAGGTTAATTCTAAATTTTACAAAATTGAGAATAAAAAAAGAATGTTACAAATTTACCCAAACCAATAAATTCAACAGAAATATATTTTATTGGATTTTTCCTATTTTAAAACTAAAAACTTGTCATGTTGTCCAATTCGAGTCGGTTGCACCGAGCGCCGAGTTGCGATGTTGATAACGAGATATCGATACATCGGGTGCAGGATCGCGATAACCGATAGAACGGCCATTATGTGAATGTTTCCGATTTTGAAACGTCACCGCCATTGCTGGCTCGTTCAGAAATGGAAAGATTGGGAAATTAATAAATGTTCGTTTCACTCGTACATTGTAGAGAACGATTTAATACAGATTTAAGAAAATAGCTAGAGTATTGTTAAGATTAACTAAGTTATCATATTCTGAATGGGATTTGCTGAATTTTAATTCATTAATATGATAACGTCTATATTCCTTGCGGGGTAGATAGAGCCAGCAGTCTTCAAAGACTGATAGGCCACGTTCAGCTGATAGAATTAATATTTAAATAGTGACAGGCTGCTAGCCCATATGCCGTTAAAATGGAATCTCAAGTTTGTAAGCCTATCCCTTATTCGCCTTTTACGACATCTTTGAGAAAGAGATGCAGCGGTCCTTTTCTTTTTTATATTGGTGCCGAGAACTACACGGCATACATACGGCTTACTTTGTGACACAAAAAGGTATTTATTAATTTATTTAAATTATATTGCACAAATATACAACAAAAAAAATTATCTCAATGGACATACTTAATCTAAGTTATATATCTACCATTCAACCATAGAATCATGCAGAAAATTATTAACCATACAGCTAAACATAACCTTTCAATCTTTTTATAAATAAATACATAAGTAGGAGTACTCAGTAGCTGTGTCTTAGAAAAACTCAAAAAAAAATTATTCATCACTAAAAAATATAGGACTGGTTGGTAATGAAATGAATTTAAAAAAAATATATGTAAGTACACACAGTTACATATTTTTAATAGTGATAGCTTAGTAAAAGGTACAGCCAATTCAGCGAAGCCCTAGGCCGCCGCTGCCGAATAATTTCAAAATGGCCGCCGTAACGAGCTACGGACAAACACCAATTGACCCCAATATTCTGATATAATGGGACGCGAAACGCTCATGCGAGTTGTATTGTGATATCCATATTTTTATTATTATACCCATACTTGTGGCCGCCCGCGACTTCGTCCACATGGAAACTCTATCAATCCCGCGGGAATTCCGGGATAAAAAGTAGCCTATATGTTATTCAGGGTCTTCAGCGACCTATGTACATACCAAATTTCATCGTAATCGGTTCAGTTGTTTTTGCGTGAAATAGTAACAAACATTCATACTGACATCCTGACATACTTACAAACTTTCGCATTTATAATATTAGTAGGAAATTATGCTTAAAATTTCGATATGATCAAAAAATATATTGCTAGAATTTAACATTGAAGTATGTTATATTTTCATTTTAAAACCACTTCATTTAAATGAGAATTATAAAAAAAATATATGAGAATATCCATTTTCAGCGTAGCTCTTAATTTTTCTGGGAACATACATGTTGTCTTCAGTTAGTCAGTCAATTGACGAGTTTTACTTTAACTAATGATAAAGATTTTTTATATATTTGATTGTTCATTGATTTATTACTTACAGATTTAATTTTAAACAATCTTGTGTCAAGTGCTTCAAATTAAACATATAATTACTTATTTATCCCAGAAAATATATGATTTCGTAAGCGAAGTCACGCAAAGACAATTAAAAAAAAATACTTTCTTGCAACTACATGCTGGAGGGTTAACAAAAAAAATATCATTCAAATTCTACTTCCGAAAATACGTTATATGCGGTATTGTGCAAAAATAATATAATACAGGCGTGCCCTTTTGTTACTGGCAGCTGGCGATTCGTATTTCGAATTCTCACCAGACAATGGCCGAGTTAGGATCGAGAAGAACAATTGTAGTGGTGCTTGAAAAAAAAAACCAACTCTATTCCAAATTCAAAATGAGGAACGCGCGGCGGGAAATTAATTTTACGCGAATATGCACTTTGTTTCTTTAAGGATTGCGTTTGAAATTGATTAATGTTTTAGGAACTAATGTGACCATGTGTTTCGTGAGAAAATTTAATAATAAAGGAAATTTAACAATGAGCGTGTTAAATACAAAAAAAAGTTAGCTTGTCAAAACATGTTTCTTTTTAAATACATACTCGCTTGTTCTCATGGGATTTGGCAAAAGCTGTCGACTACAACTTACTATGATCCTTTATAGATAATATGTTCCGCTTTCTCTACATCATGAATTTATATATAATTATTTTTATTATTAATATCTCACATTAATCAATTATTCTGAACATTTTATTCTCTCGTCCACATTTCTCTTTTAAGTTTGGATAGTTGTAAAGTTGACGTTGTTGAAGAAAATGCTGCAGTACAATTTGTTACAGTATCAGTACATAGAAAATACATAATCAGTATTTTCGAGACTGTTGGCTCTAGTCTACCTCGCAAGGGAAATAGACTTGATTATATGTATGTATTTAGTTGCTGACGCCAACATTTAACGTATCAGTATTGACAGTCAACGACCTACAACTTTATCTATTGAAGTCAAATGTCATTGAGGACCTAGAAAAATCAATTGATAGTGTTATGTCAATAAGTTAATGTACATTAGTAAGTTAAGTAAGTATATACTTACTTACGTCAGTAACATATCAATATTTGTAAGTAACAGTAACTGAATGACTGCACAGAAAGATTATTAAGTAAATAGTTAACGCGTGCCGTGTGGTTCCCAGCACCAGCCCATCGCCTAAAAGAAGAATCCCAAGTTTATAAGCGTACTCCTTAGTCGCCTTTTACGACATCCATGGGAGAGAGATGGAGTGGTCCTATTATATTTTTCTATTGGTGCCGGGAACCACACGGCACTAAACAAACAATAACACAGCCAATTGAGGCATGAAAGTGGACCAGAGTCTTATAATGATCACTCGACACTGTAGCAGTGTTTGTGAACAAAATCGATTCAAATCCGTGGGCTAAGCCCAAATGTATTGGCTTAGGAAACGGACTTGACGAAATTTCCTCGCTATTTTATGTAATACAATTCGAAAAAGCGGATATGTAGAGGTTGTATTCTTAATGCTTGGTATTTTAAACTAAATTATAAAATCGCTTGTGGGGTGGGCAGAGCCTTGAAAATACTGATAGGCCATGTTCAGCTATTTGGCTTAATGATATAACTGAGATTAAAATAGTGACAGGTTGCTAGTCCATCGCTTAAGAAAACGAATCCAAACTTTGAAAGCCCATCCCTTATTCGCCTTTTACGACATCTATGGGAAATTCTTTTTTGTATTGGTGCCGGGAACCACAGGGCACCTACATTTATAAAAATGGTGTCTTTGAACCAGATTGTTTTTTTTCTCCCAGCATATCTCCATCTCTTTCCCGTGGACGTCGTAAAAGGAATTGGCTAATAAACTTGTGATTCTTCTTTTATGCAATGGGATAAAATCTGTCAATTTTCGATTCTCAATTCCATCGTTAAGCCTAGACGAACGTATCTTGATCAAATCAAGGACGTCCTGGCAAACGGTCAGGTCGAGAGTACCCAAAACCGCCGAGCTTGCATGAAAAGAGTTATGAATGTGGACGAAGCGAAGGAAGTTTTCAGGGATCGTGGCAAGTGGAAGGATGTAGTCTCTGCCTACCCCTCCGGGAAAGAGGCGTGATTTCATGTATGTATCGTTAAGCCATACAGCTGAACGAGACCTTTCAGTCTTTTCGAGACGGTTCGCTCTGTCAACGTATAAAGACGTGATTACCTCTATGTTTTTATGTATGTATGTGCCCTGAAAAATAAACGTTTTTATGTCTGCATTGCATTTAAACGGTAACCAAAGCTGCATTAGTCATTGTATTAAATTTCACGTGTCAGCTAATAATCTTAACATTTGCTATGCTAGCACATACCAAACGTATCTAAGAATTTGATATGTATAGGTTTTATATTAATTTTTAATTCGTGTTTTGTGCTATATCACTATTTACTGGGACTGTCTACAATATGTGCCGTGTGGTTCCATCACGTCTATATCCCTTGCGGGGTAGACAGAGCCAATAGTCTTAAAAAGACAGATAGGCCACGTTCAGCTGTACGGCTTAACGATGGAGTTGAGAGTTAAAAATTAACAGGTTTTAGCCCATCGCTTAAAAGAATAAGTTTATAAGCCTATCTCTTAATCGCCTTTTACGAAATCCACGGGGGAAGAGTTGGAGTGGTCCTATTCTTTTTTTCTATTGGTGCCGGGAACTACGCGGCACGATAGATTGCAAACACACACAAATCCACACGTCCTTATTTATTGGTAGGATAGGATGTGGATAGTAAAGTAGGATTACTAAGAAAATGAAGGGATCTTTGTTAATTAATTCACACATTCATTTTAAAATTTGGTTCAGAGTACTTTCTACCAATAATTTTTTTTTAAAACCTTCGATAATTTTATTTAAATAACACCAATATTTTTTTTTTAAAACCTCTCTAAAATTAGCCAAAATATCTTTAGTTATTTGTGATTCGAGTTAGCTAGTAAAATAAGATTCCAGTACATAACACATTTAACTCGTATATTGTTCAAATCATTACACTGTTTGGCCGTTTCAATAAAGCGTAATTATACTCACTGTAGGTTACTAGGAAAAAGTGACGTCATCGGATTGGTATGAGCGAATCAAATTAATTAAATTTGAACCATAAACCGCTGTATTAACGCCGAAAATTGAACGAGACAACGAGAAAATAATAATAGCATTGTTTTATATTAATATACAAAGCAAGTTAAAAGTTCTTTTTCAGTGGTTCGTTTCAGCGAACAAAGGATGAATCTTGCTTTAAATTAACATTACAAAAACTATTTGAAAAATTAAATTATTTCTAGGAAATTTGTAGAGAGTTATGTTAGCACTTTAAACTCTTAATAAATATATAGGAAATCTAAGTATAGAAAAAAGTAGGTACCTTTATCTCAGGTCATACAAACTGCGATTTTGTAAATAAAATAATAATAACAAAAATGTAACTAACTAAAAAACTTACAAAATATTAGTTTTAAAATGATAATCCATTATTTTCTCAACTCATGGTAAACATACAAACATTAACTCGTTCATTCATAAAGAATGGAATTCAAATTCAAATTCGACAGAAACATTCGCGCGCTTGTCAATTCAGTTATATTTTTTTTCTAAATAGATAAATCTGACAAAGGAGTTTGCGTTCAGACAGCCACGTCCCATGTATCATTTTTTCCATTTCCTAAAAGCCAATATTGGTTGAAGATCACATTTTGACAGCGCCCTCGATTGTGTTATCATACGATATAGATAATTGTGGACGAAGGTCAGCCCTTATCAGTCAGTAACAGAAATGCTTGTAGTAAGTATTGTATTCTTGTTATAATAATAATGTTGTTTAATTATATTTGGGTTTGTTATCCGAATGCAAAATAAAACGAGAGTTTGACATTGTTTATTTTATAATGACAACTAGATGTAAATATCTGAATATGTTATGAAATTAAATACATAAAATCACGGCTCTTTCCCGATGGGGTAGGCAGAGACAACTTAAAGATATCTTTGTCTGTTTATCATTCTCGATGTTTTCTGTGTACATATGGGTAGGGTACATAAGTGGATGGGTAGGCAGAGACTACATTTTACCACTTGCCACGATCTCTGCATACTTCTTTCGCGTCATCCACTTCATTACTCTATTTATCCAAGATCACTGGTTTCGCGTAATATTGAACTGACATTTTGATAAGGTACATTGGTCTAGGTCTTCCCACTACTAAGTACCTTTTCATCCACAAATAAAATTTGTACAAAATTTTCTTTTTATAAAATCTAGATTTGTCCAAAACGGGACCACCTCGTTATAATATCCTTTCAAACAAAACATAATCATCAAATTTCAGTTAATATCTTAGCAGAGTATTCGCATCAAATAAAAAAAAAAAACAAAATCATATAGGTAAATTTGACAACCTCCCTCTCTTTCGCGGTCGGTTGAAAAGGGAGAGAAAGAGATCTTACAAAATAAGACTGTCCCTGTCATTATTGATTCTTCATACACTTCTTAATGTGGTTCAATTTATAAGCTCGAGTATATTTCGAGTCAACGCAATATGCGTACATAATTTCTACATACATACATACATATTGTCACGTCTATATCCCTTGCGGGGTAGACAGAGCCAACAGTTCTTGAAAAAACTGATAGGCCTCGTTCAGCTGTTTAGTTTAATGATAGAATGGAGATCCAAATAGTGGCAGGTTGGTAGTTCATCGCCTAAATACTCGTAACGAATCTAAAGTAAGTAAGCCTTTCCCTTAGTCGCCCTTTTCGACATCCATAGGAAAGAGATGGAGTGCTCCTATTCTTTTTCCTATTTGTGCCGGGAACCACACGGCACGCAGCAAGAAGTAGAAATTAATTATATTTATAGCTACCGATTATAAATTGGGACCCAAATGGGTGTGTCGGCCAAGCCAAAAAAAATGGCGCACCACATATTTAGTTTAACCGTATATTTGTCAGCTTGTTACGTATGTATTGGTTTTGTAATATAAAAAAAGTAATATAAAAAAATCCCGTGTGGATCCCGGCACCAATGTAAAAAGAATAGGACCACTCCATCTCTTTCCCATGGATGTCGTAAAAGGCGACTAAGGGATAGGCTTACAAACTTGGGATTCTTCTTTAGGCGATGGGCTAGCAACCTGTCACTATTTGAATCTCAATTCTATCAATAAGCCAAATAGCTGAACGTGGCCATTCAGTCTTTTCAAGACTGTTGGCTCTGTCTACCCCGCAAGGGATTTAGACGTGACCATATGTATGTATGTATGTATGTATATAAAAAAACACACACAGATAAACAGAAAATTTTGCGTGAAAGAGACGCAACACAAACTATCTCATTTTTAAATTCCTCCAATAAGTGATACCTTGTACCCAATTTTGAAAATAAATCTATTCTAGGTATTCTATTTTAATGTAGACAATGTACATTCGTCCGCGATTTAGATTTAAGAGATCTATATATTTGACAATTGACATCCGGTGAAAATGCTGCAGTTTAGTTTGTTCCGCCGCTTCTTCTACACATGCGCTTTGGAAGCGTTCGTAGTTATAATTTAGATCCAAGTGATGTGACGTCAATAAGTGATACCTTCCTATCCAATTTTGAAAATAAATCTATTCTATTCTATAGCATTTTATATGACATTCTATATGAGTCAATTCTAGTCATTCCGCAGATCAACTCAATGGCACGGCGCAGATATCGATCTTTTTGAAAAAAAAAAAAACTTGTCCTTTACAAATAAATCAAGTCCCCCCCACCAGCGTCACCCCCTTTATTGAATTAGCGCACATTCATACGGCCCGCATGTTCCCATGCGGCACGGCCACGTGCTAAGCAGATGTTAGGAGCGATTTGGACGATACGGTGACCATAATCTCGGATTCTGTGGGGGTTTTTTTTGTGTAATTTTTTTTTTAGTTCCGGTACAAAGGGCCAGAATGGCCAAAAGTTTTTTTTAAAACAAAAAATAAAGATTCCACTGATGATTGTCTTCATTATAGTGCCGTGTAGTTCCAGGCACTTAAAATAGAATAGGACCACTCCATCTCTTTCCCCGTGGATGTCGTAAAAGGCGGCTAAGGGATATGCTTATAAACTTGGGATTCTTCTTTTAGGCGATGTGCTAACAACCTGTTACTATTTAAATCTCAATTCTATCATTAAATTAACAGCAGAAAGTGACCGGTCAGTCTTTCAAGACTGCTGGCTCTGTCTACCCCGTAAAGGATAAAGGCGAGGTTATATGAATGAATGAATGAATATTTAATTAATATGTGTTTTTTTCTTTGCTACAAAACCAACAAGACATTAGTAAGTGAACTGTGAATGTACTTACTCACTTTTACGCAAAAGTGATATTAAATGGTTTTAAGTGATATTAATTAGATGGTTCAGTCATGTGGAGAGGATGAATGAAAGCAGGTTGACTAAGCAGATATACAAGGAGAGTGTGGAGGGAAAGGTCGGAGTGGGAAGACCTAGACGAACGTATCTTGATCAAATTAAGGACGTCCTGGTAAAGGGTCAGGTCAAAAGTACCCGAAACCGCCGAGCTTGTATGAAGAGAGTTATGAATGTGGATGAAGCGAAGGAAGTATGCAGAGATCGTGGCAAGTGGAAAGAGGTAGTCTCTGCCTACCCCTCCGGGAAAGAGGCGTGATTTTTATGTATATGTGATATTAAAAGTAATAAGTACCAAGTTCACGAATGTTGAATTAGCGCTCAATTATTTTGATAAATGAATCACGAGATGTCTGTTCTCATGATTTGCAAGTCAAGCTACTGAACCATTGAACACACATACATATATATAATCACGTCTATACCCCTTGCGGGGTAGACAAACCTAACAGTTTTAAAAAGACTGACAGGCCACATTCAGCTGTTTGGCTTATTTGAACCATTGAAATGGAAATAAATAATAATAAATAAATATATATATATATATATATATATATATATATATATATATATATATATATATATATACGGGACAAATTACACTGATTGAGTTAGCCTCGACGTAAGTTCGAAACTTGTGTTACGAGATACTAACTCAACGATACTATATTCTGTAATTAAATATAAAATTACATCGGCAATTTTATAAAAAAAAATTGAAAAAAAATGTCCCACTAATCACTGAAATCGTGGTTCATCCAGTTTGCTTGTCATCGCTAGACGGCAGATGGGGTTCGCATCCGGATACACTATTATTCCATATTGTACGTGTCTGTACATAACTCGTACTTTTGTTAAGTCGGTTAACTTTACATCCATGAAGAATTAAGACCAAACTAGTTATCGCCCGCTATTTTGTTCGACTTAATCTGTATATAGACTAGACATACATACATACATACAATGACGTCTATATCCCTTGCGGGGTAGACAGAGCCAACAGTGGTTTTAAAAAGACTGATAGGTCATGTTCAGCTGTTAGGCTTAATGATAGAATTGAATAGATTCAAATACTGAAAGGTTGCAAGCCCATCGCCTGAAAGAATTCCAAGTTTACAAGCCTACTCCCTTAGTCGCCTTCTACGTACGACATCCCTAGGAGAGGAAAGAACGGCTATTTTTTTCTATTTATACTGTACTTAATCCAGAGATAATACCTACCGTACCTAATAAAGATATAATGACAAATCCTTACCATATCCTGGCATACAAAATTAAAGGTCGTCCACAAAATGTTTGTAATACCTACTTGTTTAGTTTGAAACATTTGAACTATGCCCACTAACAGAAAGTGTGGGGGGGAAATACCAACATGATGTCCAGCGTAATACATACCGCATGAAAAGTGTACATATACATACCTACCTATAATTCATATACGTACGGTAATGTTACTTGCGGGGTAGACAGTCTCATGTATCAACTGTAACTCATTGTATTTAAAACACATATTCTGCATTATGTTTATTAATTTTGAGTTATGAACGTGGATGAAGCAAAAGTATGCAGAGATTGTGGCTAATGGAAAGATGTAGTCTCTGCCTACCCATCCGGGAAAAAATGATTTTGTGTATGTATGTATGTGTATTCTGGATAAAAAGCTACTTAGGTGGGTACCTACCATTGTATGTGATAATGATCACGAAAATGGTAGAACTCTTTGTTTTGATCGAGATTTATACGAGTAACACTGATAATATTATCAAACAATAACACAAAATTGGTGGAAAGTATTAGTACCTACTTACCTACTTAAATTATTGAAAAATTTTGAATTCGGTAAGTACCTACTGAGTAAGAAAAAATCCGGTCATACTATTAGTTAATAACATTAATATCATTTAAATATATTGAAAATCCAAAAAAAGATTTGAAACCATAGATTTTAAGAATACAAAAAAAAAACACAAAAATAATTACAGGCCTTGGACGTACGACCCTGAATTGCGGCCAAAATTAAAAAGCCAACACGCTCTATATTAAATACAATAATTCTTCCCGCTAATCCTTAATTAGTGAACAGGAAAATACTTATTAAACTCACCTCATTTTCCTTAAAACATAACTGCACCACACCGAAAATTTGCACTAACTAAAATCCGCCATTTTTGCTATTAAATTTAAAAATAGAATATGAATACACGCGCGAAATTTTAGAGGGACAAATTGTAACATCGTCACAGGTTTGAGTTAAAACTGATGTTAGATGTTTTGGATTTATTTTTTCCAATATTTATTATTAAAAAAACGACCTAAACGGCCGACGTCTGAAAATGTACTGATAGACTGAATTTGAATGAAGTGAAGTGAGCATTGAATTGAATGACAGACAAAAATAGTTAGGGAGGAATTGGCCTCGACATAATGTAGCGAAAAAGCGCTGTATTTTTAACTTTTGAGCGATAGCGATACCTTTATTTTTTATATTTTGTTACGCGTGTGATATATATTTAAACATTATCGTACAAAACGTAACGATAGCCAAAAGAATAGTGAACAATAGAAAATAAATGACAACATCTGTAGGAATAAAAAAATATAATATATGTAGCTAATATCGTTCATGATTTGTATCAGTTTATTTGACTCGTGTTCTCAAAATTTGTATACTCAAATGACATAATTACAGTTCCTAAACAGGTATTTTTTCACCTGGACCTTATGCCATGCGAAATAATTTGGAAATTTAGGATATCTTGCTCCTGATGATTTAAGTTAACTTTTTACAATAAAACAAAATATACCACGGATTCTTCTTTTAGCCAATAAGCTTTCGACAAAGGTTTGCTTAACAAACACTATCTTCAATTATTTTTCTTTAATTTTATATAAAACTTCATGACGAAATATGTATAAACAGTGGACTTTACGCTCAGGGCTTTTTATATTAGCTGACATAAATTACCACCGTAATCGTGGTTTTCAGTCTTATGAGTATTGGCTCTGTAAGGGACAAAGACGTGACAAGCATGTACATACATAATTATATACTGAGGTAAGCGAGTGTTAATAAAATGCGCTTGACAGCTTAACGCTTGAAGCGCTGAATTGCGTGCGTTCATAGTGGGGAGCGCGTAAGAAATTGACCAATGGCGTTAGAGCGTTCACTGATTCAAATAGTTCACGCTCACACGATAATGGCGGCCAATGGCTCTGAAACTGAATGAACTCTGTACAGTCAACGACATTAAAAGTATACATGGCTGTGGATAATATTTTTTTTTTAATATATAGATATCTCTATAAAAAAAAAAATTAAAGACATACCAACACACAGCCCTAATCGCCGGATTTAGTGAGAAAAGTATGAAGCATTTGCATTTAGGTTCCTTACATTCCCACGGGAATGGGAATTAACGGACTTTTTTATTATACGGCCGCTCTAGCTCTTTCGCCGTGACTTGTTCCCAGTTGCACCCTCTACCACTAAGCTTCCGGACCCGGGGTCCGCTTTCCTACTTCTCTCTAAACGGGTACTAACTACATCTGACATTATGCCCTAAAAATATTATCAATAGCTTTTATTTTCATAAATACTTAGTTGTATGTCTTAATAGAGCTGTTTCACAATATAAAAACTAAATATTAAAAATCGTGGAAGCTCATAACTCAAGATGCCATTTTACGTCGTAACAAGTGAAGAATTACCGATGGAAAAAAAAACTTTTTTTTTATCAACAAATTGCTTTTTCGTTCGGGGAGCGCTCGGAATACTTTCGTACATCAAAAACAAAGACATACTTTCATTAAAGAGACAATGTGTGCGAATTTCAGATTTCTGTTGAAATTGTGAAATTATCATGGCGTTTTCTGTGATTTAGTACTTACTTACTTACATTTTTGGTTTAATGTTTTTTTTATTGTATTTAGTTTTACTAATGGTAATGGTATAAAAAGTAATGATGACATTATTCATTTTTAATGATCAGAGCTAGTCAATTTAATTAATTTTAAATGAATAGAATTTTGTGAATTTTGTTATTTAAACAAATTTTAATTTTTTTTGATATTTGGAAGAACGAGAATTCACAATTTACAAGAACAAAAATTTAAAAAAACTATAGCAATGTGATGTCCTTTTTTATTGAAAATGTGTCCTTTTTTATTGATGATGTGATTGATTGATTATGTAATTCATAGTAAGGATTTTTAAAACATGAATGGTAATAAGTACCCGTTTTACAATTTCAATAATATGTTATATTATTTTTGGATATTTTTTTCAAAATCCAATCAAAACGTCCAACAATGCTGTCGTCAAAACAAAAAATAGTAGTTTAAAAAAAACTAAAAAACTACGCTTTATTGCTAATCAAACTAAAAAATAGAAAATAAAATTTAAAGACAAAGGAATTATAAAACAGTAGTAGCAAGTCGAACAATCGGTTATAGTCAATTACCTCCGATTAAAATTATAACAAAATTAAATTTATAAACAAAACAATTGAAATCTGAGTAAAAAGCGTGGGGTGCCTGATGTAGTAAATATTAAAATCATTCTATTAGCATATATTTATGACAAGAGAGTTATGAAAATGAAGTAAAATGCACCCCACGCTTTTTACTCTGATTTAAATTGTTTTGTTTATAAATTTAATTTTGTTATAATTTTAATCGGAGGTAATTGACTATAACCGATTGTTCGACTTGCTACTACTGTTTTATAATTCCTTTGTCTTTAAATTTTATTTTCTATTTTTTAGTTTGATTAGCAATAAAGCGTAGTTTTTTAGTTTTTTTTAAACTACTATTTATTTTCTATTTTTTAGTTTGATTAGCAATAAAACGCCTAGTTTTTTAGTTTTTTTATACAATTATTTTTTGGTAGAAGTGTTAACTTCCTACTACTTCTACTACGCTGTATAACTATCTTACTAGAAATGACTTTCGCAACCATGCGCCCATCGCCGGAGGTTTTCACAACTAACTTTCTTAAAGTTATATGTGGCCTGATTGGATTAAATCTCATAATATTCTCATCATCATGATTCTTTTTTAGGCGATGGGCTAGCAACCTGTCACTATTTGAATCTCAATTCTATCTTAAAGCCCAATAGCTGAAGGTGGCCTATCAGTCTTTACAAGACTGTTGGCTCTGTCTACCCCGCAAGGGATATAGACGTGATTATATGTATGCATGTATGTATGATGATTGTTAAACCCAGTTGAAAAGAATTTTATAGTGATAAATCACTGTTAATAATATTTTTGACTATCCAGCAAACATAACAATTTTCGATTGTGGCCTTGCCAGGAATCAAACCACAAGATTAAGAGGCAGATTGATACAGGAACAAAAATATTTCAAACATACCTCCACTGCCTTTACAACCAGGAACGCAACAATGTTTATCTGAAGACATCGTGGCACTTTTGTAGTAAAATCTGTCTTTCACAAAAATAAACACAAACTTGGGACTCCTATCTCAAATAATCAGGTACTTTTTACAGGAGTCCTATCTCAAAATATCTGCACAACACAGTGAACACAGTCAGAGTCCAATCAAGATGATAAAATCACACGAATATCCGGAAGAACAAAGCTCGACTCAACGGAAGATTCCAAACTCCAAATAACGACAAGTTATCAGCACAAAACAAAGTGCAAATAGGTAAATACACAGGCACCGGTAAAAAAACAGAAAGAAAGTTTACAGGTGTTAGAATCGAATTCAAAACTTACTGCAAAACTTATTTTACATAAATAAACAAACTGTCACTCATTTTCCAAGCGAGTATTACAGTGTTGCTATTATAAATATGCAAAAGTTACATAATGTTAATTCAAGAATCGCATTAATATGTTAAATACGTATTAAATATCGCAAAGTTCTGTAGGTAGTAACTTTATTCTTGTATTGTTGTAAATTTAGTTGTTCAATTTTCATTTATTACTTTTGTTTTATTACTTATATATTTTTTATTGTTTTAAAATATTCTACTAATTCTACTATTGTTTCTAATGGTAATTCTAAATGGAGCGATGCGATGAAATAAAAAAGCCTCAGGTTAATAGTAACATTATATGGAAATATATTACATCTCTTTTTGGACTCCTTATACGTCAGAACTTCTTGGTTTCTTGTATGGAGATTACTGGCACTGGTGCTATCTCTGTCTCTCTTACTCTCATACGAAGGATCTAAAAATGAATTTATTAATCCTGGCAGTTTTAATAAGGATAATGAGAAACTCTTATCAAAATATTGCATTGTCATCGGTCCTTGATACGTGTGCAAAGTTTCAAGTTGATCAGACGTTTAGAAATCAGTGAAAATTAAGCTCAAAGATTCCGTTACATACATACATACATACATACATACATACATACAACCCAAGCTAATAAAAGCGTAGTAAAAAAAAAGAAAAAAAAAACTTAGCGAACTCTCACGAAGTTACCCGGACAACGGAACACACTTAGACATTGACAAGAAAAGTATTTTTTTTATCAACCCGAAGGCACAAAACTTTAACGCAACTCTTTTCTCGAAATTTTATTGGGGTTTAAAAAAAAATAAGACGAAAGTACAAAAAAAATTATAAAAAATAAAACAGAGTAAGTTCATAAACCTGGTTGCGAGTGGTTTTTGGCATTTTAGAATAGAACCACTCCATCTCTTTCCCATGGATGTCGTAAAAAGCGACTAAGGGATAGGCTTAAAAACTTGGGATTCTTTTTTTAGGCGAGGCTAGCAACTATTTAAATCTCAATTTTATTGTAAAGCCATACAGCTGAACGTGGCTTATCAGTCTTTTCAAGACTGTTGGCTTGTAAGCCTATCCCTTAGTCGTCTTTTACGACATCCATGGCAAAGAGATGGAGTGGTCATATTCTTTTTTGTATTGGTGCCGGGAACCACACGGCACACTTTGAGTGGTGTTGGTGGTGGTATAGTGCAATCAGTCCGCCCTAGTTTCTTAAAAGCAATGGCGACTATTTTTTCCCGTATTGTCGCGTTGGAAATTTCAGTGTAATGCAAATAGTATGTCGGCGGGAGAGCGAGTCTGTAATTACGCCCTTGGGGAGAATCATGCGTAGTGGTGTGCGCTATGTGACGGGAATAGCGATTAATGTTCACATCTGTACTGATATTATAAAGCTGAAGAGTTTGTTCGTTTGTTTGAACTCCCAAATCTCAGGAACTACTGGTTCGAATTGAAAAATTCTTTTTGTGTTGAATAGACCATTTGTCGAGGAAGGCTTTAGGCTATATAACATCACGCTGCAACTTTTAGGAGCGAAGAAATAATGTAAAATGTGAAAAAAAAAACGGGGAAAATTATTCATCCTTGAGGGCTTCAATGATGCCCAAAATAACTATTCCACGCGGACGATGTCGCGGGCACAGCTAGTTCATTGATATTATCACGTCTTTATAACATGTATAGACAGAACCAGCAGTCTTGAAAGACAGAGAGGCCACGATCAGCTGTCAGACTTAATAACAGAATTTAAATTCGAATTGTGACAGGTTGCTAGCCCATTGCTTGGTCGGAATGGGAAGACCTAGACGAACGTTACTTGATCAAATTAAGGACGTCCTGGTAAAGGGTCAGGTCAAAAGTACCCGAAATGATGAAGCAAAGGAAGTATGCAGAGATCTTGGCAAGTGAAAAGAGGTAGGCTCTGCCTACCCCTCCGGGAAAGAGGCGTGTATGTATGTATGTATATATAGACAGAGCCAGCAGTCTTGAAAGACAGACAGGCCACGTTCAGCTATCAGGCTTAATAACAGAATTTAAATTCGAATAGTGACAGGTCGCTAGCCCATCGCCTAAAAAGAAGAATCCCAATTTGCCTATCCCTCAGTCGTCTTTTACGATATCCAGCATTCTGCCATAAACCCAATTCCCCGCTACATCTTATCACAATGGCGTGGCCCTAACACACCGACCTACATCCCCTCACAATGGATATGATCTCTTAAAGCCTCTCTCTGTTCCAACAAAATGTGTTGATGCGCCTTTACGTCTAATAAGGGCGACGTGTGAACGCGACTTTATCATTTCAATTAGAAATAATGCTTTTAATTAATAAGATAATACGCTGTGTTTACCTTTTAAGCTGTGTGGTTTGTGTTTTTGTGCCGTGCGGTTCCTGGAACCAATAGAAAAATAATAGGACCACTTTTCCCCATAATGTCGTAAAAGGCGACTAAGGGATAGGAATATAAACTTGGGATTCTTTTCTTAGGCGACGTGTTATCAACTTGTCGCTTTATATGAATCTCAATTCTATCTATCTTCTAGCAAGCCAAACAGCTGAATGTGGCCTATCAGTATTTTCAAGACTGTTGGCTCTGTTTACCCCGCAAGGGATATATAGACGTGATTATATGAATGTATGTATTATCTATTAACTTACTTGATACGTACGATGTTTCGCTTGAAGTGAAAATAAAAATATACATATACTTAGTCACGTCTATATTGCTTGCGGGGAACCAGGGTCAGTTGGTTTTTCAGACTCAAAAAGGCTGAAAAACCAAGTTCAGCTGTACGGCTTATTGATGTTTATTTTTAGATTATGACAGGTTGATAGTTTATAGCTTTACAGTAGAATCCCAAGTTTGAACATTGTGTCTGTTTTTCATGTCAAACCCACTAAAACGATCTCCATGAAATCTTGCATACGTATTGTCTACAATTCTCCTAAGGGAAACAATCACAAAAATATACTTTATACTAGTATATTTTCATAGATAATAGACTGTATGTAATTTTTCAATTCGAACCAGTAGTTCCTGAGATTAGCGCGTTCAAACAAACAAACTCTTCAGCTTTATAATATTAGTATAGATTCTATCCGTGCGAAGGCGGGGCGGTTCGCTAGTGAGATTGTAAATCCTTACATTGAATAAGGAACTCATTAATTCATTCAAAACGAATGCTAGCTAAATGTAAACCTGAACAAATGGAGTACCTCAGACGGAAATATCTTTCTTCAAGTCCATTGTATTTACAGAGTTCTGAATAACAAATGAATACTAAAGAATTTATTTTTTTCCTATTTTTTTTCTTACATATTTTCAACAGAGAAATGGGAAACAATGTTATTTTACTGAGCTCAGTATGCATGAAAAGAGTTATTAATTATGAAATAAGTTGAAAGAAGTAAAAGTTAGTGGGAAACATTGCTTATTTTGTAGTTAAATAAATACATACAGTGACCGGATAAGGAACAGCGTGATAAAGGAATGTTGTGATGTGAAAGAAGATGGAATAGAAAAGGGTATGCTAAGATGGTTTGGTCATGTGGAGAGGACGAATGAAAGTTAATTGACTAAGCAGATATACATAGACATTATGGATGGAAAGGTCGGAGAGGGAAGACCTAGACGAATGTACCTTGATCAAATTAAGGACGTCCTGGCAAAGGGTCAGGTCAAAAGTACCCGAAACCGCCTAGCTTGCATAAAGAGAGTTATGAACATGGATGAAGCGAAAGAAGTATGCAGAGATCGTGGCAAGTGGAAAGATGTAGTCTCTGCCTGGAAGGTATCGTGATTTATTACACCAAAAAAAAACATAGAAACTGCTGTAATATTCATTTAATGATAATTATTTATATCTATGACAAAAAGGATTTGTTAACTGGCCGGCTGCAGAGAAAAACAAAATGGCCGCCAAGGAGATTTCATTACAGGTAAAGTTACTCTTAATCTGACTTTTAAAGGGAGTATATTAAAAATGTCGGCTTTTCATACGTAATTAATGTTTTTAAATTCATTGTGATAAATGTGAAATGAGAGATTAAGATTAATAAGATCTTTGTACATATCTCAGTATTAAGGATATTCGAGGTTTGCCTTGTTATTATATATGTAGGTATACTATTACTATTAATATTATAAAGCTGAAGAGTTTGTTTGTTTGAACACGCTAATCTCAGGAACTACTGGTTCGAATTGAACTTTCTTTTTGCGTTGAATAGACCATTTATCGAGGAAGGCTATAGGCTAAATAACATCACGCTGCAACTATAAAGAGCAAAGAAATAATGGAAAAACTCATCCTTGAGGGCTTCAATGATGCCCAAAATAACTATTCCACGCGGAGGAAGTCGCGGACACAGCTAGTTTTATCATAAACAGAAAACTTAATTAAAATGAACTCAAATTAAAGCTAAAACTAAAAAAGAAAGAAAAAAAGATTATTACAAACTAAAATTGAAAAAACTTTATCTTTATTAATAAAAAAATAAAAGTTAAAAGTACGTGATGAAAAGGCCGTGTTACGTGTGTGTGCAAAAATAGGTACAAATTTTGCGAGATAACATTTTGAAAACTTCAGTATAACTATTTTTTAGCTTTCGCAGCATTGCCGTGTGGTTCCCGGCACCAATAAAAAAATAGGACCACTCCAACTCGTTCCCATCGATGTCGTAAAATCGACTGAATTAGGGAAAGGCTTAAAAACTTGGGATTCTTCTTGTGGTGATGGGCTAGCAACCTGTCATTCCCGTCAGGGATATATGAATGAATAAATGTGTTACGGCCTCTGTGGCACAGCGGTAATACGCTTGCCTGTGACATCGGAGGTCCCGGGTTCGAATACCGGTCAGGGCATGATGAGAAACGAACTTTCTCTGATTGGTCTGAGTCTCGGATGATTATCTATCTCAGTATTTATTATAAAATATAGTATCGTTGAGTTAGTATCTCGTAAAACAAGTTTCGAACTTACTTCGAGGCAAACTCAATCTGTGTAATTTGTCCCGTATAGGTATATTTTTTTATTTAATTATTGAATGTGCCGTGTGGCTCCCGGCACCAATACAAAAAAGAATAGGACCACTCCATATCTTTCCCATGGATATCGTAAAAGGCGACTAAGGGATAGGCTTACAAACTTGGGATTCTTTTTTAGGCGATGGGCTAGCAACCTGTCACTAGTTGAATCTCAATTCTATCGTTAAGCCAAATAGCTGAACGTGGCCATTCAGTCTTCAAGACTGTTGGCTCTGTCTACCCCGCAAGGGATATAGACGTGACGATATGTAAAAAAAAAATGGTTAAAATCTACCCCTATCCCCTAAAATGGGCAGTTACTTTTAAAACCTTCCTTACCATAATAATGTTTGCGTTAAAAGGTACACCCTCTATAGATAAGCCCTTCTAATTATTATAGGGCACTTTTGACAAAATAATGGGTCACATAAAGGGAGTATGACAAAATATATACATAAATATATATGTTTTTATCTGTTACGCGGTAGACAGAGCTAATATGATGTGATTGAGACTAAAATTAGATAAAACTTGTAAATTAAATATTAATTCTTTTGTAATCAACCTAATTGTTACAAGTAAGTAGTTTTAGTTTGTAGGTTATTTCTATATTGTGTCATCTATATACTAATATTATAAAGCTGAAGAGTTTGTTTGTTTGTTTCTTTGAACGCGCTAATCTCAGGAACTACTAGTTCGAATTGAAGAAATATTTTTGTGTTGAATAGACCATTAATCGAGGAAGGCTTTAGGCTATATAACATTACGCTCCAACTATAAGAAATAATGGAAAATATGAAAAAAAAAAACGGGGAATAAATTACTCTGTTTTTTTCCTTGACGGCTTCAATGATGCCCAAAATAACTGTTCCACGCGGACGAAGTCGTGGGCACAACATGTGTGTATGTATGTATGTTTATAATTTAAGCAACTTTTGCAAGCACTGTTCAATTATAGACTATCTCGGTCTGACATACATCGTTATACATTATAAATTTATTATTTATGGTTTCATGAAGATAAGAAATAATTAAGATAAAATATCGATTAAAACAAAGTGAGTTCAACTCTCAGTTGTAAATAATTAATTCGTTTATTGACGGTCTGATTTCATCAGAATGTTTCGTAAATAAATATGTATACAAACAAGTATTTTTCCTTTACGGGACAGACAGAGCCTTCAGTGTCAAAAAGACTGAAAGTTAATTTGTATGGCTTAATGATGGAATTGAGATTCAAATAGTGACAGGTTGCTAGCCCATCGCCTAAAAAATAACCCCAAGTTTGCTAGCCTATCCCTTAGTCGCCTTTTACGACATCCATGGGAAAGAGATGGAGTGGTCCTGTTCTTTTTTGTATTGGTGCCGGGAACCACACGGCACTTATGGCAAAGTGTGGTAAGATGATAAAAGCCTACCCTAACAGAATAATAAAACACAAAATGGTACCATATCCACTTCCGGTGCCAAATCCGAGAAAGTATGTGCCCAGTGGCAAACGATGGTTCCGGTGCAAAATGACGAGGGTACAGAATTGACTTACACTCAACCATTCTTAATATAGTTACAGTTATTAAGTGGTGTCCCAAAATAATGAATAAAAAATACAAGATAAGCCTATCTTTACACTTTCCTGTCGTGGGCCTACTAAAATAAATATACAAACAAGAATTTTTCCCTTAAAGGACAGAAAGAGCCTACAGCCTCGAAAAGACTGAAGGGCCACGTTCAGCAATTTGGCTTAATGATATAATTGAGATTCAAATAGTGACAGGTTGCTAGCCCATCGCCTAAAAAAAAACCGAGTTTATAAGCCTATCCGTTAGTCGCCTTTTACGACATCCATGGGAAAGAGATGGAGTGGTCCTATTCTTTTTTGTACTGGTGCCGGAAACCACACGGCAACGGCACGGAACAATATTTTTACCATGCTAACAGCTACACATTTGTACTTTCTATAGTTTATGTTTCCTGTTTAATAACAGTTAAATTCGGGATAATGGGGGGACCCTGGTAACGTTATATGTATGTCGATGATAAGGTAGGAATGTGTCGGTTTGCGGTTTGATTTTGGGTTGAATTTTTAAGCTAAATTAAAATCAGCATCCTTTGTTTCAAATGCCTATAAAAAGGAGAGTTATGCAATCCTTTTCACGTCATCTTTTTTTTTTTATATAAATGAACATTAAAGCCATCCAAATAAAAGTGGCATTCGACTAAATGCTGATTCAGTCTACCCCGAATGGGAAAAAGACGTGATATGTTTATGTATGTGACTAACTTTAGTTTATTTTTATATATAAATTTAAACTTTATAAATTCCCTCCAAAGTGCAATGCAAATAGTTCTCGTAAAACTATACGACGGGCAAGGCAAAAAACACAACTCCATGCAGCCTAGTCCACTCAAATATTACTAATTAGTACGATGTATGACCACTCACTGGCCTGCTGGACTCTGTGGTGTTTTTTTTTATTTCCATTTTTAAATAAATTAACCTTATTTTTTTTTATAAACAGCTTTGGTTTTGATTTGAGATGACCACGGTGACTCGGTAACTATGGATCATTGTAACATGATTCGAAACGTCCGAGATAAAGTAAAGTACCTACGTTACGTGCGCAATACTTGTATTATATACAAATACTTGTAGCAAACACAACGCGAAAGTTTAAAATTAGTTGTCTTTGTTTCTCTTTTTTTTTTATTTTCGCTGTCATAAAACTGACAGTTAACAGTCAACTGACAGTTTTATGACGGTTGCCTATAAAAATAGTAGACAGTAGTTTGTAAAAATGTATTAAACACTGAGGTTAGTGCAAATTAAAAATTTGTACTTACCATTATAACGCGGTACAGCATCTGTGGACAACGAAAACATAGATTGAGAACCAGTGCAATAAAAAACATACATACATACATTAGTCACGTTTATATACTTTGCGGGAAAGACAAAGCCGACAGTCTTGAAAAGTCTGATAGGCCACGTTCAGCTGTTTGGCTTAATGATAGAATTGAGATTCAAATACTGACAGGTTGCTAGACCATCGCCTGAAAGAAGAATTAATTTTGTAGATTTTGTTGAATTTGTTGTCTTTTGAAGATGGCGCTAAATTCGCGCGGGCGAAGTTGAGGGTAAAAACTAGTTACTAATATTCCGTGTTTTTGAAGCTGGTTGATAAAACAGTTCGCCACAAAGAGCGGTAACCGGCTGCGGTCGCTCAAATCCGGTTATAACCGGTACGAGCCGGACCGAACTCGATGGTACTTTGATGTCAACGTGCAATATTAAGTGCTCAGATGTAGTATATCCTACTAATATTATAAATGTGAAAGTTTGTGAGTATGTCAGGATATCAGTATGGATGTTTGTTACTCTTTCACGCAAAAACTACTGAACCGATTACGATGAAATTTGGTATGTAGGTAGCTGAAAATACAGAATAACATATAGGCTACTTTTTATCCCGGAGTTTCCGCGGGATTCATAGTGTTTCCATGCGGACGAAGTCGCGGGCGGCCTCTAGTATGAAAATATGTTTCAATTAACCAAACGCCCGCATAAATGTCATTTTTTTACCCGTTCACAAGTTTTGGCATAGCTTTTATCAAATTTTGTTTTCTTTCAGATGCTTAAGAAGCAAGAAGTCAAAAAAGAAAAAGCGATATACATATACGAAAATTCCGCCATGACGTTAAAAAGAGGCATTTAAATATTCAACCTGTTACCACTTGAATATCAATTCCATCATTATCCATACAGCTGAACGTGAACTTTTAGTCTTTTCAAGACTATTGGCTCTGTCTACCCCGCAAAAGATACAGACGTTACTATATGCAAAAAAATAACATACAAAATTCCAATAGCTTCTTACTTCACAAGGTGAAATAAAAATATATTGCTTATTTTTTTTTTTTCATGCGATCTTTAAGCGTAGTTACAATTAAAATATTTGCTAAATAATTCTTCACTTCACTTTTGATTATTTGCATCCAGGTTACACTTCTGTATTCTCGTTATTTTGATATCTCTCTCGTTGAAACTTTGAATATCACTGGATTGTGGTGAGGGTTTTTTTTATTTTAATTTTACATTGTTTTGTATTTTGTTATCTCTTACACGGAGCATACAAAAGATAGCGTAATAACAAAAAAAAACTCATTTGAAAAAGGGAACGTAATTAAAATGATAACTCGATTATATATAATGCGTGTTCTACAAAAATAAACACTTAATGCCCATAAAACATAGACTCGCGAATTATTTTCTAGCGGAACGCCACAAAGCACAGATTAAAGATATTATCTTCCCAAAGTAGATTAAGGGAAGCCGATTAACAATATTAAAAAATCGCTTCCCTTGTAAATTATCTATTCAGTTATATTACTTTGGCAAATAGGATTATTTAAGAGCGAAATTTAAGGAACATCTCATTATTAAAACGAAAGTTTGTTTGGATGTAGGAAAAAGTATGCAGGAATCGTGGAAAGTGGACGGTAGTAGTCTCTGTCTACCCCACCGGGAAGTAAGCTTGATATTATGGTTAAATCTTTCTAAAACTTTTAAAAATTCTTCGTAAACCTCAACGATCACGCCTCTGAATGAAATTCATTTGAAAAATTAAAATTCTAGCGGGCTTTTTTCGAATTAATAATGCCAACCCAACAATTATACCTAACCAGTACTGCCAACCACTCAGAAACTGAAAGTTTTGACAATGCAACCCGTTCGGCGGGAAATATCCAGAAAATTTTAACTAATGAATTAAACTTCGAAATGCGGCGGTCTAATTGGCGACAGATTTCGTAAAAATCAATTTAAAACTCCTTCCATAGCGCCAAGTTTAGTTCGATTTGAAGGGCTGTTGACAGTTTACTTTTTAAATTTCAAAATTGGAATCGCTTTAATCGTTTTAAAATACCTACATATGGATCTACCTACATAGTCTTTTGTCGTGAAATTTACTGTAAATTGTAATCGTTTTTTTTTATTTTTACGCGATTACTCAGTCAAATTTAATATTCCTTTTTTTTAAACTTTACCATCGAGATTGTCCTTATTAATCAAATAAAGTTGGGTAAATCGAGAAAACTTATCAGTATTTAGAGGTTAGTCAGTATTTTTTTAATCCATTCCGAAGCTATTGATTTGCATTTCATATAACTTTAAAATATTTTAATTTGCTTAAAAAACCCTATTATTGATTGATACACATGAGATGTCACAACGAATAAGTGAACAGCCTGTTTCGCCATCCAAAATAATAATGTTAAGTCTAGAAATAGGTTGAATAAATAAAAAGCTACCTATCTTTTTGTCTATGAATGAAGACGCATTGAGAAGTAATGTTTTAACAAAAGATAGGCGGCAAATCCATCGAGGCGTAAATAATATTTTAAACCGCGAACATCTTAGAGCGGTAGACGAGAAGCAGTGTGCATTGTATTGTAAAAGCCGATAATCTGCTTTTTGTTATTACCGCTACCCGATAACAGATGTCGTTGGTTGCGTTTTTGAGTTTTGAAGAAAATTTTAGAGTTGCTAAATTTAGTTTTATGATAAAACACTACAGCTTAACATCGCTGAGAAATGGAGAAATGATTTGTATTCTTGTTATTTTTAAAATTTCCTAGATTGATTCGATTATACTTGAATGGGACATAGGCCGATAAAATCTTCAGAAGACAGTCTTGTTTGTGAAAATTCCCACAATTGTGTAATGAAAACTGAATTATTATAAGTACTATGTGAAAACAATGCAAATTAACTCTATGCCATAAATTGACATTAAAATAAAAAATACACACGCCAAAATAAAAGAAATTATCAACTTGTAAATTTAATAATAACCAAAAGCTATTTCTATTAAATTAACCAATTTACAAAACAAATCTTTTAAAAATCACAATTGTTACGGTAGATTAGCAACAAAACGCGTTTGACAGTTGATATCGGAGTTTTTGGCGGGAAATCTGACATTTGACATCTAAATGACATTAAAGGGCTTATGGAACGGAATAGGTGCGAACGGATAGGTTATTTTCGTGTGGGGTTGAATATAAAAAAGTGGTAGCCCTGTGGTTTCCGGCATCCCTCCATCTCTTTCCCATGGACGTCGTAAAAGGCGACTAAGGCTTATAAACATGGAATTCCTCCTTAAGGCGACGGGCTAGCAACCTATCACTTTATATGAATCTTAAATCAAAGTGATTAGGTATATGTATGTATGTTGAATATAAAAAAATATCATTCACATTAAAAGAAACTAAAGAAGTTTGCAGGGACCGTGGCAAGTGGAAAGATCTGTCTACCCATTCGGGAAAGACGCCTGATCGAAAGTTAAATTTGTATCAGAACTTTGGAATGGTACTTATTTCAAAATTTTAATTTTTCTATTCATACTTGAGTTGATTTCTTACACAAAATTCAACTTTAAAGTCAACATTACATAATTGCATATTATTTGGTTGGTTTAACGAAAATATAGTAAAATAACACAGGTATGACAAGCCCGATGTAAGAATTCTAAAATAAATAGTATAAGTTATCTATTTTTAAGAATGTTTTTTTCATTCACATTATCTATTTATTCAGAGCATTATCTCGAATAACAAACATGAAGAAAACAATTATTCCTTGAATTAATGGCGGCCATCTTTATTCATAGCTGTGACATCATAGCGCAGACGGTTTAACTTGAATTATAAATAAGTACCTTTGGAGATCTCACTCGCATAATCCAGCATTCATATTATTTGTGTACTTTTGTGTATTTGACTTAACGATAGAATTGAGATTCAAATAGTGACAGTTTGCTAGCCCAAGTGCCGTGTGGTTCTCGGCACCAGTAGAAAAAAAGAATAGGACTACTCCATCTCTTCCCCCACGGATATAGTAAAAGGCGATAATATATAATAATAAATCACAATTCTATCAAAAGCCAAACAGCTGAACGTGGCCTTTCAGTAATTTCAAGAATGTTAGCTCTGTCGATTAAAGACGTGAATGTATATCTATGAACTTCTTTAATAGAAACAGACTTCAAAATCAGAAGACATGTTTAAAAGTCATTTTTGACGCGTGGGGCCCGATGGGTGGGCCTCGCAATTACATCTACAGGTTCGAAAGGTTAACTTAGCTAAGATTATGTTATATTCTAACACTAAACGCAGTGAAAACCTTACTTTTAGGCGTCGCAACCGCCGCACAATGAAACTTTAATCTACACTAAGCAGCTAGTCTACGAACTTGGAGACGCTATGTCATATTTCGAGGTAAATTCAAAGTTTGCCGACAAACTATGCGCCGGCAGATAGTTGAAGCGAATTTTGTAGAAACGCCATCTATCGGCGAATAGCTTAAATAATTGCTCCGGGTTTATTTATGGAGTCTAGATTTTGCAGAATTTGGTACCTAAGTAAACTGACTATGCTGAAGGAATTCGCTATTGGGAAACTGAAATATGGACTGTTATTAGCATTTAGTAACTTGTCGTTGGTCGCAAATCCCACGGGAATAGTTATTTTCTTTTCGGGTTAAAGGTATTTCATTTAGAGTGCTACAATTTTTTGTGTGCGAAGTATTTTACCTTCGCGTTGCATTATTCTAATACACGTTGTGTTGTAATTTGTAGGTAACATGATTGCCCTTGTACTGAATTTCTTTTTATTTTAAGTTTTATTCTTATTTTCCTTGATGTACCTACATAAATATATAAATAAATGATTCGAAACGTCCAAGATGAAATGAAGGTACGTTACGTGAGCGTTTAATACTTGTATTATCTATACTAATATTTAAAGCTGCAGAGTTAATTTGTTTGTTTGTTTGAACGCCATTATCTCAGGAACTACTAGTTCGAATTGAAAAATATTTTTGCGTTGAATATACCATTTATCGAGGAAGGCTATATAACATCACGCTGCAACTATAAAGAGCAAAGAAATAATGGAATATATGAAAAAAAAAAACGGGGAAAAATATTCATCTTTGAGGGCTTTGATGATGCCGAAAATAATTATTCCACGCGTCCGAAGTCGCGGGCACAGCTAGTTATAATTATATTGTGTATGCTAATTAAAATGGGACTTGGAAAAGTAGGTTTATATTTTTAGACAATTATAATAGTCTTATGGGGCCAATCATAGTGTTTGCACCCCCATCGGAGCGTAAAATAGGCCGTGACATTTCCCGAAAATGGCGCTCTTTTGTCCGCCATCTTGTACTGTCATGGCATTTTCGTAATGTCAAATCGTTATGGCATAGAAGTAAAAATTGTCTATGGTTTTTGTGAATTAAAAAGAGTGGCAAATTTTTGTTATGAATCAGACAAAATGTATCCCAAACCTCTTTTGTTTTTGTCTTGATTCCCGATTGAAATAATCAAGCTTTACAGCTGAACGTGGCCTTCCAGTCTTTAAGACACCGCTTTATCTACCCCGCAAGGGATATAGATGTAACTGTATGTATGTATGGTAAATAAAATTATTATGCTATCGTTACTATACAAGTACTTTGCTGACGGTACATTCACTGCTGAGTCACTAATGATGTTTCTAAGTGCCCACTTAGTACTATTGAATCATTGATTTTTATAACAGGGGCCCGAATGGCCGCTTTCTGGCAGAAATCTCAGTAAATAAATATATTTATCGAGTCTAAAGTTGATTTTATTATTAAAACTCATGAAAAAAGGAATTATAACAATATCTAATTTTTACTTTTACTTTTTGTTACTGAGTGACTGATATACTAACAGACATTGCATAATAAATCATTTGTAAGCGTTATTCATTCATTCAAACAACGCACAGCCCAAATCGCTGCCTGTCCCGTTAAGTGATAAAGATATTATAAGTACTTAGGCAATACAAAGGAAATTTTGACTAACAATTCTTATCAACTTAATAAATTTTATGCCAATGAGGAAATAAATAAATTAAATATAAAACGCCAGTATGAAAAAGAAGTAGTA
This sequence comes from Amyelois transitella, assembly GCF_032362555.1. Classification (NCBI taxonomy): domain Eukaryota; kingdom Metazoa; phylum Arthropoda; class Insecta; order Lepidoptera; family Pyralidae; genus Amyelois; species Amyelois transitella. Next base: position 4,767,345 of record NC_083532.1, on the reverse strand, counting down.
TGACGTAATCATATGATAAGAATTCACGATTTCATATTAAAATATAGAATATAGAGGGGTTTAATTATCTATGTACGATCGAGGAAAAATCGTCCAAATATCCTATAGCCGTATAAATAAATAAAATGTATTATGTTCAAACACCAAAAAGAAACGTAATTCTATGCAGCCAACTTAAAAATATTAACAAATCAATCATTGGCTCATTCCGTTCCCGCCTAATCAATCATGTTTGACATATCCATAGATTAAAAAGCGCGGGGAATCGCCATTTCGTTATTTTTTTTTTAATCCGTCGAGATATTTTCTGGTTTGTATATACTTAATCGTTATGTTTGAATATAATCGTTGTTCTTTTCACCTGAAGCGGTGAGGGCGGGGGAGGGCTAGCCCTCCCGATGTTATTCACCCTAGCAAGTAATTTCGCCTTGTTTGCTCATGATAAAGCTGAATTTTGGAGCGAAAAGACATTGTTAGTGGAGGGAATCTGCGTTATCACACTTTTTGAAAAAGGATCGTGCAATCTTTAGTGCTCTGTTGGTGATAGTATTTTATTTTTAAATTGAATTGAATGATACGAATAACGTCTTAAATGTGGCGTTTTTTTAATCATAAACACGTATGATAAGTGTTTATTTCTCTTATAGAGTGTTGGATCGATTAGAATATCTTTTATACGATTTGATACTACATATATGAAGATATTGGAGAGTTGTCACATTCTGTAGATATTGTCATAATCTAATTATGGACTTAGGTCTAGTATTTACAGAAAAACAAATAGAGACATTCTTAATACAAGTAATCTTAGCATTTAGGAGTTACAAAAAAGGAATAATTTTTGACATGAAACATCCTTAGAAGAAGAAGCGAAGGCAGTATGCAGAGATCGTGGCATGTGGAAAGAGGTAGTCTCTGCCTACCTCTCTGGGAAAGAGGCGTGATTTTATGTATGTATGTATGTAAACATCTTTATAAAATTGAAATATACAGCTAATAAAGAAGGCCTTTCAAATATAGAATCCAAATACTTCCACCAGATCTCCAACCAATACGTTAACAGCGTTTCGTAAAAAATAAATTAGATGGATTAAAAAGTTAAATTGAGAACCGATCCTCTTTGGTCGAACGCTTCCATTTTCAAATAAAATGAGAAAAACAATAATTACGGTTGGCACTAACGCTCTAGACTGCTTGGGAAAGGGGCCAGGCTTTTTTATCTCAAAAATAGATGCATCCCCTTCAATCAGTGTAGACGCACACATACTTACACATATTGATATGTGTATGTGCGTAGGAATGCGAATTGAAGGGGCAAGTTTTAGGGATGGGATGGTGTTAACGGAAATTCACTTATCGATATCGATTGTATGAACATGTTATTGTAGTTACGGATTAATAAATAAACTATTATTTTTTTACCATTATACTAAAAAAACAATTGTGCATTATTTTAATTTACATATTGCGGTTTTGTCTCTTACGTTGTAGACAGAGTCAATAGTTTTGAAAAGACTTGAAAGATACGTTCGTATAGTGATGAAATTTAAATTCAGATTGTTACCAGTTGTTAATTCTAAATTAATAAGCATTATACTTATTATAATATAAAGAAAACTTTTAGTCCATTAGAGTGAAACAACAGCTGCAGTGTAGTTTCTTACGCCGCTTCTTCTACACATGCGCTTTGGAAGCGGTACAAGTTACAATTAGATTCAATTTTTAATTTATTTTATTTTAATGGTGCCGGGAACCACACGGCGCTGCCTTCAATCAAAATATCCATAATAATCTTACAAGATGTCAACTTACAAAATCAATTCTTGTCTTTTAATTGATGGAAAGTAGGGAGGTGTCGCAGAATGAATAAATTCTATTAACGCACCCCTTTTCATAATGTCTATTAATATTTGAAGGTGTAAAACGATAATTGAGTAAAATATTTAGTGAATCGCCCATAGACTTTGATGATCGATAGAATAATTCTCTATTTCTCTTGATTTCTCTGTAATTATTTTTACTTGTACTCAACATAAGATATCATATAATCACGTCTAATTCCCCTGCGGGGTAGACAGATCCATCAGTCACCAAAAGACTGAAAGGTCACGCTCAGCCGCTTGGCTTAATGATAGATTTGAGATACAAATAGCGACAGGTTGCTAGCCCATTGCCAAAAAAAGGAATCCCAAGTACATAAGACGACGTCTACGACTAACGGGTAGGGTTGGTCGCCTTTAACGACGTCCATGGGAAAGAGATGGAGTAGTGCTATAGTTTTTTCTATTGGTGCCTTTCAACTATTCATTTATTTAAACTCAATGCATTTAAAATTGGCTAGCAACCTGTCACTATTTGAATCTCAATTCTATCATTAAGCCTAACAGCTGAACGTGGCATGTCAGTCTTTCAAGACTGCCAGCAAGTTCTTCCACTTAAGGGATTAGACATGATTATATAAATATGAATGTACTTATGAAATAACATAAAATTGTCTATCAAATTTTAACTGGACGGAAGGTATCGCTCCAAATATTGCAGTGATTAAGCCAAACGCCCTATAAATAACCGCTAAGAGTGTCTCAGATTTAATCGAGTTAAACCTAACGGCTAAGTCCATCACCTGAAGTAATAACTGGAAAATTAAGAAGGCCAATTCGGCCGTGCCTTATTAAATAGGAGACAGTTTTTAGGGCTCAGTAGGAGGAGGTAATTTTAACTATAAGTATACATACATATAATCATGTGTATATCCCTTGCGGGGTAGACAGAGCCAACAGTATTGAAAAGACTGACAGGCCACGTTCAGCTGTTTGGCTTTATGATGGAATTGAGATTCAAAAAGTGATAGGTAACTAGCCCATCGCCTAAAAGAAGAATCCCAAGTTTGTAAGCCTATCCCATAGTCGCCTTTTACGACATCCATGGGAACGAGATGGAGTGGTCCTATTCTTTTTTTTATTGGTGCCGGGAACCACACGGCACAAGTATTGATATTGAAAATATGTGACACTATTAGCTGGATCATTTTGGAAATGTTATTTTATTAAATGAGAAAATGTTATGAACATTTTCTGATTGGCCTGGGTCTTGGATGTTTATCTATATAAGTTTTCTTTTATAAAATATAGTATCATTGAGTTAGTATCTCGTAACACAAGTCTCGAACTTACTTCGAAGCTAACTCAATCAGTGTAATTTGTCCCGTATATATTTATTTATTTAATATGAGTTAGGTACTACTCTCTATGCAAAGGTTGTAGAGATCAAATGAGAGTAACCAACCCAGGATCATATTTGTGAAGGCGCACCCAGGGTCAAATTGTCTTTTTTTTTCCAAATCCAAATTTGCATTTGTAAAAGAAATACTAAGAGTATTCTACTATTAAAAGTAAAATAAAAATTAAGAAAAATTTTTTCATCGATATCGCGTTAACGTATTATCGACACCGTCCCATCCCTAGCTCGCAGACGCTATCGACCAGCATCCGCCTTACGGCCGCTGAACTATTGACCCCTTTATTTTTAGCTTAAAGCTTATTTCAAACTAGCTTATACCCGGGTTTTACTCATATGGGAAAATCGAGAAAATCATCATCACCGAAGGGTGGAATCGGTGGAAGCACCGAACCTCAATTCCAACATCAAGCCATACATATAATCACGTCTATATCCCTTGCGAGCAAGACAGAGCCAATAGTCTTGTAAAGACTGAAAGGCCACGTTCAGCTGTTTGGCTTAATGATAGAATTGAGATTCAAATAGTGACAGGTTGCTTGCCCGTCGCCTAAAAGAAGAATCCCAAGTTCATTATCTTTCCTTTTTACAACATGGAACAGATATATAGTGTTGTCCTATTCTAAAGTGCTGGATAGTTCTTTTTTCTCTTTGTGCTAAATATCATCAAAATAGGTCTATTAGTTTTTGCGTTTAGTCGTTAAAAACCAAAGAGTTTAGTATGGATTGATATTCATTCATTATATGATCACGTCTATATTCCTTACGGGGTAGACAGAGCTAGCAAAGGCTGATTGGCCAATATCAGCTGATAGGCTAAATGATAGAATTTAGACTCAAATAGAATAGAATTGATTAATTTTCAAAATTGGATACAAGGTATCACTTATTGACGTCGCATCACTTAAATCTAATTATAACTACTTCCGCTTCTAAAGCGCATGTATAGAAGAAGTGGCTGAACAAACTACACAGCAGTAATAGTGAAAGGTATTGATCGATAATTCTTATTTATATTTACAGCCCTAGAACTGATCCCAAAGCGGCAATATTTCACAATATAATACTCATTTGTCACAAAACCTAATAATTTTAATGATACAATACACTCAGAGTAAATAAATTATTCAGTTTCACCCCTTAAGAAGAAATAATTTGGCTTTCTTAGGGAGGAGAGAATTATTGAATGCACAACCCTCCCTTTTATTTTCATTTATTACATTCGTTTGTAATGGGAAATGTACAATATTATTTCATACATACATACGTATAGTCACGTCTATATCCGTTGCGGGGTAGTCAAAGCAACAGTCTTGAAAAGACTTAAGTGCCACGTTTAGCTGTATGGTTTTATGATGGAATTGAGATTCGAATAAGTAGTTAGAGGTTACTAGCCCTCATTTGAAGGACTACTGCATCTCCTCCCCATAGGTGTCGTAAAAGGCGACTAAGGCTTATAAACTTAGGATTCCTCTTTTAGGCGATGGGCTAGCAACCTAGTTACTATTTGAATCTCAATTCTATCATTGAGCCAAACAGCAGAACGTGGCCTATCAGTATTTTCAAGACTGAAGGCTCCGTCTAACCCGCAAGGGATATAAACATGATTATATGAATGTATGTATGACTATAAATAGTATATTGCAATGCGAAAGTTTAAAAGAAATACATACATACATATGTTCACGTCTATATCCCTTGCGGGGTAGACAGAGCCGACAGTCTTGAAAAGACTGAATGGCCACGTTCAGCTATTTGGCTTAACGATAGAATTGAGATTCAAATAGTGACAGGTTGCTAGCCCATCGCCTAAAAAAGAATCCCAAGTTTGTAAGCATATCCCTTAGTCGCCTTTTACGACATCCATGGGAAAGAGATGGAGTGGTCCTATTAGAAGAAATATTGGTCTGAATTTATTTTTACAGAATATGTATAAAATAAATAAACTATACGGCTTTATCATTTTTCAGAAAGTAATATTTCATGAAAAGACAATATTCTTCGCTAACTCAGTTTTAGCCCTGCATCAATATTTATTTATGAAAATTTGATAGTAACGCGGGAAAAATGTATTTTATTGATTCATGTTATGGGTTTAGGGGTTTTTTACGTACATATGTACATACATATAACCATGTATATCTCATGCGGGGTAGACAGAGCCAACAGTCTTGAAAATACTGATAGGCCACGTTCAGCTGTTTGACTCAATGATAGAATTAAGATTCAAATAGTGAAAGGTTGTTACCCCATCGCCTAAAAGAATAAACCCAAGTTTACAAGCCTATCCCTTAGTCATATTAAAACGTAAAAGAAAAAACTTAGTCGCCTTTTACGACATAAGAGATGGCGTCGTCTTATTATTTTTCTGTTGGTGCCGGGAACCACACGGCATTACGTTACTTGGAGTTTAAAAGTTTCAATATTAATTATGATTTTTGTGGATAAAGTATAATGTTAATGTTTATTTTATTTTTTATTTATTTAATAAATCTTTATTTCTTTTCCTCTCTCACATAGAATTACACAGTTAAAAAATATGAAGTAAGATGAACCAGGCAGTTAAAAAATAATGATCTATGTGAGAGACTGGTGTCTGTACTAGGAAAACCTGTATGAAAGAAAAAAAACCATTGAACTACACAAACTCTATCCCGCACTTAAATATCACGTCTTTACCACTTACCGGGTAGACAGAGGCAATAGACAAAAACCACGAAGGCCACGTTAAGTTGGGTGTCTCAGTTACGGAATTGATATTCCAGACTAGAAAGTGAATATGGTGATAGGTCCTAATATAAAAGAAGAATGAAAAATGCCGTGTGGTTCCCGGCACCAATACAAAAAAGGACCACTCCATCTCTTTCTCATGGATGTCGTAAAAGGCGACTTAGGGATAGGCTTACAAACTTGGGATTCTTAATTAGGCGATGGGCTAGCAACCTGTCACTATTTGAATCTCAATTCTTTCATTAAGCCAAATAGCTGAACGTGGCCATTCAGTCTTTTCAAGACTGTTGGCTCTGTCTACCCCGCAAGGGATACAGACGTGACCATATGTATGTGTATAAAAGAAGAATCCCAAGCATATAATCCCTTAATTTATATTTTATTCCCTTTTCAATCTACCAGGAAGAGAATCTTGGCTACTAAACCAGCATAAAAGCTTACAAAATAATAAGTTCTTAAACATAGGCAGACTTTAGCCTATAAATAGTCTAAGAGCTAATCTTCATTTAATTTGCAGTCAAGAATCATTTATTATTAACCAGCTGTCCCCGCGACTTCGTCCGCGTGGATAAGTTATTTTAGGCATCATTGAAACCCTCAAGGAGGAATCATTTATTTATTCGCTCATAATAGTTGCAGCGTGATGTTATATAGCCTAAAGCCTTCTTCGATAAATGGTCTATTCAACACAAAAATAATTTTTGATTCGAACCAGTAGTTCCTGAGATTAGCGCGTTCAAACAAACAAACTCTTCTGATTTATAATATTAAGCTGGATTGGACTTGTCCATATTACTTATTTTCCTGGGATAAATTATGGTTGCGTCCTTATTCAAAAGCCCTAGGAAGCCTCTATAACAAAAATCTTGGATATAATAAGTCAGAATTTTATCAGAATCAACTCCCGTCTGACCTCCGCAACCTTAAAAATGAACCTAATCCAACGATTTTTAAAGACTACAATTAAATAACCGATGCCCTCATGGTGAGAAAAATTTACCTCACTAGACACATTATTACATCATGAGGAAACCTGCACATTCAGGCAACTGGATGTGTAACCATAATCCACTTGGATTTGGTTACCCTGTCACGAAAACCAAATGAGAGTCGATTCATGTTTTTAAATTACCTGACTTACCTTTTCTGAATCATGAAACCTTATAGCGGACCCCGGGGTCCCTTACAAGAAGAAAAAACCGATAGAAATGAGGTACATATGTATAATCACGTCTAGATTCCTTGCAGGGTAGACAGAGCCCGCAGTCTCGAAAATACTGAAAGGGCACGTTCATCTGTAAGACTTGATGATTGAATCGAGATTCAAATAGTGACAGGTTGCTAGCCCATCGCCTAAAAGAAGATTCCCAATTTTATGAGCTATTCCTCTTAGTAATTCTGTATGACTCTTCTGATAATGGTATAACAGTGGTAACATGTTGGTCCTCGCAAATATTATAATCGGCCGTAGTCTTAAAGAAGATTTAGAGGCATACAGACTGTCTGTGTAACATAAATTTTGTTAACAGAAGCTAAAATTGTAAGCATTTCAATTTTAATCCGCAACAGCACTTAATCATATTCAATTTATTTGACATTAATTATTTTCATAATTTAACACCCCAAAAATCCTAACGCCCCGCAACGTTGCAACAATATTGCGCTTTAAGACAACGTCTTAAAGTTGCTTTTAGTTTGGTCTCATCTCGGCTATTACGGTTATTTTTACACTAACGACCGCGAAAATCGATAAGTTCCCGACCAAACACGTGTTTAAAATAACGGATTCCACGTTTGAAATCAATTGACAGATCGAACGTATTCAAAAACGAGGATTCTTAATTTAAATTTTGACTTACCTCTTAACCGCTGCCGCTGCACACTGCACGAGAAAAAATAAATAAAAGAACCAAAAACAAAAAGGATTTTTATTTAAAAAAAAATAAAAATAAAGTTTAAAATCAGAATGTCAGGGAGAATTAAAATAAATCGAGAGAATTTAAAACGTAAAAGAAAATAGAGCGACATGCGCTCTAAGCAGGCGTTACTGGCGCTCTGGAGTTGAAGGCGCCTGGGTGCGTTTATATACCCTCGAGAAGTGAGGTGGGGGGAGCGGCAGCCATTTTGTACGGTTTCCATGGAGACGAGGAGATGGCCTATTATGGGAGGGTGGCGGAGATTAGGCGCAGGGACAGCATGACAAGCAAGTGTGATGAACTTTTTTTTGAAGTCAGATTTCTAGCTATTTTGAAAGTAAAAATAATATGTGCTTTTTTGTAAGTATTATTGGTAATGTTTATATTTTAACTAACAACCTCTGCTTATGAAAAAATGTATTTATATTTTGTGTCACAAGTTGGGCGCCAAATATTTTTGTAGTTTACTACACGTTTCACTTTGAATGTTAAAATTTCTTATAACTCAAAATTGACTATTTAATAAACCGTTTTTGTGATAATAAGGTAAATAAGTCATGAACGCACATCATCAATACAAATATTGAGCATAAAATACTGTCTTTCCCTGGCACCTTCTAAAACATGATACTTGGCACCCAACGTGGGACTATTTACTAAAAATTACATTTTGCTTCGCTACCAAATTAGAATGGAAGATAGTTCTCTTTGACCAATTGACCAGTATAATATTGCTAACTTGAAATAGCTTTACAAAATATTCTACATAAAAATAAACGGTTGGTGAACAATTAGATATCTATTAATGTGAATGAAGCAAAACATTAAAAAAAAAATAATTACATTGTGCCGCGTGGTTCCCGGCACCAATACAAAAAAGAATAGGACCACTCCATTTATTTCCCATGGATGTCGTAAAAGGCGATTAAGGGATAGGCTTACAAACTTAGGATTCTTTTTAGGCGATGGGCTTGCAACCACGATGTCACTATTTGAATCTCAATTCTATCAATAAGCCAAACAGCTGAACGTGGCCATTCAGTCCTTTCAAAACTGTTGGCTCTGTCTACCCCGCAAGGGATATAGGCGTGACCATATGTACGTATCTATGTAAATTATAATACATATTAAATAAGTACCTATTTATTTATTTACTTATTCTTTATTGTAACAATTTGTTAAGTAAAACAATCTACCATTGTTTTAACCTGTTATTACATAAATGTTTATTGTGCAATACTAGATTTAATATTAGGTTTTTCTATATTCTTCATAAAATTGAATTTACGTACTAAGTTTAGGTATAAGTTAGTTTCTTATAGTATATTTATTATATAAATGTCTGCAATATCCGAAAGGGTTAATATGAAGATCTGATCAATAAGTTTTACACCTAATTGTACTCATATAAGGTAAAAAAAATTGACTTCGAAAAATTACGGATCTTGGCATGCTGATAAAATTGTAGCCTTAATTCGCGTGATTATATGTAGGTACTTCTACTTTATTTTAAAATAAGAAGTCACTTCGATCTTAGATTAAAAATAACTCAAAATGTCCGTTTCATTTAATATCTATGAGGTAGACATAAACACGTTTAGTAACGTCAAATTTATAACACACCCTTGCCAGTAAAAAAAAAACAAAAAAAAAATTATTAAAATATCTCAAGTGATTTTTCTGCTAACCCTACATTCGCGTCAGTTTCAACCCCTCACGCACACGCGCACACAATACGGATGCAACTATTATTTAACAGCACACATGCAAAAACGAAGTTTCCTAACTGACGACATAGATGGCGCTACTTTCAACAGACTGCAAATTCCTTGGTTCCAAAACTATTCGACATTATAATGTTAGGCAAAGGTAATGTATAAATATCTTTTTTAGTTTTAACATAATTGTGTAATAAGTTAGGTTTTGTTAAGTATTTATGCTTCTACTTTATAGTTTATTTTCCTTGTCTGTTAACCCTTTTGCTTTTTACCTAGATTTACTGTTTTTTTTTCAGAGAGTTATTTTACAGAAAATATTAATAAATTAATAAATAGATACATAAAAAAATCTTATAATGTACCTCAATTTTTTTTAAACGGCTGGTTTGCAAATTCTTCTTTGTCATTTATGTATGTAACTGAATTAAGTAAATTAATTAATAATTATTATTTCTCTTAAAGTATATTCACTTGACATAATTTTTCAAATTATCACGATTATTATTCCTAATTCATTTTGCAATGAGAAAATCATGATGGATTTTTAACAGAATTATTAACTTACGTCAATATAAAAATGTATCTACCCACCTGTATATCTACAAATGGCTGTAAAATAATTATATACAAATAAAAAAAAAATACCTCTCTATCGTTATTGCGATACGACCATATCCCTATTTCACCCCACCGGCAATACGTTGAATATTTTAAGCATGTTATTTCTTAGAATAGCGTTAACATCGAATTGCAACTTTAAATAGTTCACTAAAAGGTTATTTTTCGTTTGCGCACTGAAATTTATGTAATGCTGTAACTTTTGGGCGTCTTAAATATTTAAGTACCGAGTTTAGTTCCACTATTCGACGCTAGATGGCAGTGGTCTTTCCTTTTTCAAATGAAATCCGGTATTTTTAAAGAATTGTTTTCATAATTCTTAAAATTTAGTTTACTCGACATAAGATTACGAATTTTGGAATTGAGTAATGAAATGATTATTTTCAGCTATTAGCTAACAGATGGCGCTGATAATTTCAATGGGATGCGATTTTCTTGTGAAATTTCGTTCTTACATATTTTGTGGTACTCAATGCGTGGAAACATTAGATACGTTCTTCCTCCTGGCGTTAGCCCCGATTAGATCCTCACCACTCTGGAGAGGAGCCCGGGGTGCGCATTTGAAGATCCTGGATTGGGTGAGTCAGGTTATTACACGATAAGATATCTGTCTGATCTGCGCAACCTTTACAGGGGGAACTTAACCCATAGTGGATCACAGTTGTAATCATAAAAGGCCACAATAAAATTAGATTATTTCTCGTAGCACCGTAGCAACCTCTACGAGTAATGCTACGGCGTAGAGCTTGCTACGAAGTGAAGAGAAATTGATTATGACAATACTATTTAAATAATCTGAATTTTAAATAAACTTTTTTTTATCTCTTACGAGGTAGACAGAGCCAACAATTTCGAAAAGACCTTTCATGTTCCGTTCACATCCCAAGTAACAATTAGGCGCTAAAGTAAGATTTATAATAAGTCTATAAAAGCGCTAACTAGATTCTAAAGTGGTTTATGGGTGTAACAAATTAGTGTTAGAGCGCGCTCTAACCCTACTTTACCCCCGAATTGGGCACAATTTTTATATTACTTAAGGTTGTATAATGACGGTATACAAGAGTTATGGTAATTGGCTAAGAGGTACAATTAGTGCTATAAGAAAGTTATTATAGCGGTAACAGGATCTCTTAGCGATACAAGAGGGGTAAATAAGCGTCAACTGACTCCTTAAGCGGTACAGTAGAGATACAAAGGCGTTAATTATATTTTCAAGCGCTAAAAGGGAGGTAAATAGGTGTTTTGTAACGGTCTGAACGCTATTCAAGATAATTAAACTAATTTTGTGATCTAATAATAAATAATTTTATTTTCAATGGCTATAAGTTTACGACTAATGATTTTTATATTAAACAAAAAAAAGTGATATTGTATGGTGAGAAAGGAAGCATATTTTTGCTGCGAAGGGAAGTACACTGTGAATATGTTACATATTTATTGGCAAATAATTCGAGCGCCCGATGTATGTTGTCTATTTACTGAAAACTTTTCCACGTATTTACAACAATTTTTGTTTATTTTGGTTGTGACGCCATTGTCAAAAACAAGTAGTCAATATAAGAAATACAGTAGTGACCTTAAGCGCTATTACTTTACCTTTAGTCACAAAAAAGTAACAATAGACGCTATAGGATCTGTTATAGCGAAAAATTATACTCCTATTTGACTTAAGGTAATGCAAGAGAGTTTTGTATAACTTCAAGCATTTGGTTCTATATAAGATTAAATAAACACTATTGTAAGGCTGGTAGCGCTTATTAACGCTATTGTGCAACTTTAGGTTCCTTTAAAGAGTTTATTATCACCTGCATAGCACTTTTGGAGGTAGTAGCTAATTCTTATTCTTATTTAGATCTTAGAGTTCTAAGATTCACTTAAAGCTATAACACAAAATGCTGTGCATGTACAACAGTGTTAAGATTTGCCATAATACATCCATAACCTTTAAGCTCGCCTAATTGTCGCGCTTGTAACTCTGTATTATAAGTAGAAGTGATATACGTTACTTGGTACGCCACTTTATCGCCAATAGTCATAAGTGTTGCTACTGTAATGCCTTTGTAGCCCACTAAGTAACAAAATAAGCTCTAATCGTCGCCTAAATGTTTGTTGGGATAGCTGTATGGCTTAATGATAGAATTGAAATTCAAATAGTGACAGGTTGCTAGCCCATCGCCTACAAGAAGAATCCCAAGGTAATAAGAGTATCCCTTAATCGCTTTTTACGACATTCATGGGAATAAGATGCGAGTGTTCGTTTTCTTATTTTTTTGGTGCCTGGAATCACACATCACTCATACATTGTTTTATATAACTACTACTTGCGTCAGAAAATGACAGAATACCAAATTACCAAAAAAAAAAAAAAACGTGCGGTCGAATACCTTACCTTGTTATACAAAAGCCAGCATTCAACCACTACGCCACAGGGGAACAAGGAAACAATAATCCGTTGAAACGTTTGGAGTAAATACATCTCGGAAACTCATCGAGAAATAGTTTCGCAACAAACAGACTGCCATCATTTTAGCCCGGTATATTAAAAAACTTGCCAACGTATGCAATTAACGTGCGCTGAGTATTATTCTGTGATCGCCTTTCTTTTTTTTTGCTTCAAAGCACATACCTACAGTACAGTGACATTAGTATAATGTGGTGCCGTGCACCATGCAAAAATGAAAAGAATAGGATCACTCCATCTCGTTCCTATAGATGTCGTGAAAAGCGACTAAGGGATATGCTTAAAAACTTAGCATTCTTCTCGTAGGCGATGGGCTACCAACCTGTCACTATTTGAATCTCAATTCCATCATTAAGCAAAATAGATATGCGAACGGAATCAGAAAGGTATTTTCGAAATTGTTGGCTCTGTCTACCCCGTTAGAGATAAAAAATATATGTTTAAAATTACAATTATTCATGTATTAAAATTGTATTGTTATAATCTCTCTTCATTTCGTAGCAAGCTCTACGCCGTAGCATTACTCGTAGAGGTTGCTACGGTAAATAATGTGGTGCCGTGCACAATGCAAAAAAAAAAATTAGGACCACTCCATCTCTTTCCTATGGATGTAGCCTTCTTTAAGGCGACGGGCTAGCAACCTGTCACTATATGAATCTCAATTCTAATATTAAGCCAAACAGCTCAACGTGGCCTATCAGTATTTTCAACTGTTGGCTCTGTCTACCTCGCAAGGGACATAAACGTGATTATGTGTATGTATATATAATTACCACTTCGTCCCTTACGGGGCAGACAGAGGCAACAGCTTTGAAAGGCCACGTTCAGCTCATCATAATGATGGAATTGAGATTCATATAGTGACACGTTGCTAGCTCATCGTCTAAAAGGAGAATCCCAACTGTATTAACCTATCCCTTAGTCGCCTTTTACGATATCCATGGGGAAGATATGGACGGGTTCTATTCTGATGTGCTGGGGACTACGCATTACGAAGTAAGTCAAATTTATTTTTTGTTATAATAACAGTTAATACTTTCATAAGATCATGTTTCTTTGCTAGGGGTAGGCAGAGACTACATCATTCCACTTGCCACGATCTCTGCATACTTCTCTCGCTTCATCCACATTCATAACTGTCTTCATGCAAGGATTAATTATTAAATAGGTACTGTTATTTTAAAACTTATTGTAACTATGTTGCTGCTGCAGTGTAGTTTGTTTCACCGCTTCTTCTACACGTGCGCTTTGGAAGCGGCATTAGTTATAATAAGATTTAAGTAATGTGACGTCAATAAGTGATACCTTGTAGCCAATTTTGAAAATAAATCTATTCTATTCTATTCTATGAAATTATTTTTCGATAGCATTTAATACAGCCGACTGTACTCACATGCATTACAGTTATCGTTTTGTGTTCAACTGTACCGTACCTCGGTAATTAACATTTTTACATTCCGCGCCGTACACCCGCAAGATAAATTGGGTTTATTGCTTGGTCACTTTTTTTAATTTTTGCAAAATTTTTATTTTAATCATGTGTCCTCGACACCAATAAAATAAAAGAATAAGACCACTCCATCTCGTTCCCATCGATGTCGTAAAAGGCGATTAAGGGATAGGCTTATAAACTTGGGATTTTTCTTTTAGGCGATGAGCTAGCAACCAGTCACTATTTGAATCTCGATTCTATCATTAAGCCAAACAGCTGAACGTGGCCTATCAGTCTTTTTAAGACTGTTGGCTCTGTCTACCCCGCAGGGGATATAGACGTGATTTTATGTATTTATTATCCTTTTTGACTGTTACAGGTAGACTAAAATCGTAGTCAGTATTTCCTTTACTGACTGTCATTAATTATTGACTAGTTCCTCTGCGACTCCGCCCGCTTATGACAAAATATCACCATAATTCCCGCGAGAATTTCGGGAAATCCGGTCTTAGTGCACCCTTAGACCACATAAAGAACCTACATGCCAAATTTGAAGTATAAAATTCTCGAGTCACAATGTTCGTTCCCGTACTCTTCCGCAACGGCTTGACCGATTCTCATGAAATTTTGTGAGCATATTGAGTAGGTCTAAGAATCGGCTAACATTTATTTTTCATACCCCTTAGTGATAGAGGCTGTCCATCCCTAACATTTTTATTAACTAGTAATTTCTTTAGTTTTGTTTAAATCGCAAAACAACGTTTGCCGGGACAGCTAGTCTTTTATATAGGTACATACATACTTACATATAATCACGTCTATATCCCTTGCAGGGTAGACAGAGCCAACAGTCTTGAAAAGACTGCCACGTTCAGCTGTATGGCTTTATGATGGAATTAAGATTCTAATAGTGACAGGCTGCTAGCACATCACCTAAAAGAAGAATCCCAAGTTTATAAGCCTATCCCTTAGTCGCATTTTACGACATCCATGGGAACGAGATGGAGTGGTTCTATTCTTTTTTTTGTAATTGGTGCCGGGAACCACACGGCACACGATAGGTAAGTACGAGTATTTAGATTACAACTGTACCGAATTTTAACCCTAAACCCCCTGCGTGTGTACCCCGTAATGAAGCCCTCACCCATTTGTCAGTTCGTTTGTGCAACTGCAACTCAACGACGTGAACAATTTCATTATTGCTCATTTAGTCTGTTAGCCATCAATTTTACAAATCACTTTACAGACACAAAACATACATATTTTGTTTTGAAAAAAATAATAATATACAAGTCATTTATTCTCTGAAACTTTAAACGTAGTAAAGCTTTAATGAAAAGCGATGTTAAGGCTTACATTTTGTCTGTTTTTACGTACGTACATACATAAAATCACGTCTTTATTCCTTGTGGGGTAGACAGAACGAAATGCCACGGTCAGCTGGTTGGCTTAATGATAGAATTGAGATTCAAATAGTGACAGGTTGCTAGCCCGTCGCCTGAAAGGAGAAGTTTTAAAGTCAATCCCTTAGTCACCTTCTACGACATCCATGGCAAACAGATGGAGTGGTCCTAGTTATTTTTTTCCATTGATGCCGGGAACCACACGGCGCACTGCTGCTATTAGCTATTTTCCTACAAATCCCACGTGCGTAACCCCCCGGGCAACAACTAGTATTCAAATAATATCCCCTTTTACACCTTCGTTCGGCAAGTTTGCGCTGACCGCCAATATATTTTATTATGTTGGCCGACCTCAAATAGGGTTGCTTAACCTGCTTTATTGCCTAGCACTTGGGTGACCGAGCTGTGTTATTTTTTTTTGAACCGAGCGAGCGGAGCGAGTGAGCTCTGTACGGGTAAAGAACATAAAAACGTTTGAAATTTATTTATATATAATGTAAACCGTGCCGTGTGGTTCCCGGCACCAATACAAAAAAGAATAGGAACACTCCATTTCTTTCCGACGACTAAGGGATAGGCTCACAAGCTTGGGATTCTTTTTAGGCGATAGGCTATCAACCTGTCACTATTCGAATCTCAATTCTATCATTAAGCCAAATAGCTGAACGTGGCCATTCAGTCTTTTCCAGACTGTTAGCTCTATCTACCCCGCAAGGGATATAGACGTGAACATATGTATGTATGTATGTATATAATGTAAACGATGCACACCAAAGCGGAAAGAGAAACGGAAGCAGGGAAAAAACTGTTGCCATCAACAATTATTATGTTTTATTTAAATTGAACAGCGAGTTCTACCAATCAACTTGTAGCGAAAATACACTTTTGTATGTATGTTTGTAACGCAATAACTTTTAAAACGTTAGTCAGATTTTGATGAAATTTAAAATGTGTGTAGAATTTATCTTACGGGGTAGACAGAGCCAACAGTCTTGAAAAGACAAATGCCACTTTTAACTTTATGGCTTTATGATGGAATTGAGATTCAAATAGCGACAGGTTTCAAGCCAATCGCCTACAAGAGGAATCCCAAGTTTATAAGCCTATCCCTTGATCGCCTTTAACGACATCCATGGGAACGAGACGCAGTTGTCCTATTCCACATAAATTTAAATAAAAAAAATTATTTGCCGGCAACCACATAGGTTTTTCAAATCTAACCTTAACATAACAATAGTCTGTATGTTAACCTGAAGATATTCATCTTAGCTAAGTCGGGGGTAACGGATAGAAAATTGGCCGTCGACAACAGACGTTCCTATTCGTATTTGGGTAGACAGCGGAAAAAATGTTCACAGAACAAAAAATTTATTGAAACTATTGTCCGGATTGTTTGTAAAATTTTATACAAAACCTCCTTAGATACATGTCTCCGCCAGGCCAGTTAGGGAAATTGAATATGTTTTGTTTTCATACATACCTACATATGATCACGTTTATATCCCTAGCGGGGTAGACAGAGCCAATAGTCTGATAGGCCACGCTCAGCTGTTTGGCTTAGTGATAGAATTGAGATTGAAATAATGACAGGTTGCTAGCCCATCGCCTAAAAGAGGAATCCCAAGTTTATAAGCCTATCCCTTAGTCGCCTTTTACGACATCCATGGGAACGAGATGGAATGGTCCTATTCTTTTTTGTATTGGTGCCGGGAACCACACGACACTATATAATATCAGATGAGTTAAAGTCTGATCTTTGTGTAATTATGAAGAAGAGTTAAAAAAAACGATTTTTTTTGTGGAATCTCGTATCTATGAAAAAATGGGATTGAGGTTCAAATAGTGACAGGTTGCTAGTCCATCGCTTAAAAGAGATAAAAAATCCCAAGAATATAATATATTTTTGGGATTTTTTACATATTATGTATACTTGACCTAGCCTATCCCTTAGTCGCCTTTTACGACATCCATGGAAAAGAGATGAAGTGGTTCTACTCTTTTTTCTGTTTGTGCCGGGAAGCATTAAATAATCTATACTAATATATAAAGCTGAAGAGTTTGTTTTTTTGTTTGTTAGTTTGAACGCGCTAATCTCAGGAACTACTGGTTCCAATTGAAAAAATCTTTTTATGTTGCATAGACCATTTTTCGAGGAAGGCTTTAGGCTATACAACATGACGTTGCAACTATAAGGAGCGAAGAAATAATGGAAAATGTGAAAAAAAAAACGGGGAAAATTATTCATCCTTGAAGGCTTCAATGATGCCCAAAATAACTATTCCACGCGGACGAAGTCGCGGGCACAGCTAGTAATGAACAAACATAGTAGTTTCAAAGCGTCTGTCATTTCATTTAAACAGTAAAATTGTTTGTATGTACTTATGTAGGTACAATGAGACGGTAACCATTTTAGTTTCAATAAGCTATTGTTCTCTCAGATATAATTTTAATAAGGTTTGTCGCATTGTCAGCGAGCATACTGTACAAGTTTAAATGGCTACGTAAAGTTGGGAGTTAGGAAAAACATACATACATACATACATATGGTCACGTCTATGTCCCTTGCGGGGTAGACAGAGCCAACAGTCTTGAAAAGACTGAATGGCCACGTTCAGCTATTTGGCTTAATGATAGAATTGAGATTCAAACGCAACGCACCCAACGCCTAAAAAAGTATCCCAGTTTGTAAGCCTATCCCTTAGTCGCCTTCTACTACATCCATGGGAAGATATGAAGAGGTTCAAAAGTGTCGTGTACCACACGACACAATAGTTTTATTAAAGCAAATAAATCTCTTTAATTATTTAATCTATACTTATATTATAAAGCTGAAGAGTTTGTTTGTTTGAACGCGCTAATCTCAGGAACTACTGGTTCGAATTGAAAAATTCATCCTTGAGGGTTTCAACGATGCCCAAAATAACCATTTCACGCGGACGAATTTGCGGGCACAGCTAGTATAAAAATACTAAGCATTGTTAAATAATAATCCAGGTTCACAGTTTTAGTGGTTAAATAACAACTTAAAACATTGAAAACACAATTTCCTAGGCTTTGTCTGACTTCTGATGAACAGACATGCGTCACCACAATTGTATTATTAGATACTAACATGTTTGTTTGTTTGTTTGTAAATACTTCATTGTACTTACATAATAAATTTATTAGTACATAAAAAGACATTGAATAACAATGCACAATGGCGGACTTATCCCTATGAGGGATTTCTTCCAGTCTACTAGGTAACTCAAAGAAACATAAATATCCTACTGATATAGGTAGCTGAAGACTCAGAATAACATATAGGCTACTTTTTATCCCGGAGTTCCCGCGGGATTAATAGGGTTTCCACGCGGACGAAGTCACGGGCGGCCTCTAGTATTATAATAAAACCCTTGCCGTGTGGTTCCCGGCACCAATACAAAAAAGAATAGGACCACTCCATCTCTTTCCCATGGATGTCGTAAAAGGCGACTAAGGGATAGGCTTACAAACTTGAGATTCTTTTTTTAGGCGATAGGCTAGCAACTTGTCACTATTCGAATCTCAATTCTATCTTAAAGCCAAATAGCTGAACGTGGCCTATCAGTCCGCTCAGGACTGTTGGCTCTGTCTACCCCGCAAGGGATATAGACGTGATTATATGTATGTATGTATAAAACCCTTATTTAGGTCACACATGTAAAGCATAGTTAACAATGCACAAATGATTGACATTGTATCTTGATGAGCAAAGGAAGAGGCGTTACCATTGATTCTCGATTGAATTCGATGCAGTGAGAAATTGTCGAGTCAATATTATTTTATGTGTAAAAATGTAATATTATCGTATATACTTTTTTTGTGCCGTGTGGTTCTCAGCACTATTAGAAAAAAGAATAGGACCAAACTATCTCTTTCCCATTGATGTCGTAAAAGGCGACTAAGAGATAGGCTTATAAACTTGGGATTCCTCTTTTAGACGACAGGCTAGCAACCTGTCACTATTTTAATCTCAATTCTATCATTAAGCCAAACAGCTGAACGTAGCCTATCAGTTTTTTAAGATAGACAGAGCCAACAGATCGCAAGGGATATAGATGTGATTACATGTATGTATGCATGTAGGTATACTTTTTTTTACTAATAGCAAATAAACAAAGATAGTTTGAATCAGAACGTTGAAAGTAGTCTTCCTAGCAAAAGTTCAGATCAAGGGCACTGCCAAGACTGCTCAATGAAATGAAAATGAAACGAGAGAAGTGATATTATAAGATACTCTAGCTTGGAAATTAGTCATTGCTAATGACTGTAGTAGGATTTGAACCTGTTCGTCGCACTTTTAGTGCCAGTTAGACCGCCAACGCTATTGTAGAGATACTCTTTATTGCACCATATGAAAAAGAAAAACAGAAAAAAAACACAGGTATGAGGTACAAAGGCGGACTTATCGCTCTCTTCTCCGTTATTGTAATCTTATAAGCGAGCTCTTACTTTCAAATCGAGAACTAATAGTAGCGCGTCGCAACACAAAATGGCGTCGCGTCAAAATGTCGGAAGCGCGGGAACTTCAATTGTTCTGCCTGTTTGTTCGTCCGTTGATGTGGGTGTTTTGTAAGATTTTGCGGGAATGTTGATAGCGCGTTTTAAGTTTTGGGAACAATAACGTTTTAATGGAATGTCACATGTCGTGCCAGTTCGAACGAAGATTATTATCATGATGCGTTTGAAGATAGGTTATAAATACGTTCAGAAATTTATAAATTAAAGTTAGTTCAGGAACAATAATCGTAGAAACTGTTTGAAAACGTGTCGTATGAAAGATGACTTTATTATCTGGCAAGTCCCGGTCGCCTCTCCGATACTCTTACGCTGAGGGAAAACATAACACTACACAAACAAAAATAAATATATTTATTTAGTTTAACCCCACATAAAATTCTCTGTAAGACCCAATGGATGACTGGTAGATAATGCTTTCAGCATTAAGTCCGCCAATTCTGTATACATTTGTATTTTGTGCAATGAAGTTTAAATAAATAAATAAAAAACATCGTGAGGAAACCTGCACATTCAGACAACTGGATGTGTAACCATGATCCAATTACGGATTAAGGTATACCTGCAAAGTTTGTGGAGGTCAGACGGGAGTCGCTTCGTGTAAAAAGCTGACTCACCCAATCCAGCATCCCTGGTCAAAGGCTCATCCCCGCTCCTCTCCAGAGTGGTGAGAAAACAACGGTGACTCACGCCAGGAGAATGGTCCTTCAGGAAAAGGAGGTCCAGCTATAACTACGATCTAAGTTTGGATAATTTATAAATAAGACAGGTATTAAACGCGCACGTAAGGTAGGTACCTTCATTTTATTAAAGTTTAAAATCAGTTGTAGGTTTGGATAATTTAGTTACAACGAGATTTCATTCTGGCCTCCTTTTCTTATTAGCAGAATGAGCTATAATTGAGGTAACACATTGATTTGGCTGAACATATAAGTGTCCCTCTCAATGCAATCGTTTCTGTAAGAGGATTCTCGTTAACAGCGTTATTTATCAAAATCTGCTCATATTTATTTCATTCCATACAAAATCAAATCCAAACACCTAGCCTACCTGTACGTTCAATTCCAAACTAGAATTCATATCAAAACGGAACGCCGGAAGCACAGACACCGCATATCCGGTCAGCCGTTAAATTTGAATTTCGAACCGTTATCTCAGTCGCTCGCCAACTTTTGTTGCGGGAGGACGTGTCCGACGCCGCTCTGCGGAAATTGCCGACGCCGTAACTTCACAATAGTACAAGGTTTATGCCAATAGACTTTAATTTTACACGTTTCAAAGGTTATGGCTAATTAAAAATTAAATTAAATTGTTTATTCGCATGAATAATAATGTATATGTATATATAACGTTAGTTGAGGTTTTGTTAATATATGTATATAATTTATAAATGAAAGTAATTATAGTTTCTTATATAATATGTTGAAAGAATAAAAAACTTCATTAAAGACTACGAAATTATACTTAAGTCAAATTTATTACTAAACTAATAACGTTTCTAACCTAAAAACGATTACACATAAAAAGAGAGGTAAGCTAGCGAAAGCAATAACATAATTTACATCAAATTTGAATTTTACACGATATTAAAATGCATAGAGATAGGGTTACATTGCTAAAACAATTTTGCGCCAAATCTCTTTGTATTGACAGATGACAGCGATTTGCGCGGGAAACGGCGGCCAAGATGGCGGCGGCGTGCCTTATCTTGGTAAAATGGCGTGTTTACGTTATTACACGTCACGATTATTCTTAAACTGCTGCATACGACTAAAAATAACCTTACCTAATATTTAAAAAAAATCATTTGTTTTTGATGACTTTTATAGCAAAGTAATACGTCATATAATTTGAGTTTCAAAAAAAAAATAAAATTTCATATTGTCGTCATCAGCATATCAAAATTTACTGCAAATTCACCTCTATTACGGCGTCATAGAGTTATAAACAGGGTAACTAAAAACCAGTTAAATGTAAGAGAGATGGTGACTCAATTTAAGATATCATTCTCGTGGCGTTAGTATCGCTTAAGTTTTTTTATTTATTTTTAAAATCTCATATATATTGATCTGAACAATATATTCTCTAGTCCACATTTCAATTCTAAGTTTGGATAGTTATGAAGTTGATGTTGTTGAAGAAAATGCTGCAGTGCACTTTGTTACCGGTTCTTCTGCACTGACGCCTTGGAAGCGGCAGTAAACTTAGTTTTTAGTAATTTATTTGACATCAACCAATCTTGTGAAACCAAAAGATTAGACAATTATTAAGCAATATGAAGTATCCTATAATGATGAATAAAATTTTTGAATTTGAAAATTTGATTCGTTACGCCGTATTTATTGCGGAAAAACTATCGCTGTCCCTTTTCACGTCATAATAAAAAAGAGCCATATGGTTCCCGAGACCAAAAGAAAAAATGATAGGACCACTTCATCTCCTTTTCAGCCAACAGTCTCATAAGACTGTAAAACCACGTTCATTTACGGCTTAGATCGAATTGAGATTCAAATAGTGACAGGTTGCTAGCCCATGACCTAAAACAAGAATCCCAAGTTTATTAGCCTATTCATACGTACATACATAAAATCACGCCATCTCTTTCCACTTGCCACGATCTCTGCATACTTCCTTCGCTTCATCCACATTCATAACTTTCTTCATGCAAGCTCGGCGGTTTTGGGTAATTTGATCAAGATACGTTCGTCTAGGTCTTCCCACTCAAACCTTTCCCTCCACACTCTCCTTGTATATTTCCTTTAATATATTAGTATATTCCATAGACGCTTTTACGACATTTATGAGAAAGTGTTCTTATTATAAAGAACAACATATTGATAACTAATGGAAACAAACTCCGTAATCCAGACGCATTATTTTCCGTAATTTTTTAAAAATGCCGTACATTGCTTGTTTATTGCATATTAAAAATGTACCCTTACTATGAATCCATTGAATTATCTATATCTACTTATATTATAAAGCAGAAGAGTTTGTTTGTTTGAACGCTGTAATCTCAGGAACTACTGGTTTGAAATGAAAAATTCTTTTTGCGTTGAATAGACCATTTATCAAGAAAGGCTTTCGGCTACATAACATCGGGCTGCAACTATAAGGAGCAAAGAAATAATGGAATATGAAAAAAAATGGGGAAAATTATTCATCCTTGCGGGCTTCAATGATGCCCAATATATGTAAGTATTCCACGCGGACGAAGTCGCGGGCACAGCTAGTGTAGATATATATATATGTATTAATATTATATAGGTAGATAAATGATTTAAAAAATTTTGAATTAAAACAAAACATTGTATTACGTGTGTAAACTAAAAGAAATATTAATTTACGTAGGTATCAAGAAACTTTGTGAACCCATCTGTAAGGAATTAGATTTAAAAATTCCTATAACGAATAAACTTAATAATCTGCATACAAATAATACTGAAATATCACTTCTGTAATTGATATTTTATACAGCGCCTCGCGGGGTATATGGTAATGTGGATACTCCCTGCCGTGTGGTTCCCGGCACTAATAGAAAACAGGATAGGACCACTCCATCTCTTTCCTATAGATGTTGTAAAATGCGACTAAGGGATAGGCTTATAAACTTGGGATTACGACAGGCTAGCAACCTGTCACTTTATATGAATCGCAATTCTATCATAAAGCCAAGCAGCCGAACGTGGCCTATCAGTATTTTCAAGACTGTTGCCTCTGTCTATCCCGCAAGCGATATAGACATGATTATATGTATGTATGTATGTACAGTATCATAATAAACTTATTTATGAACTTTGGATTCTTCTATTAGGTGATGAGCTAGCAACCTGTCACTATTTGAATCTCAATTATATCGTTAAGCCAAACAGCTGAACTTTACAGAGTGTTCTGATTTTTTTAATTGAACATATAACAACGGATACCACTCTAAAATTCATCTTTCCTCTCACGGGTCTACTGGAAGAGATTTCTTTTAAAATAAGTAGCACCTTTGCACTATAATTATTGTAATAAATGCTCCTGTATATAATATTGTGTACATAAATAAATAAATAAATAACGGAAAAGTCCACGTTAGTCCACGCTCGTCTTAGACTTAACCCTCCGCTGAATGTAAATGAGAGGGACATGAACGAACAGTACTTGTTGCTTTGTTTTTGTGAGTGTTTTTTTTTTATCAAAACAACCATCAGATATTGTGTTTTTGGGAACAAACAGTCTTATTTTTGTGGAACTGCAGATGTTTTGAGACGCGCCTTCGCAATTCGCTCGAAGATTATGGCAGATTTGCATTGTAAGGAGAAAAATACTTATTTAATGTAGGTACAGTATCATCATAGGCTTATGAAATTGGGATTCTTCTTTTAGGCGATGTGCTAGCAACCTGTCACTATTTGAATCTCAATTCTATCGTTAAGCCAAACAGCTGAACGTGGCATATCAGTCTTTTCAAGACGGTGGGCTCTGTCTACCCCGCAAGTGATATAGACGTGATTATATTTATGTGTGTATGTATGTATGTACAGTATCATAATAAACTTACTTATGAATTTGGGATTCGCCAATTACAGTTACCCAGACTTCCCCATATAATCACGTCTATATCCCTTGCGGGATAGACAGAGCCAGTAGTCTTGAAAAGACTGATAGACCACGTTCAAGTGTTTGGCTTAATGATAGAATTGAAATTGAAATAGTGACAGGTTGCTAGTTCATCACCTACAAGAACCTAGAAGAAGAATCCCAAGTTTATAAATCATTTGAAATAATAACTTTGGAACTACTTGTAAGAGTAAATTTTAAAGCTTAAATCTCTTGTTTTCACTGCAATAAAATCTGTACAATATCTAATTTATATTTCAACAAGTGGAAATTAAGCCCGTTAAATAGTTAACAAGTAATAAACTGTCTACAGCTGTACAGCCTCTGGTAGAGGTCTCATTTCAATATAGAGTGTAGTTTATTACCGCTTTTTCTTTCGATTTAGAAGTGGCAACGAAACTTATTAAATTTGAAATTTATTTAATTAATTTAATACATACATATGGTCACGCCTATATCCCTTGCGGGGTAGACAGAGCCAATAGTCTTGAAAAGACTGAAAGGCCACGTTCAGCTGTTTGGCTTAATGATAGAATTGAGATTCAAATAGTGACAGGTTGCTAATCCATAGCCTAAAAGACAGAATCCCAAGTTTGTAAGCCTATCCCTTAGTCGCCTTTTACGACATCCATACAAATAATTTAATAAACGTTTTAAAGTAAGTAAGTAAGTAAATGCTTTATTGTTCACTAAAGGAGTACATTACAAATATAAAACAGTACAGTACAAAGGCGGGCTTATCCCTAAGTGGGATCTCTTCCAGCCAACCTGATGTTTTAATTAATTCATTCGACGTCAATCAATATTGTGAAACTAATATGACAATTATTAAGTTCAAATCAAATCAAATCAAATATTTTATTTCTCTCAAATCTGAAGCAGTTAAATACATAACATAGTAAAAATTATGAGAGACTGGTGTCTGAACTAAGAAGAGATATGCGAGATGCCCCATAGTAATGCATATAAATACATACATATCATTACGTCTATATTCCTTGCGGGGTAGACAGAACCAACAGTCTTGAAAAGACTGAAAGGCCACATTCTTGTTTAAATTCATGATAGAATTGAGATTCAAATAGGTTGCTAGCCCATCGCCTAAAACAAATATCCCTAGTTTATAAGCCATTCCCTTAGTCGCCTTTTACGACATCCAGGGGAAAGAGATAGAGTAATCCTATTCTTTTTTTCTTCGACGTTCTCTTACATTTCAAACTATGTTCAATAATAATTGCCGTGTGATTCCCGGCACCAATAGGAAAAAAAATAGGACCACTTTATCACTTTCCCATGGATGTCGCATAAGGCGACTAAGGGGTAGGCTTACAAACTTGGGATTCTTCTTTTAGGCGACATGCTAGCAACCTGTCACTATTTCAATCTCAATTCTATCATAAAGCCAAGCAGCCGACCGTGGCCTATTAGTCCTTTCAAGACTGTCGGCTCTGTCCACCCCGCAAGGGATATAGACGTGACTATATGTATGTATGTAATTATAAATTATTTGATTAACATAGTCGCTGTGCGCACTCTTTAGTATAATAAAGACTCAATGCTTCAACGAAATGTGTTTTTGTAGGCATGCTATAACATTATACTACTCTATCAAGAAAGTAGCAGGAAAAGATCAATAATACACAAACTGTTTGTTATTCATCCAAATTTATTTTATCACCTTCAAAATATGCTCCTTTAGAAACGATACACTTACGCCAACGAATAATCCAATCATGAAAACATTTTTTAAACGCTGTTTCCGGAATTGAGGTCAGTTCTCGCCGCGAATTCTCTTTTATGTCTTCTACCGATTGAAAACGGGTGCCACGAAGTGGTAATTTGAGTTTAGGAAAAAGAAAAAAGTCGGCTGGAGCCATATCTGGTGAATATGGTGGTTGCTCGATGGTATTTGTTGAGTGTTTGGTTAAAAATTCGTTCACAATGATGGCCTTGTGCGAAGGTGCATTATCATGGTGCAAAATCCAAGAATTTTCTTTCCACAAATCTGGCCTTTTTCGTCGGATTTGCTCTCTTAAACGCCGCATAACACTCAAATAATATTCCTTATTTACCGTTTGACCTTCCGGCAAGAATTCCGAGTGCACAACACCGCGATAGTCAAAGAAAACAGTCAACATGACTTTGACTTTTGAACGACTTTGGCGTGGTTTTTTCGGTTTCGGTTCAGTTGGAAGGCGCCACTCCGAAGCTTGTTGACTAGTTTGCATGTCAAACTCGTAAACCCACGTCTCGTCACCAGTAACAATGCGTTTCATGAATGTTGGGTCGGAATTGACTCGTTCTAGCATGTCCTCAGCGACTCTCATGCGATTGAGTTTTTGAAAAAAATTCAGGTCTTTTGGGACTAGCCGAGCGGCAACATGTTTCATACCCAAATTATTAGTTAAAATGGTACGGATCGACTCGTGAGATACAGAAAGTTCGGTGGCTATCTCTCTCAAAGTTGAATGAGGATTTTCAGTCACTATTTCCTTCACTTTTGCGATGTTAACTTCAGTTGCAGACGTTGATGGCCTACCAGAGCGAGGCAAATCTTCCATCACATCTCGACCGCTTTTGAACGCTTTGTACCACTCACAAGCACGAGTTTTTGATAAAGTCGATTCACCGTAAGCCTTCTGTAACATTTTCAGTGACTCCGAACATGATATTCCATTGGCAATGCAAAATTTAAGACAAACTCTTTGTTCGATGTTTTTATCCATTATGAAATTAGCAATACACACTAGATATGATATAACTAAAAATAGCACTGTATTTAATGTAAACAACAGATGCAACTCAAACTCCGCGCCAAAATGGAAAACAGTTGTGCCAATCTAACAACAACATAAAAAACAAAAATTTGAATTTGGAACCATAAATAAATAATCCATTCCCGATACTTTTCTGACTGAATGTATTAATCTTTACTACTCCTAAATGCGAATGTTACGAGACGTATAAAGAATTTTTACATTCCAATTTCAAAACAAGCTTTTGCTTGCTAAGTCTCTCGCATAATACATACATACATATGGTCACGTCTATATCCCTTGCGGGATAGACAGAGCCAACAGTCTTTAAAAGATTGATCGGCCACGTTCAGCTATTTGGATTAATGATAGAATTGAGATTCAAACACTGACAGGTTGCTAGACCATCGCCTAAAAAACAATCCCAAGTTTGTAAGCCTATCCCTTAGTCGCTTTTTACGACATCCATGTTGAAGAGTGGTCCTATTCTTTTTCCATTAGTGCCGGTAACCGCACGGCGGCATATAAATTGAGTTCAACGGATTACAAATTAAGTTGCTGTTATTTATGTGGTGTCTTGAAAAAAAAAAGGCTTAGACTTGTTAGTCAATTTGAGACTGAAACATTCATTACATACAACGCAGCCACGTATTGATTTTAAGCCACCGACCAATAACATTGAAGTTGTATACGCCTACTGGACGAAAACGTGGATGTACGAAATGTTGTGAGCACAGTTGGATATAGGATGTGGTATTTGGCGAGTAAATACAAACTTGGGATTCTTTTTTAGGCGATGGGCCAGCAACCTTTCACTAGTTGAATCTCAATTCTATCATTAAGCCAAATAGCTGAACGTGGCCATTCAGTCTATCAAGACTGTTGGCTCTGTCTACCCCGCAAGGGATATAGACGTAACCATATGTATATATGTATGTATGTATTTGGCGAGTACGCTAACAAACTAACTACATTGCCATTACATATAAACACATCTATCATCGCCGTGCCGTGTGGTTCCCGGCGCAAATATAAAAAGAATGGGATCACCCCCATCTCTTTCCCATGGATTTCGTAAAAGGCGACTAAGGGACAGGCTTATAAACTTGGGATTGCGACAGGCTAGCAACCTGTCACTTTATATGAATCTCAATTCTATCATAAAGGCGACTAAGGGATTGGCTTATAAGCTTGGGATGTATGTATGTAACATACATATAGTCACATCTATATCCCTTGCGGGGTAGACAATGGTCTTGAAAAGAACGAAAGGCCACGTTTAGTTGTATGGTCGAATGATGGGATTGAGAATCAAATAGTGACAGGTTACAAGCCCAGGTGCCGTGTGTGAGTGATGGATGTCGTAAAAGACGACTTAGGGATAAGCTTAGAAACATGGGATATTTCTTTTATGCGATGGGCTAGCAAACTCTCGTCTCTATTTGAATCTCAATTCTATCAGTAAGCTAAACAGCTGAACGTGGCCCATCAATCTTTTAAGACTGTTGGTTCTGTCTACCCCGCAAGAAATCATATGAATGAATGAATAAATGTCTTGACAGGTAAATTTATTTGTTTTTTACTTTAAACGTATCACATCCACAATCTCGTTATTCTAATTCGGCTCTGTCTACCCCTCAAGGGCTATAGACGTGATTCTAACAATGATTGAATTAATTAATATATTTTATTGAAAAATTCAAAGGTTTAATTTGCAAACCAATTTATACGTTCAGTCGTTCGTTTGTCCCTTACGGCGTAGACAGAGCCAGCATCCACGAACAGTCTGAAAGACTCTGTTCAGCTGTACGGCTTTATAATGAAAAAGTGATAGGTCACGTTCAGCCTAATAAGCCTAACAAGGCTTAACTTGCTAGGCTTGACGGCCTCTGTGGCGCAGCGGTAGTACCTACGCTTGTCTGTGACACCGGAGGTCCCGGGTTCGAATCCCGGTCAGGGCATGATGAGAAACGAACTTCCTCTGATTGGGTCTTGGATGTTTATCTATCTAAGTATTTATTTTAAAATATAGTATCGATGAGTTAGTATCTCGTAACACAAGTCGCGAACTTACTTCGAGGCTAACTCAATCTGTGTAATTTGTCCCGTATATATTTATTTATTTATATTTATATTTAAAGATAGAATTGAGATTCAAATAGTGACAGGTTGCTAACCTATCGCCTAAAAGAATCCCAAGTTGACAAGCCCTCAGTCGCCTTTTACGACAGTTTATATCTTAATTATTAGGTATGTGGGCCTGCCGGAACAAATTTCTCTAGAAATAAGTCGTGCCCTTGTACTGAATTTCTCTTTATTTTAAGTTTTTTTTTCTTATTTTCCTTGTTGTACATAAATATATAAATAGACATCAATGGGAGATGTACTATTCTTTTTTTTTTATGGGACTAATTACACAGATTGAGTCAGCCTCGAAGTAAGTTCGAGACTTGTGTTACGAGATACTAACTCAACGATACTATATTTTATAATAAATACTTATAAAGATAAACATCCAAGACCCAGGCCAATCAGAAAAAGTTCTTTTCTCATCATGCCCTGGCCGGGATTCGAACCCGGGACCCCCGGTGTCACAGACAAGCGTACTACCGCTGCGCCACAGAGGCCGTCTAATTCTATTTTATAACGGTGTCGGGAACCACACGTCACTACATATGCCTTATCTATCATTTACGACATCCTTTGTTACCGTACCACGCCTACAAAGAATATACGCCCACTCAGATGGGCGTGGCTTTGTATATGTTATGTCTGTTGTATGTAAAACTTCACCTGGGATTTCCTGGGAGTATGTTATAAACGTACATACATATGGTCACGTCTATATCCCTTGCGGGGTGGACAGAGTTAACAGTCTTGAAAAGACTGAATGGCCACGTTCAGCTGTTTGGCTTAATGATAGAATTGAGATTCAATTCATTCATTCATTCATACGATTCCTTGCGGGATAAACAGAACGGGGTGCCGTGTGGTTCCCGGCACCAATAAAAAAAAAATAGGACCACTCCATCTCGTTCCGATAGATGTCGTAAAAGGCGACTAAGGGATAGGCTTATAAACTTGGGATTCTTCTCTTAGGC
This sequence comes from Amyelois transitella, assembly GCF_032362555.1. Classification (NCBI taxonomy): domain Eukaryota; kingdom Metazoa; phylum Arthropoda; class Insecta; order Lepidoptera; family Pyralidae; genus Amyelois; species Amyelois transitella. The sequence goes on along the minus strand of NC_083532.1, from coordinate 4,736,829 downwards.
GATGGGCTAGCAACCCGTCACTATTTGAATCTCAATTCTATCATTAAGCCAAACAGCTGAACGTGGCCATTCAGTTTTTTCAAGACTGTTAGCTCTGTCTGCTCCGCAAGGGATATAGACGTGACCATATGTATGTATGAATAATTAAATATAACAAAGATATAGTAAACTTAAAAAAGGGAGATGTTAGGAGTACCCGTAATTGTCGAATATAAATGAAAAGAGTAATGAGTGTGGAGGAAGCGGGAGAGGTCTGTGAGGATCGTCGTAAGTAGAAATCCATAGTCTCTGTCTACCCCGATGGGAGACAGGCATGATGTATGCATGTATGTAACAAAAGTAGTTCAAAAACATAACATTTAAAGTCTGCAAAAGCTGAACTCGGATAGAACTGAGTTTCCTTCATAAAAATTCCATTAAACATATTATTACGTTCAGGCCCGAGATTATATAGGTACTATATCTCATTTTACAAACAAAACTTTCCAATTAAAAAAAGAAAATTTGAAGACTTTATCAAAAATAAAATGAACCCCGTGGAAAACTTTTTCAAAGTCGGTAAAAGTGAATCCCAGTTAAATCCATATAACTTATTTCCTGAGCACATGCGTCCCGAACTTTGGTCGTAAATATCAACTCTCGATTGTTTTAAGAACTTTTTCTTGTCCTGAAAATATATATTTTTCCTGGACATCTATACTTATATTAAAAAGCTGAAGAGTTTGTTTGTTTGAACGCGCTAATCTCAGGAATTACTGGTTGGAATTGAAAAATTCTTTTTGCGTCGAATAGACCATTTATCGGGGAAGGCTTTGGGCTATATAACATCACGCTGCAACTATAAGCTGGAAAGAAATAATGGAAAATGTGAAAAAAAAACGGGTAAAATTATTCATCCTTGAGGGCTTCAATGATGCCCATAATAACTATTCCACGCGGACCAAGTCGCGGGCACAGCTAGTATAGAAATTAAACAAACGAAATATTGTTCAGATTGATGTGAACTGCCTTTTATGATAATTAGCAATATTTAGGTAAAATGTGACTATTACAATTGTACTAATAATAAATATACCTATTTAAAAATAATATAAACTAATATTAATTATTCAATAATAAAAAAATAAAAATATTTAAGTGTCCTAATCCAATTTATTTCTTGCATTTCAATTTCTCTATAAATTAAATTGAATTCAAATTAAAACTAAAACTTCAACTACCTACTTATAAAAAAGAAAGTATTATTGATGTCGTAAATGGCGATTAAGGGAAAAGGTTAGTTAATGGTATTTTGAATTTGAAAATAGGCATAAAGGTTGCCAGCCCATCGCCTAATACGAGAATCCCAAGTTTATAAGCCCATCCCTTAGTCGCCTTTTACGACATCAATGGGAAAGAGTCGGAGTGGTCCTATTCTTTTTTTCTATTGGTGCCGGCAACCACACGGCACAATGTATTGATGATGAATTTTGAGACAAAATGAAAAAAAAAATCAAAAAAAAAAACAAATTTTCCCCGAAAAAGCTCCACATTATTGAACGAATGAGACTGTCCATTGTGAACTTGCAATGTCTGCATCGGCTCATAAATGTCCGTGGCCAATGTATTATTCACTCTGAATGCTCGCCCGAAGACACCAAACTCGTAAAATGGAGGTTACAATGACGAGATTGTAGATGTAACTCGTAATAAGTAAAAAAAAAAAACAAATAAATATACCTACCTGCCGAGATAAAGCATGTATGCGTTCGTTCATACGATCACGTCTGTATCCCTTGCGGGGTAGGCAGAGCCGGCAGCTTGAGAGACTGATAGGCCTCGTTCAGCTGTTAGGCTTAACGATAGAATTGAGATTCAATTAGTGAGAGATTGCTAGCCCATCGCCTAAAAGAAGAATACATACATACATATGGTCACGTCTATATCCCTTGCGGGGTAGACAGAGCCAACAGTCTTGAAATGACTGTAGCCACGTTCAGCTATTTGGCTTAATGATAGAATTGTGATTCAAATAGTGACAGGTTGCTAGCCCATCGCCTAAAAGAAGAATCCGAAGTTTATAAGCCTATCCCTTAGTCCTATACTAAAGCGAGAACCGCACGGCATCTGTTATTAAATAGAAAATATTTATTTTAAAAAGTTATGTTGACGTCAATAAGTGATACCTTGTATCACTTATTGACGTGTATAACTTAAGTCTTATTATATCTACAACCGCTTCCAAAGCAAGCGCAACCACACTACAGCATTTCACTGAACGTCGATTAACAAAAATAGATCACTTATGTACTTATACATTCAGTCAAAAAAGTATCGGGAATGGATTATTTATTTATGGTTCCAAATTCAAATTTTTGTTTTTTTTGTTGTTGTTAGATTGGCACAACTGTTTTCCATTTTGGCGCGGAGTTTGAGTTGCATCTGTTGTTTACATTAAATACAGTGCTATTTTTAGTTATATCATATCTAGTGTGTATTGCTAATTTCATAATGGATAAAAACATCGAACAAAGAGTTTGTCTTAAATATTGCATTGCCAATGGAATATCGTGTTCGGAGTCACTGAAAATGTTACAGAAGGCTTACGGTGAATCGACTTTATCAAAAACTCGTGCTTATGAGTGGTACAAAGCGTTCAAAAGCGGTCGAGATGTGATGGAAGATTTGCCTCGCTCTGGTAGGCCATCAACGTCTGCAACTGAAGTTAACATCGCAAAAGTGAAGGAAATAGTGACTGAAAATCCTCATTCAACTTTGAGAGAGATAGCCACCGAACTTTCTGTATCTCACGAGTCGATCCGTACCATTTTAACTAATAATTTGGGTATGAAACATGTTGCCGCTCGGCTAGTCCCAAAAGACCTGAATTTTTTTCAAAAACTCAATCGCATGAGAGTCGCTGAGGACATGCTAGAACGAGTCAATTCCGACCCAACATTCATGAAACGCATTGTTACTGGTGACGAGACGTGGGTTTACGAGTTTGACATGCAAACTAGTCAACAAGCTTCGGAGTGGCGCCTTCCAACTGAACCGAAACCGAAAAAACCACGCCAAAGTCGTTCAAAAGTCAAAGTCATGTTGACTGTTTTCTTTGACTATCGCGGTGTTGTGCACTCGGAATTCTTGCCGGAAGGTCAAACGGTAAATAAGGAATATTATTTGAGTGTTATGCGGCATTTAAGAGAGCAAATCCGACGAAAAAGGCCAGATTTGTGGAAAGAAAATTCTTGGATTTTGCACCATGATAATGCACCTTCGCACAAGGCCATCATTGTGAACGAATTTTTAACCAAACACTCAACAAATACCATCGAGCAACCACCATATTCACCAGATTTGGCTCCAGCCGACTTTTTTCTTTTTCCTAAACTCAAATTACCACTTCGTGGCACCCGTTTTCAATCAGTAGAAGACATAAAAGAGAATTCGCGGCGAGAACTGACCTCAATTCCGGAAACAGCGTTTATAAAATGTTTTGATGATTGGATTATTCGTTGGCGTAAGTGTATCGTTTCTAAAGGAGCATATTTTGAAGGTGATAAAATAAATTTGGATGAATAACAAACAGTTTGTGTATTATTGATCTTTTCCTGCTACTTTCTTGACAGAGTAGTATTATAGACGAATATAATCATTAGAACAAGCCCTAAATGGGATTCGAACCTGTGCCACGCAATTTGGACCACACCTTACAGATCCAAATCGCGCACGCTCTGCACTCTCATTATTTTATATCTACCAACGTAACGGCCGGCGACTGCGGTGTTTTTATTTTCCAATTCCGTGACCCCGGGTTCGATTCGTAATTGGTGATGTGTGTTCCTGGTGCGTTCCTCGGACAATTGTGGGGTAAGGTGTGTTGTTGGTAGAATTTAAGGTGTTGGCTTTCGTCTCGCGATTGATATTGATAGCAAAAGGGTAATATAAGTTGTGCCGTGTGGTTCCCGGCACCAATAGAAAAGAATAGGAGCACTCAACAAGGGATAAATTTATACTTCTGTACTAATATTATAAAGCTGAAGAGTTTGTTTGTTTGTTTGAACGAGCTAATCTCAGTAACCACTGATTCGAATTGAAAAATATTTATTTATGTGTTGAATCATTTATCGAGGAAGTCTTTAGGCTATAACATCACGTTGCAACTATTAGGATCGAAGAAATAATGGAAAATGCGAAAAAAAACGGGGAAATTATTCACCCTTGAGGGCTTAAATGATGCCGTAAATGACGCGGACGAAGTCGCGGGCAAGCGACTTATATACATATGTAGGTATGTATTGATTTTACTATAAAATAAACAATGTTTCTCACTAACTTTTACTTTTTTCAACTTATTTATCATATACCTACATTCATATCATCACGTCTGTACCTATACCTTGCGGGGTAGACAGAGCCAACAGTCTTGAAAAGGCTTTCAGCTTAGTGTTGGCTTAATGATAGAATTGGGATTCAAATAGTGACAGATTACTAGCCCATCGCCTAAAACAAGAATCCCAAGTTTATAAGCCTATCCCTTAGTCTCCTTTTTCGACATCCATGGGAAAGGGATGATAATAGTTCTATTGTTGTCTTCATTGGTGCCGGGAACCACACGGCGCACTGGTAATACTCTCCTTTTGCGTAATTAACCTTACCCTTCTAAACACGTCACTTATTGTCGAGGGTGTGAATCGGCGAGTTAGTGAGGTCAAACGGTCATTGCCTAATTGTTAGGGTTATTTTATAGATTAAGGGATCGATTGGAGGGTGCAGAATGTAAAAGTCAATTAAGGGCAAGTCTAATAAGTTCGATGTTACATTGAAAGCTGTATATTGTAAAAGGTAATTGTGTGGTTCACAGCATCAATATAAAAATTGTCTCTATTTGGATCTCAATTCTATCATTAAGCCAAACAGCTGAACGTGGCCATTCGGTCTTTTCGAGACTGTTGGCATATAATCACGTCTGTATTCCTTGCGGGGTAGACAGAGCCAACAGCCTTGAAAAGACTGATAGGCCACGTTCAGCTGTTTGGCTTAATGATAGAATTGGGATTCGAATAGTGACAGGTTGCTAGCCCATCGCCTAAAAGAAGAATCCCAAGTTTATAAGCCTATCCCTTAAACGCCTTTTACGACATTCATGGGAACGAGATGGAGTGGTCCTATTCTTTTTTGTATTGGCGCCGGGAACCACACGGCACTATAAAATTTAAATAATTGTTAATATCAAACTTATTTTGACTGATGTCAAGCGGTTACCGCTCCAATACCGAGATTACATTGGATACACATAAATATTATTCAAGACCCATAAATATTGTTATAATAATCTCCCTGATGCCCAAAAGGGCTGTTCCGAGCGTCGCAGCGAATAGTGATGCACTAAGTCGATAGTAATTAGTGTACATTATCGATATAATGTAGGCGGTAGTCGAGACTGCACTCCGGAAGACTATTAGGACAGTGTTGTAGCCGGATATTTAATGATGTGTCGATAGTTTTGTGAAATTATTTATTTGTAAGTTCGACACTAGTGTTACTCGTATAAGTAGACTTTTATAAAAAATACTAATATACATAAATATCCAGGACTCAGGTCAATAAGAAAAAGTTCGATTCTAACGGCTGGGATTCGAACCCGTGACTCACTGTGTGCCTGTGGCAAGCGTACACCCGCTGCGCCACAGAGGCCGACAATAAAAATGCCGGTAATTCAGTACCTAGTTTGTTTTAACTTTGTTAGTTTAACGATCACTGATTTAATATTTAATTTAATACCCATTGAATTCAATAAAAAAATAGAATAAGTTTAGCACTGTAACTGATTTAAAATTTATCGAAACTAAAATAATAATTTATCGATAAAAACATGCCTCGCCCCATCACTTCTCGCGGCAATGCAATAATTTTCGTACAAAATACAGCACTTACCTCCCGGTTACTTTCGATACTATCCCGGTACGAAATGTACACTTATACAGGATGTTTCTGTTTTGACGTAATAATAAATACAAAATCTTTAATTTATAAAAAAAACAACCGTTGTTATATTTACATGCGTAGGGTGTCGATGGTCGAATCGATAAGGTTAAAATGCGTGCTGCGCAGAAAGGCACAGGTTGGAATCCCACCTTGGCCATGTACCAACGACTATTTTCGACATTATGTACATTAGTTTGAATACTAACTGATGCTGTTGAGGTGAGGGCAAACATTGTCAGGAAACCTGCACATTCAGGCAACTGGATGTGCAACCATGGATCCAATACGGGTTAGGTTTACCTGCCAAGGTTGCGGAGGTCAGATGAGAGTCGTTTCGTGTAAAAACCTGACTCACCCAATCCAGGATCCACGGTCAAAGGCGTACCCCGGGCTCCTCTACAGAGTGGTGAGGACGCAATCGGTACTAAGGCTAGGAGGAAGAAGATACCGATTTCTGTAGTGATATCCAATTAAATTCTGAGGCTTGTGTTATGAAATTGTACCGGAGCGATGATTCGGCTCGACCGCCACCAAAGGGAAGATATTCCGCCAGGCTGGAGTGACGCCTGGGGAACCGCGGCTCCGACAATATTATGTCGGAGGTTGTATATATGCTCCAATCCAAATCTTTGCTTGTGCGATTTAGGTTTTTTCGCTGTTTTTTGACAGATAGCGTCGCGTGATTTTAATTTTGTGACTCGTGGCGTATAGATATCGCCACAAAATAAATACACTCACATTATTTAATAATTTCATTGGATACACTCACATTATTTAAGAATTTCATTGGATACACTCACATTATTTAAGAATATAATTGGATACACTCACATTATTAAAGAATTTAATTGGATACACTCACATTATTTAAGAATTTCATTGGATACACTCACATTATTTAAGAATTTAATTGGATACACTCACATTATTTAAGAATTTAATTGGATAAACTCACATTATTTAAGAATTTAATTGGATACACTCACATTATTTCAGAATTTAATTGGATACACTCACATTATTTAAGAATTTAATTGGATACACTCACATTATTTAAGCATCAACCTGTATGTCCGGTAATGAGTGAGCACGTACAGTCGCGATGTATATTTAAATTGATATCCGTGTACACTCAGCTGCAAATATACTTGTAGCGAGTTGTGAGCGAAGTACTGTAAGTAAGGGTATAAAATATTTTATGATATATTTATACCAATTTTACGAATTATATTTGTAAGATATGGATTATGAGGAACTTGAAATAGGAAATAAATGTTTTTAAAGTACTTACGTACATATATACGTATAATAAAGTCTTTATTCCATGCGGGGTGGACAGAGCCGACAGTCTAGTAAAGACTGGCCACAGCCTTCTTTTTTGAAGGGGGTTAATTTCTTAGAAACTTCTACGAAGTGTAACAAACAGTTTTATGAAAATTGCGTCAATGTCGGTTCAGCGAAACCCGAGAAAGTATAATATTTATTAAATAAATAAATCATGTCAAACCGAAAACCGCCTTTATTATTGAACATACATAAATATAATCACGTCAAAATCCCTCGCGGGGTAGACAGAGCCCGCGGTTTTAAAATGTATTTATTTATTTAAACTTTATGCACGTAAAATGTACAACAGGTGGACTTAATGCCACAAGGCGTTCTCTGCCAGTCGAACCTTTGGACCGAACTGAGATGGACGTACGGGTAGTGCGATAACTGTAAAATAAAAAAATCTATTGCCGTGTGGTTCCCGGCACCAATAAAAAAAAGAATAGGACCACTCCATCTCGTTCCCATGGATGTCGTAAAAGGCGACTAAGGGATAGGCTTATAAACTCGGGATTCTTCTTTTAAGCGATGGGCTAGCAACCTGTCACTATTTGTATCTCAATTCTATCATTAAGCCAAACAGCTGAACGTGGCCTATCAGTCTTTTCAAGACTGTTGGCTCCGTCTACCCCGTAAGGGATAAAGACTTGACCATATGTATGTATGTATAGAAAAAAATCAAAAAACTGAATATCCCGAGTTACGCCCCTGCATTTCGGGCGTGATGTACACAAATGTTTTTCACCTGAACGCGCTGCGTGACCGGAATTATTATATTTTCTTACTTATTCCGTTTCGTGCGACGGCGGCGCGGCTGATGCTGTTAGTCTGATTGCTCGGTACGAGTTCGAATCCTAATTCGCATGTTTAATAAATCATCTACCTTAACCGACTTCGTGGTTACCAGCGTTTTTTTGAATAGAACCATACATACATATGGTCACGTCTGTATCCCTTGCGGGGTAGACAGAGCCGACAGTCTTGTAAAGACTGAATGGCCACGTTCAGCTGTTTGGCTTAATGATAGAATTGAGATTCAAATAGTGACAGCTAGCCCGTCACCTAAAAGAAGAATCCCAAGCTTATAAGTCTATACCTAAGTCGCGTTTTATGAATTCATGGGAAAGAGATGGAGCGGTCCAGTGGAGTGTATTGTCAAACTACCTTAATCAGTTATTACAGTGTTATATTTAAGCAAGTGCAGTTTTACTTTTACCATCATAAATTCAATCAATTTCTCAAAATCAAAACAAGATCAATTTTAACACTCATTCTATTTTTTTATTGTTAGCGAGATCCACACGGCACAATAATACCTTAAACGTTATAAACGTTACAGTGTGTCCAGAAACCGTTAACCTCTGTTTGCTAGACTAGTTAATAATCCAGTGCTCGCCTGCATTTTATTGCACTCAAATATTAAGCGAAGCTTTTACGATATTATTTCATTTTATAGTCTCGGCGAAAACAAATTGTCGGTCGGTCCGGCGCATTTTTATTGCAAGTTGCATTTTGTAATAGCGTCTGGGTTTAAGGGGCACGTCCTCTTGTTTGACCGGGCTGACGGAGTATTATTTACGGCCTGTTGCATATATGTCTACATCCCTTGCGGGGTAGACGCTGAATAAATTCTTGAAAACTTAAACAGCGTCTACTTAACGGCTTAATGATAGAATTTAGATTGAAATAGTGACAAGTGAATTGCAAACTATTAGGAATAGCATAGAATAGAATAGACATACATACATATGGTCACGTCTATATCCCTTGCGGGGTAGACAGAGCCAACAGTCTTGAAAACACTGAATGGCCACGTTCAGCTATATGGCTTTATGGTGAAATTGAGATTTAAATGGTGACAGGTTGCTAGCCTTTTATAAAGAATTCCAATTTTGTCAGCCTATACCTTAGTCGCCTTTAACGACATCCATGTTAAAGAGTCCATGGTCCTATTGTATTGGTGATTATTTCGACGGCCTCTGTGGCGCAGCGGTAATACGCTTCTGTCTGTGACACCGGAGGTCCCGGGTTCGAATCCCGGTCAGGGCATGATGTGAAACGAATTTTCTCTGACTGCTCTGGGTCTTGAATGTTTATCTATATAAGTATTTATTATACAATATAGTATCGTTGAGTTAGTATCTCGTAACACAAGTTTCGAATTTACTTCGTGGCTTAATCTGTGTAATTTGTCACGTATATATATATTTATTATTTAATATCTCATTTAAAGAAATATTGTCTATTTTCTGACCGTCCCTCCGGGAATGAGAATGTTTCTGCGCCATAAAACTATCCACCGGACTCTACTCGCTTTCCCGGGAGCGAAGTTTCTGTCAAAAATAGCTTTTTTTTACCCTCCTATTTCATCCATTCATATAAAAATATTACAAAAGTCCTTTTAAACTGCCATTTTCCAAATTCCATTACAGTTGTATGTGAGAATTGCGTGCGGAACAACTATAATAATGAAACATTTAAAATGTTCGCCGTGTGGTTCCCGGCACCAACATAAAAAAAGAATAGGAACACTCCATCTCATTTCCTGTGGTTGTCGTAAGAGGCGACTAAGGGATACGCTTTTAAACTTGGGATTCTTATTTTAGGCGATGGGCTAGCAATCTGTCACTATTTGAATATCAATTCTATCATAAAGTCAAACAGCTGAACGTCTCTTTAGGACTGTTGGCTCTGTATACCCCGCAAGGGATATAGACGTGAGTATATGTATGTATGTATGTGTAAGAGGGACCAGTCTTCGTAGCAAGTCGGAAGCGCGTTCGACGCCGTTTTTTATCGCGGGAAAAACTACTTATAGCTGTCCCGTTTCGACGTCCGAATAAAAAGCGATACGGCGATAGTTTTACGCGCGATAAAAACGGCGTCGCGCGTGCAATGCTACGGGGCTCGGACATAGATATAATTGACACGACAAATGCACAAAAATTAACCTATATCCTGCTAATATTTACTACCTGTTGTACATTTCACGTACATGAAGTTTAAATAAATTAATAATATTATAAATGCGAAAGTTTGTTTGTCAGAATGTCAGTATGGATGTTTGTTACTCTTTCACGCAAAACCTACTGAACCGATTACGATGATTTGGTACGTAGGTAGCTGAAGATCCAGAATAACATATAGGCTACTTTTTATCCCGGTGTTCCCGCGGGATTGATTCCACGCGCTAAAGTCGCGGGCAGCCTCTAGTATTTATATCTTCTAATAGATTTGAGTGAAGATAGTGGATGAAAAGATACAAGTCTTCATCACTTACGGAGTACATAGAGCCAACAGCCTTGAAGTTATTAAGTATGTTGATTACGTACATTATTAACCAATAATAGTTCATTGCAAATAAAAGTAAATAGAATTGTGTAACAAAATTAGATATAAAAATAAACGATGACCATGTACATGTTAATGACAAAGATGTATACCAATAGAAACTGATATTAGCAATTAAAACTACACCGCATAATATAAGGATAATGACAAAAATACCAAATTGTATAAGAAGCAGACTTACATAAGTGTAGAAATTAAGTATAGTGAAAGTTGTCACACACAATGTAAATATAAATGTCTAAAAATGTCTCTGTCCCACCCATGACAGAAAATATTTGCAATAAACTCCCCAAACAACTAAAAAAAAAAAAAAAAAAAACAGCCTTGAAGTAACTTGAAAGCCACATTCAGCGGTGATGGAATTGAGATTCAAATAATGACAGGTCCAACGCCTATAAGAACAATCGAGATGGTTGCTTTGATATCGCTAAGCTCCGCTTGGTTACCCAGGTACGGTACATTCTTTGGAAAGAGTACGGGAGAGAATTTTTGGAAATTCCAAAAATGGACCAATGAAATGAATCCATGGTCAAAGCCATACCCCGGTCTCCTACAGAGACGTGATCTTTAAACGCGGGAAGAGTTGCGGAGCAAAATTAATAAATAAATGTTAATTTTTAAAAAAAAACACTGTTCTTTTGTTCCGTAATTTATAATCATTAAACTATTACAAACATAAATTAATCATAATTAGTATCCTAAGTTCACATAAGTATAAATATTCAAAAATGACTACAAAAAGAAATAACGCATAAAAAGGGCTGATATTTGAAAGTTTATAATTTTACTAGAGGCCGCCCGCGACTTCGTCCGCATGGAAACCCTATCAATCCCGCGGGAACTCTGGGATAAAAAGCCTATGTGTTATTCTGGGTCTTCAGCTACCTACATACCAAATTTCATGGTAATCGGTTCAGTAGTTTTTGCGTGAAAGAGTAACAAACATCCATACATCCATACAAACTTTCGCCTTTATAATAGTAGTAGGATATAATAAGCTGCCGGACTCATACAAGTCTTTGCCAATTAATAAATTTAAGAAAAGACTGCATGAATTTTTAATATTTTAATTGTTTTTATTCCATTAATGATTATTTTAATTTTAAATTGTATAATTACTAATTTTTAAATTATTAATTTTGAAAGTAACGCAATTATTAGGTATAAACAATATTTAAATGCCATACTTCTGGCGAAACATGTAAGATCACATATATTTCTAGCACCCATTTGTACACCATGTTTCAAGTAAATAAAGAATATTTCATTTCATTTCATTAAAAATAAAACCGTTAAAAAAAACACAGTTCTTTAGTTCCGTAATTTATAATCATTAAACTATTACAAACATAAATTAATCATAATTGTTATCCTAAGTTCACATAAGTATAAATATTTAAAAAAGGACTACAAAAAGAAATTATGCATAAAAAGGGCTGATAATTGAAAGTTTATAATTTTTTTAATTATCCTGCAAAGGTCGCGGAGGTCAGACGGGAGTCGCTTCGTGTGAAAACCTGACTCACCCAATCCAGGATCCATGGTCAAAGGCGCACCCCGGGCTCCTCTCCAGAGTGGTGAGGACGCAACAGGCGTCGCCGTTTGTATCGCGTTAATAATCACGTCTATATCCTCTGCGGCGAAGACAGAGCCAACATTCTCGAAAATACCAATAGGCCTCGTTCAGCTGTTTGGCTTAATGCAAGATTTGAAATTCAATTAGTGATAGGTTGCTAGCCCACCGCTTAAAAGAAGAATCCCAAGTTTATAAGAATAACCACCAATATAAAAAGAATAGGACCATCTCTTTCCCATGGATGTCGTAAAATGCGAATAAGGGTTAGGCTTACAATCTTGGAATTCTTTTTCAGGCGATGGGCTAGCGACCTATCACTATTTGAATCTCAGTTCTATCATTAAGCCAAATAGCTGAACGTGGCCATTCAGTATTTTCAAGACTGTTGGCTCTGTCTACTCCGCAAGGGATATAGACGTGACCATATGTATGTATGTATGTATATTTTACCATCTAACCTCCATTAGGTTTAACGGTAGTCACTTTCTTAGCCTCACTCAACGCTCTATAATAGACATCTTGCAAATTCCTTTTCATCATATCATTATTAACATCAACTTTATCATTATTATTACTAAATTCTTTATCAAAAACATCATTATTATCAAACAAATCTCTGTTATTATCTGCATTTCTATCTTCATAAACTCCATGATTGTTCTTCATAGGTTCACTGTTAATTTTAAATTCATTACTTCCATCATCCTTTTTGGCAAATTTATCAATTTTATTATTAATTACATTACCATCATTATTATATCTAACGCTGTCTGTGACTCGAGAATCGTCGGCTGTGCTTCGCGTGTGTTTTTTGTTAAAATTTCTCATTAATTTACGCAGACGTCTCTTCAATCTGCGTTTGATGTTACTTTTCACGTAAGATGCTGTCTGAGGTTTGATCTCGCGTCTGAATCTCAACGATGGCTGGTTGCTATACATGTTTGAGAACTAGAAAAATAAAATAATAAAAAAGATACATAAAATTTTACGTAGTGTGGCACCTATAAAAAAAAATGAATAGGACCACTCCGTCTCTTTCCCATGGATGTTGTAAAAGGCGACTAAGGGATGGGCTTACAAACTTGGTTGTTCTTTTTTAGGCGATGGGTTAGTAACCTGTCACTATTTGAATCTCAATTCTATCATAAGTCAAATAGCTGAACGAGGCCTTTCACGTCTTTTCAAGACCGATGGTTCTGTCTACCCCGCAAGGGATACAGACGTGATTATATGTATGTATGTTTGTTTATACGCTAGTGGCTCCTCACAACATCTAAGAAGGGTGACGAAACGATTCTGACGGATAACATACACATACATATATATGGTCACGTCTATATCCCTTGCGGGGTAGACAGAACCACCAGTCTTGAAAAGATGACAGCGCATCTCCTAAAAAAGAATCCCAAGTTTGTAAGCCTATCCCTTAGTCGCCTTTTACGACATCCATTGGAAAGAGACGGAGTGGTCCTATTCTTTTTTCTATTGGTGCCGGGAACCATACGGCGCTGACGTTAAAATAACCTTAAAATTAACAGATCAAGATGAATAAGTTCACTAACATTGATCCCATCAAAAATTGCCGCCTGTCTTGTCAAGTAGTCGTGCTGATTTTCCAAATACTGCCTAACACCGGACATTTTACTCTGTGAACAAACAGGGATACTTATTCAAATTCAAATTCAAAATTTTTATTCATTATTATAGGATACTTAATTAATAATTGTCAAAACGTATGGTTTAACAACATTGGTTGACGTCAAATAAATTACTTAAAACTAAGTTTACTGCCGCTTCCGAGGCGTCAGTGCAGAAGAAGCGGTATTGACGGGTATGTACTGGTGAAAGATCGGGTCAAATGTATCCAATACTGACGACAAGCGAGCAAGCAAGCAGGCGAGCAAGCGAGCAAGCGAGCAAGCAAGCAAGCAAACGAGCAAGCGTGCAAGCAAGCGAGCTAGCAAGTATGCAAGCAAGTATGCAAGCAAGTATGCAAGCAAGCGAGCAAGCAAGGAACTAAGCGAGCAAGCAAGCAAACGAGCAAGCGTGCAAGCAAGCGAGCTAGCAAGTATGCAAGCAAGTATGCAAGCAAGCGAGCAAGCAAGGAACTAAGCGAGCAAGCAAGGAACATACATACATATTGTCACGTCCATATCCCATGCGGGGTAGACAGAGCCAACAGTCTTGAAGACTAAATGGCCACGTTCAGTTATTTGGCTTAATGATAGAATTGAGATTCAAATAGTGACAGGTTGCTAGCCCATCGCCTAAAAGAAGAATCCCAAGTTTATAAGCCCATTAGTCGCCTTTTAAGATATCCATGGGAAAGAGATGGAGTGGTCCTATTCTTTTCTGTATTGGTGCCGGGAACCACACGGCAAGCAAGGAAGTAAGTAAGTAAATGCTCTAATGTACACTAAAGGAGTTTAATTACAAATAAAAACAGTACAGTACAAAGGCGGGCTTATCCCTGAGTGGGATCTCTGCCAGCCAACCTGACAATAAGAGGATCATATACAAAATGTGCCGTGTGGTTCCCGGTACCAATAGAAAAAAAGAATAGGACCACTCCATCTCTTTCCCATGGATGTCGTAAAAGGCGATTAAGGGGTAGGCTTATAAACTTGGGATTCTTCTTTTAGGCGATGGGCTAGCAACCTGTCACTATTTGCATTAGCAAAGCATTGCTATTATTCCAAGGTAACAAGCCTCTATTCCTTGGTCCCCTTTTACGACAACCGTGGAAAAGATATGGAGAGGTTCTATTCTTTTTTCTCACGGCATCGGTTTTATTTATTAGTAGGATATGAATCAAAACCTTCTCTTCATCATTCATCAGATCATACTCGTGCAACAAATCTTCAACGGCCCGAATGGATTCCAGATATTCAGCTTTCTCATCGTTGGGACGCGGTGAGTCCAAATCTTTGACTGTAAACCACAAAGTTATAAGTAATACAACATCACTATTAACATACATATGATCACTTCTTTATCCCTTACGGGATAGACAGAGCCGACCGTCTTGAAAAGACTGATAGGCCACGTTCAGCTGTTTGACTTAATGATGGAATTGAGATTCAAATAGTGACGGGTTGCTAGCCCATCGCCTTAAAGAAGAATCCCAAGTGTATAAGCCTATCCCTTAGTCGCCGTTTACGATATCCGTGGCAACTAGATGGAGTGGTCTTAATCTTTTTTTTTTATTTATTAAAATAAATTACAAAGAAAGAATAGGACCACTACTAAACTATCGATATCCTAGAATACCGAAATAGACGTGACTATCCTACTACTATTATAAATCCTACTACTATTATAAAGGCGAAAGTTTGTATGGATGTTTGTTACTCTTTCACGCAAAAACTACTGAACCGATTACCATGAAATTTGGTATGTAGGTAGCTGAAGACCCAGAATAACACATAGGCTACTTTTTATCCCAGAGTTCCCGCGGGATTGATAGGGTTTCCATGCGGACGAAGTCGCGGGCGGCCTCTAGTATAATATAATTCCACTTCTATCATCTCATTTTCAAATCCTACGCCATTTACTAACCTTTGCCTAACACATTCGTCTCGTCCAGAAAATCCTTGTCCACGCTAGATTGGCGAGAAGTCTGACCCTGGCTGGGCGTGGTCAACCATTCCAGAAAGTTCTGGAGGTCAGGTGGTAGCTCTGAAAATATGAAAACCCAAGTATATTATGGGAAATATAAGAACTTATAGAAAAAATACGTATAAAACCTGATTTGATGTTCAGGGCACAAATAAAAAAAAAAGAATAGGACCACTCCTTCTCTTTACCATGGATGTCGTAAGAGGCGACTAAGGGATAGGTTTGTAATTGGAATTCTTCGTTCAGGCGATGGTCTAGTATCCTGTCACTATTTGAATCTCAATTCTATCATTAGGACCGAACAGCTCAACGTGGCCTGTCAGTCTTTTCAAGACTGTCCAAAGCTCCGTCTACCCAGCGAGGAATATAGACGTGATTATATGTAGGTATGTATGAATAGAATAGAATAGAATAGATTTATTTTCAAAATTGGATACAAGGTATCACTTATTGACGTCACATCACTTAAATCTAATTATAACTACTACCGCTTCCAAAGCGCATGTGTAGAAGAAGCGGCGGAACAAACTACACTGCAGCATTTTCATCGGACGTCAATGTACAAATATAGATTCTCTTTAATCTAAATCATGGACGAATACACATTGTCTACATTAAAAAACATGAATGAATGTAGTATGTATGTATGTATTTACTCACTGATACAAGTCTTCTGCTTGACCTGGAAGTCCACCAAGTCTGTCATCATTCTGACCAGTTGCATCATAATGGTGTTAGCTGCACTGTCAGACTGACTCTCCCTCACTAAATAAATAAATATATACGGGACAAATTACACAGATTGAGTTAGCCTCGAAGCAAGTTCGAGACTTGTGTTACGAGATACTAACTCAACGATAATATATTTTATAATAAACTAGCGACCCACCCCGGCTTCGCACGGGTGCAAAATTCGGAAAACATTATACATAAAAACCTTCCTCTTGAATCACTCTACCTGTTACAAAAAACCGCATCAAAATCCGTTGCGTAATTTTAAAGATTTAAGCATACAGACAAACAGACTAAAATAGCGACATTGTTTTATACTATGTAGTGATACATATTTATATAGATAAACATCCAAGACCCAGGCCAATCAGGAAAAGTTCTTTTCTCATCATTCCCTGGCCGGGATTCGAACCCGGGACCTCCGGTGTCACAGACAAGCGTACTACCGCTGCGCCACAGAGGCCGACA
The DNA here is from genome assembly GCF_032362555.1 of Amyelois transitella. Taxonomy (NCBI): domain Eukaryota; kingdom Metazoa; phylum Arthropoda; class Insecta; order Lepidoptera; family Pyralidae; genus Amyelois; species Amyelois transitella. Next base: position 4,719,785 of record NC_083532.1, on the reverse strand, counting down.
ATGTAAAGATTTAATTCCAAGATGGGTTTTTATTGTTAAAAAGAGCTTTAGCGGTCAAATATGTAAGGTGTCCGATTAAAATGCGTCCAAACATACATACACACATATAATCACGCCTCTTTCCCGGAGTGGTAGGCAGAGACTACCTCTTTCCACTTGCCACGATCTCAGCACACTTCCTTCGCTTCATCCACATTCATAACTCTTTGTTTCTCACTTCTCTTCTCTGTCTTCTCACTCACTTTTGACCTGACCCTTTACCTAAAATGCGTAATGCGCAGAAAAGCACAGAATAGAATAGATTTATTGTCAAAATTGGACACAAGGTATCACTAATTGACGTCACATCACTCCAATCTAATTATAACTACTGCCGCTTCCAAAGCGCATGTGTAGAAGAAGCGGCGGAACAAACTGCACTGCAGCATTTTCATCGGACGTCAATTTACAAATATAGATAGATCTCTTAAAACTACATGTGCCGTGTGGTTCCCGGCACCAATACAAAAAAATAATAGGACCACCCCATCTCTTTCCCATGGATGTCGTAAAAGGCGACTAAGGGATATGCTTTTAAACTTGCGATTCCTCTTTTAGGCGACGGGCCAGCAACCTGTCACTGCTTGAATGGCTCCGTCTACCCCGCAAGGGATACAGACGTGACTATATGTATGTATGTAAGAATACATAAATAAACAACATATATACGTAAATATAAGACTGGTGGCTCTGTCTACCCCGCTAGGGATATAGACGTGATCATATGTATGTAGATAGATAGATAGATAGATAATTCATTTATTTGATTTGCTACACACAATTTACAATTTCATAATATGATATACAAATTGATTAGGGTGTGAGTTGCAGCAATACAAAAAGGTCACAACTCAACGAATTTATTGCTATAGAGCAATACGCTGATTTTCAGTTATGACCTAGGTGCTAGTGCAGGTCAATCTGCGTACGTAATAAAAAATAAACAAAGACTCGTGTCGTGATCGTGACTTAAAAGTTTCATTTGTATAAGTGTGATAAATGTAGCGGCTTAATAACCAAAAGAGTACCTATCCCAAAATATTTGAAAATTCAACACATGCCCCTATGTATGTATGTATGTATACGTAAATACCTTGCATTTTCCTCGTCTGTTGCACCGCCTTTGCCGCCTCCTTGCAAACACTTCTCATCTTCACCTTCAGCTCGGCAAAATTCGTCACCTTATTTGTATCATCAACGTCAACCTACAAGCAAATACCATAAAAGAAGAAATATATTAAATATTATGAACAATAAGGAACCACACGGCACATTTGTTCGGAAAATAGAATAAAACCACTCCATCTCGCACCATGGATGACGTAAAAGGCGACTCAGGGACAGGTTAATTAATATAAAAAAAACCAGGGGTTCTTATAAAAAAGCCAATAATGGAGAGAATAACAATTATCACATGTATAGAATTGAAAAAAAAATAAAGATAAACTAACCTTATCAAGTTTTGCATGCCTCTTGAAAACTTTCGGATAACTAGAAAAAAATAATATTTATTAATTTATTTATTTAAACTTTATTAATTAATTCATTTATTTAAATTTTTATTGTACAAAATACAAATGTAAGTACAGCACAATTAGCGGTCTTAATGCTAGAAGCATCATCTACCAGTCAACCATTGGGTCTGATAGTGAACTTTATTCAAATAACATACGTACATCTACTCTTAGTTATTCAATGGTTGACTGGAAGAAATCTCTAAATGGGATAAGTCCGCCTTTGTATATTTTACCAATAGAAAAAAGGATAGGTACACCGCA